>NW_024582443.1:1833772-1847987 GCF_018398535.1 Haplochromis burtoni
GGGCAGCCAGCCCATTACAGTAATTAACTAGCGAGGGGGTTGATGGGATGGAGAGAGAGAAGGAAGGAAAGAAAGAGGGCTGGGAGAGAGAGAGAGAGGTATGAGAGATACAGAAAGTGGTTTTGAGTGTGAGAGGAAAGAGAGATGGAGGGTAGGTTTTGGGGGTGGGGGTTACTTTTTCTGCCGAGGCAGCAAGTGGGTGGGGGCCGCTGCTTTCCTTCCTGCCGTTAATCCCTGAGTGACTTTCACTGCGTACAGTAAGCAGCGCAGTGCAGCCCAGTGCCCCTGCAAATTAATCTAGCAAAGAGCTTGGGCGCCGAATCCCCCCTCCATCCTCCCACGTTCCATTTCCCCTCCGCCCACCTCCCCATCGCCTGCTACAAGACTTGGGAAAGAGGGAGAGAGAGTGAGGCAGGGAGGAGAAAGAGGGATGCGGAGATAAGCTGCCGCTGTATTGTCCAGTGAGTGGAGAAAATGTGGCGGAGAGACGGCGAAGGGGACAAACCCGTGGAGGAGGGAATGACAGGAGACGGTGAGTAAGGAAGGAGGGGTGAGAGATGAGGAGTGGGGGTAAGAAGAGATAAGGAAGACGGCGGGCTATTTCAAGAGCAGCAAAGGATGACCGTGCGCCCTCTCACGTGACATCACTTGGGGACATGGTGACATCACCGACTGCGAGGAGCTTTTCTGCCACTCCGTCACGATGTCACTCTCCTTTCGGCCTCACATCGTTACAAACAGATGTGTCATCCTAAAGGTTCCGCGTGATTCGCTGTGAACACATGTGCGTCGTGATGCCAGCCGCAACGCTCCACAAGTTCACATCACATTATTAAAGAGTAGCTCCGGAAAAAGTTTCTCTCCACGAGCGAGATTAGGAAAAGCCGATGAAGAGTTCGAGTCATGCTTAATCTAGCTTAGCACTAACGCTGAAGGGAGGAGAAACTAGCCAAGCTGTATCCCTACAGCAATGACGAGTCTGAATCCTCCTGAAGGAAAAGAGATGGAGGAGGAGGAGCCGCACAAGCTGCAAACTCTAAAAGCTACAATACACTTAAAATAACACAGATTAAGTAATCCAAAATTCTAGTAATGAGTCTGAAGCCTAATATAAAATATGACAACACTCATGTATCAAATACAACACAGCAGGCGTTACAGGGTTAAATGATCACACAGTCTCCTGTGAAGTTTAAACTCAGGATTTTATAATGTTTCCAAAGATGCTCGAACCACTGAGAGTGGACTCAAGCCTCACAATCACACAGGCCTAGACTTCCTGGCAACCATCAGTCGCTAGGGCAATATGAGTATTCCCCAACTGGTTGGCAAATGGTTGCTGAGGTTGTTGGCCTGTTGCAGTGAAATTAATTGCTCGGTCCAGCAGGCCTAGAGACCGGTCAATGACTCCCTGGCAACCACAGGTCGCTGGGGGAAAATGTGTGTCCAAAGACTGAATGATAGGTACTTGCTCGAGGTTACCCATACAGAAAAGAAATAGTAAAAACTTATATGTGATTACTCATGAAAGTGGCCACTTTCATGAGTAAATCATATAAGGCTTACATGATTTACTCATGAAAGTGGCCACTTTCGCATTACTTTCATACATTGTTTTAGTAAGTATCCAAAACATACAAGGTTCATTATATAATTTTTCAACTGTTTTCACACTTATATGCTTTTCATACAAGTTTCACACAAGACAGATACAAACTTTATAAGATTTATATATATCTTTTCCATATGGGTACTGACAAACACTCGGTGAAAGGGTGCTGCACCAAAAACCTCTTTGTGATTGTATTAGTTGTTACAGATTGCCACAGTTGCCTGTAGTTTGCATGGAAGATGCTGACCTGTCAGCAAATACCTTCAAAGTAAAAGCTTCACCCTATGGAAAGGTGTCGACTGCATTGGTAAGGCATAAACTTTTAATTTGAAGGTGAATGGCCTCTGTTTCCCGTTTGCTTTCTCAAGTTTCCTTTTTGCTCACTGAGTACTTGGTGAGTGACAAGATTTTCATGCATTCTGCTAGTGACCAAAGCAATCACCAGGTTTTTGGTGCATCAAGCAGTTTCACCTAGTGACTGCCTGCAGCCACTTGCCAACTTGTCAAACCCCTGGAGATTTTTTTGGACATGTATTTGTGATCCACCAGGAAAAGATATTCATATCTTTATACTGTTATCAGAAATATTTTTTTTCCTGAGAATGGGTGCCTGCTGATGAGACTGATGATTGGTAGATGTGTATCAGCACACTAAAACCAAAACAAAGTGCTAAAAGCAGACAAATGCTGTCACATCAAAGTAAAAACCGATAGTTATTTGTGTAATATTCCCTGTGATCGTTCCACATCTTCAGTAGCTGAGTTATTTTAAGCAGACTTATTAACCATTTTCAAAATGCAGTGTAACAATGACACATCTTAAAAATGCCTAAATTAAAGATAAACTAAAGTTATCTCTGCAGCAGTGCCAGCTGGGACCAGCTGCTGTGGAAAAATGGGACTGCTTTAAGGAATAACTGCCGTTTTGTTAACTGTGGTGCATTTCATTCCCATCATGTACTTGAATAACAATGAGTCTGGATCCGGATTGTGACCTTTATTACCTACCATCTCGCTCTGTCTCTCATATCTTTCTCTGCTCACCCGTTGCTGTTTAACAGAGCAGTTCATATTAGAAAATCTTTGTCCGCTCTTATTCTGATTTTTTTACCTCTTGACTGTGACAGCTTGCTGAACTGGCACTGATGAAACTAAAGCCTGTGTGTAGTGTAATGCCACAAGACTGCATCTTTTGAGGAACGAGGCAGTGGCTGTGGTGCTTTGTAGCTGCATTAGCTCGCTAAAGAGAGGGTGGGCGGTGCTGTTAAAGATAGAGTTCAGCTTAATCCTCATCCTCTATTCTGCTGCCTCAAGGGTGTCCAGGCAGAACCGGCCCATTTTCTTCCGCTACTTCATCAGTCTGTTTGTACTCTGTGTGTATCGCAGTTATTCTGCTGCCTCACCAAAAACAAAACTTCACACTGGCCACACTAACAATACAAAAATGGTCTTGAGCAATCGTTCTGAAGGATTTCTCAAAGTCTTTCATGGTTTTTCTTTGGACAATGGCTCGTCTGAACGTTTTTCTTTATTTTTCTGTTTACTTCAGATCACGCTTTCCAATTAACCCTAACCTATGAATCACTCATTAAAAAAAGAAACCTAATTCATTGTGTCTACACATATTAGACAACTTTCATTTTAAATTGTATCTTCAGGCACTTTTTTTTACTGCAGCCTGTTACAAAACACATCAGTCGTTCCAGTTTCTTTAGTTAAATCTGCAAAAAAAATCCCCCAAATAACACATTTTGACAGAAAGTTTGCATCAACAAGGTGATTCCCAAAGAGCTATTAGCTGAAAGCTTGGAATACCTCAGCACGATGTGCAGTGTCCTCGGAAGATCTGAGAAGAGGACTAAAGAAAAAGTGGCAGACCCAAAAAACTACAGTGGATGAGACATATCTGAAATCCATGTCCTTACGAAAGAAACAGCAGACAATCCAGCAAAGACCTGACAGAGGACCTGAGAGATGCATCTGGCCCTTAAGTTGATCTACTGTTACTGGTACTGTTCATTGAAACCCCATCAGAAATGGTCCCCGTGTAAAGGTGGCTGCCAAGAAGTCATTCTTAAGGAAGGAAAAGGGAAACACCCATCAGTAAACACGGCAGAGACTCTGTCATGGTTTAAAGCTGCAGCGGTGTTGGGGATCATTTTAAAACTGATGGAATTATGAACACAGAAAAGCACCATCAGTTTTTGATTCACCGTGCAAAACCATCTGACTGACAACAGCTTCATTTTTTCAGCATGACAATAATTTTCTGCGTCATGGATTGGCCTTCCCAGAGTCCAGACTCAGCATTATTGAAACAGTGTGGGATCATAACAAAAAGACTACTTAAAGAAATGACAAGACCGCTGTCTCAGAGAGTTCAGCCTGTGCTGAAGACTAAAGGTGGTCAAACCAAATACTGAACTGTACAAATGCTGTTTTAATGTTTGCATGTTTCAGTAAAACACTGCAGCAGTTTCCCTTTTTTCCAACAGAAGCTAAAAAAACAAGGTGTAGCCAAAGATTTTTGTGCAGCAGTGGAGGAAAAGAATCTGAAATATCCATGTATCCACTCACTGACCTCTTTGCTCCTTATTCCTCTCCTTCTCATTTACTTCCATTACCTACTGAACCTCCTGAACACTCCTGCCTCTACAATCAGCTCATACATCTTCATCAATGGCAGCTGCTACTCTTCTTCAGGGAGGCTACAATAACCAAGCAATGTATTGTTATGGCCAACCAAGGAATGATGATGAACAATGATAGCGCTAAACAATCTCCCCAATATCCTCTTTCATTTAGTAAGCTGCCCCTGAGGCCAACTGCTGATTATTGAGCTCCCTACTGCAGCGTTTAGCCCAGAGGCCCACGCACGGCTCGCCTACACCGAGCTTGATTGACCTGATATCTCATGAGGATCCCGGGTGGTTCCCTCATTTACGCCTGTGCTGATTGCCAGGGTGAGAGAGGGGCCAGCGTTTGTTTTATCCGACTATGAGAGCAGCCATGAGCTGAATCAAGTCAGCTGAAAAATCGTGCGCTCTACAGCTGAACTTCAGACCCACATGCACAGACACACAGCTTGCAGCCGCCTGTTGGCTCATGTGATCCGGCATTAGACTGTGCATGTAAGAGATAGGCCGACCCAGAGCGAGGAGTGCAATGACCGGAAGAAAACGGACCCCTCATCACCATCACACCCCTGTCAAATTGTGTTTCCGCTCTTGCTACCACCAGCTTCAAACCTCTGTTTCCATTACATTTTTGTTTTTTTGGCGAACATTACAAGGATACAAGAAGAATCCAAACAAAAAAGCCTAAATAGCACTTGATGATCAAAGAGTTGGAGCAAGAAGACTATGGAAAAATGTAAAAATTAGCTTGTAGTGCAATTAATTTTAACTCCCCTACATTAAAATGTATGGTTTATATGCTTAAACTGCAAAGTGAAGTGAGAGGAGAGTAAACACCAACCTAAAGGATAATCACTGAAAATGCAGGGCAAGGTTGTTTTACTAAAAAAAGGGAGAAATTTTCACTTGGCAAAATAAATAAATGAGAAATTCATAGCTGTGTTGAGCGTCACTCAAAATTCTTGCACCAGCATGACCTTTTGGCTTGTTTTCATGCGTCTGTTATGTTCACTGGGACTATGAAGGACGCAGGGCTGTCAGATTTCTGCAGTTACATTTTGAGTAGGTGCAAACCGTGCACTCATTAAAGAGACAAACAGAATAATCCAAGGACAAAAGGGAATTATTTACATGTTGGCCTAAGTGAATATTTAATTCCCTTGTTTGTGTATTCTGCTACCCTCAGGACTGCTGAGACAAAACAGGTCAAAACTGAGGAATTTACAAAGCTGCAAAGAGCTGCTGCTTCTTATTAGATGAAATATATTCTTGTACCCGACAGTAAATAAAAAGATTCCTACAGGTAATAATTTGAATGCAAATGAAGCATTTACAAAGACAGTGTTTCAGGTCGTCATAACAACCAGCAGTTTAAAAGAAACTTTAGTCCTCTTTCTCTTAAAGTTTTATTTTCCCCCCTTGATATAGATGATATAGATGACATCCCTTTATCATCTATATCAAGGGGAGAAAGTAGCTAAATTACTTATGTGAACAAGATATCTTGTAGATATCGAGGTTTTTTATTTTTATTTTAACAAACAAGGTTAATATCAGATCCTGAGAGGAGCTGGACACAGCTAAGCTAACACTTTCCCTTCCTTTATGTTAAACTAATCAACTTAGGGCTCAATCAAAAGGGACTAGAGACTGGTTAGCTACCCTCCAGCAAGGGAAAGATGTGCATTCACCAACTGCTTGGTAGTGGTTTCTGGAGGTTGTAGACTTTTTCCGGGTGTAATGGGTGCCTCCCTGCAATTGCTTTGGTTGCTAACAGATTGCATGGTTCCATTGTTGCTTGGAAGACTCTGACTGATATGCAAACACTCAAATGTTTTTCTCTGAGTTTAAGTGAAACTTGAAAAAGTTTGACATTTTTACTTTCAAAGCAAACTGTCCGAGTCTCTGATTTATGCTGTACTTTTCTCAGTTTCACTGCTTAAATTGGTGAGTAGTTTGCAGAAATGTCTTTTTCGTCCATGCACACTACAAGTAAAACAGCAAACAACTGGAAAACACCTGCTAATGATCAAAGAGCATCCGTAAATCACTCACGAACCTGCTGCAGAATAAAACCTGTGGTTGCCGGGTGGTCAGTGACAGGTCTCTAAGCTTTTGTAACTCAGTTTCAGAACAACTGCCAGAAACTTCCAACAACCACTCGCAGCCGGTTGGAAAATAAACCGTTTGACCAGATTACCAGATGGTCGCCATTTGGTCTGTACACATGTGTGACTTTAGGCATAACAGTGATACTGACCCGCCCCCTCAGTATTTCTCAAAATGTCAATATCATTGTTTGCATATTGCTGAGATGCTTTATAATGTCAGGAATATGCATTTTGTAATTTCAGCACTGGTACAGTGGAGCAAAAAAGTATTTAGTCAGCCACCGATTGTGCAAGTTCCCCCACTTAAAATGATGACAGAGGTCAGTAATTTGCACCAGAGGTACACTTCAACTGTGAGAGACAGAATGTGAAAAAAAAATCCATGAATCCACATGGTAGGATTTGTAAAGAATTTATTCGTAAATTAGGGTGGAAAATAAGTATTTGGTCACCTCAAACAAGGAAAATCTCTGGCTCTCACAGACCTGTAACGTCTTCTGTAAGAAGCTTTTCTGTCCCCCACTCGTTACCTGTATGAATGGCACCTGTTTGAACTCATCATCTGTATAAAAGACACCTGTCCACAGCCTCAAACAGTCAGACTCCAAACTCCGCCATGGCCAAGACCAAAGAGCTTTCGAAGGACACCAGGAAAAGTATTGTAGACCTGCACCAGACTGGGAAGAGTGAATCTACAATAGGCAAGCAGCTTGGTGTGAAAAAATCAACTGTGGGAGCAATCATCAGAAAATGGAAGACATACAAGACCACTGATAATCTCCCTCGATCTGGGGCTCCACGCAAGATCTCATCCCGTGGGGTCAAAATGATCATGAGAACGGTGAGCAAAGATCCCAGAACCACACGGGGGGACCTGGTGAATGACCTGCAGAGAGCTGGGACCAAAGTAACAAAGGTCACCATCAGTAACACACTACAACGGCAGGGAATCAAATCCCGCAGTGCCAGACGTGTTCCGCTGCTGAAGCCAGTGCATGTCCAGGCCCGTCTGAAGTTTGCCAGAGAGCACATGGATGATACAGCAGAGGATTGGGAGAATGTCATGTGGTCAGATGAAACCAAAGTAGAACTTTTTGGTATAAACTCAACTCGTCGTGTTTGGAGGAAGAAGAATACTGAGTTGCATCCCAAGAACACCATACCTACTGTGAAGCATGGGGGTGGAAACATCATGCTATGGGGCTGTTTTTCTGCCAAGGGGACAGGACGACTGATCCGTGTTAAGGACAGAATGAATGGGGCCATGTATCGTGAGATTTTGAGCCAAAACCTCCTTCCATCAGTGAGAACTTTGAAGATGAAACGAGGCTGGGTCTTCCAACATGACAATGATCCAAAACACACCGCCCGGGCAACAAAGGAGTGGCTCCGTAAGAAGCATTTGAAAGTCCTGGAGTGGCCTAGCCAGTCTCCAGACCTCAACCCCATAGAAAATCTGTGGCGGGAGTTGAAAGTCCGTGTTGCTCGGCGACAGCCCCAAAACATCACTGCTCTCGAGAAGATCTGCATGGAGGAATGGGCCAAAATACCAGCTACTGTGTGTGCAAACCTGGTAAAGACCTATAGTAAACGTTTGACCTCTGTTATTGCCAACAAAGGTTATGTTACAAAGTATTGAGTTGTATTTTTGTTATTGACCAAATACTTATTTTCCACCCTGATTTACGAATAAATTCTTTACAAATCCTACCATGTGGATTCATGGATTTTTTTTTTTCACATTCTGTCTCTCACAGTTGAAGTGTACCTCTGGTGCAAATTACTGACCTCTGTCATCATTTTAAGTGGGGGAACTTGCACAATCGGTGGCTGACTAAATACTTTTTTGCCCCACTGTATGCTGTAGTATAACACAAGGTGTATCCTGTTACCAGAACTAGAATCTCAATCGATTGAGGGGACAATGAACACCATGTTATCAATCCATCGAATGGTTGATGTCGATAGTGATCATGTCCTTGATGTTGCCAGATTGGCGAGCTACATGACATGAGGGAGAAGACCATTAATATGATAATCGCCTATGATCAACCCTATGACAAAAGTGGGAAAGAAGAAAACTCTTTATAGAGGAAGAAACCCCCAGCAGAACCGGGCTCAAGGAGAAGCAGCAATCTATTAAACTAGTTATGGGTTGGTGAGAAATAGAAAAGAGACAAAACACAAACTAAAGGAGTGAGAAAACAACCGTTAATGTTGGTGTGTAGCCACATGGCTTCAGTCTTAGCACCAAAACTACTTGTTAGGGTTTAGGTTAAAAAAACCCACATGAAGTAATTGTAAAACTTTGCTTGGCGACTGGGATGAAGACTTCCTGTGAGTTTTTACATAACCACTGAGAAAACAAAACAATTCACTCTTTAAGCATGAGTAGATATAGAAGGGCACCTACTGGTGGCATCTGCGAGAGAGCTATTCAGCCGAATGACAACATCCTAAGCAGGTTCAAGCAGTAAAGGTATAGAAATGTCTTCAACAGCCTTAAGGCTTTATCTCAGCAGGAAGTGATGTGGTGACCAGAAACCATAGACAGCCAATGACATTCAGCAACTTCAAGCGATGACAGGGGGAAGAAAACACTAGCAGTCAAGTGGGCCGGGCCAGAAATAAACTTTTTTCAACTTCACGGTGAGCAATATAAGTGATGGTGGACTTCAAGTCTACTTGCAGTCCACCGTCTGGGGAGCAAGTGTAGTTGGTGCATTTTAATGTAAATTCTCTGTGGATAAGTCCGTGAGGTCACTAAAACAGGCAGGCGTGCAGACATCCACATGGACCCTCTTGCTTACTGTCTGACGACAAAATTCATATGATGGGGATCCTAGCAAACTGTAGTAGGCTCTAGCGGACTCATGGAGACAGGAAATATAATCCTTACTTGACTACTTGAGGTTACCTAAGCACCTGAAACCTAAAATGTCTGCTAGGGGCTAACCATCAGTTGCAAAGTAATGTGCAACAAGCAAACAGCTTCCTGTGTGGACACTTTAAAAAAGGGTTCTGCATTAGCTTCATGACATTTGGATCACTTGCTCTACGAAATGAGCTTTGTACAGAAGATCAGGGTCTATACGTCCATCAGAGCCCTCCCAGGGACTCGTGAGTCTAATCGCACCAGAAAATTGTGCTAGAATCGATTAGCCACTAGTGACGCCACTCTGTTCTTGGGTCAAAAGGTTGTCGAGCTAGCTGTGGCCAATAAGCAGCCCAAGAACAAAAGACAGTTGGTCAGATGGGGGGAAAAAAGTAATGGTAACAAATTTCAAAAATTCAACAAAATGCAACATTTAAGAGGTTCTGAATGTCTTTTGGGACTCGGGAGCTGCTGAGTGCGGAAGCTTGATATATGGAGAAGAAAGAAAAGGAGGCTTGGGTGTTTTGTGTGCTCTAATTGGCTCCTCAGGCTTTCACCTTCACAGGCCATTGAGTCTGAGCAGACACAGAGTACAGTGGTGTGGATGGCTGAGGCCAAAAGGTGATTCGGTACTCTGTATGCTCTGTGCCTTTGTGTCTGCTCATATCTGCGAAGATGTGTGTGTGTCTGAGTGTGAAAAGAACAGTGATTTTATTTAATTTAACTACACTTGTTAGCTGTTGTGCAAAACAGTGTGAATGAAAGCAGAAGAAAATAATGGAAGCCAGAAGGAAAGAGGAAAACACGGTAATTTGCTGGCTGCTTTATTAATTGAGCTACCACAGCACTTCTCAAGAGGCTGGTCGGCTAGGAGATCGGATAGATTGATACGGATACACACACACGCACACACACGCACGCACACACATACACACAGATGAAGAAAAGAGAAGCCCAGCTATGCATACACAGATAGGAAATGCCTCAGACAAGCTTTCATCTATTGTTTTCTTAGCAAAATTCGATTAAGTTCTGCACAGACAAAACAGAAAAGATGGTGGCCAAGCTCTTAAAAGCTTTGAGGAAGCCACCACTGCCTCTCAAAGTATTGTTTCATTAGTCCACAAGGATGCATCTCAATGAGATTTCATTCACTGCCAGAGAGACGCTTGTTTCACAAGTTTGACAGGTTTCTGTTTTTTTGTCTGTGCGGGTCAAAAAGAGGCCGCTTTTGCTCGACACCACAACATCAAAGGACCTTGAGGCAAATAATGACTTCAAAAAGGTTACACCGTGCACTCCACAGCATTCTTCCTATCTTCAGTCTGAACACTGCACAAGAATTAGTCAAATATTAAAACGACTAAAAAGGGAGGACGAGAGACACAGGGAGAGCAAGGGAGACCGTGAGCTTACGCGAGCTAATAAATCTCCATATTGTTGTTATTAATCCTGTGTCAAACAGGAAACTTCCAGCATCAACCAGAGAGCCAAACAGGCGCTTTCCATTGCAGCTTTGCATCTCAATGTGGACAATCCTCAGCTACACAGGCGGCGCCCCTCAGATTAGCACATCATTTCGGATTTTTAATGACACCCTAAGGCGCTACAATAATTTTGATGATGAGGCACAGACTTTATGTCCTTCCATACAGAGCCTGTCCCCATAAAATAAATGATGTTTAAATGCTGCGAAAGTGGGTTTGCTTTACACTTACAGTGCAGTCTGTACACCTATAATTGATATACAATACATATAAGCAGAGAAGCCCCGATCTCCCTCTCCTCGCCCACCTCCTCCAGCTCATTAAGGTTTAGTTCAGTCCTGGGTTCAGTCCTGGGCCTCCCCTCAGTAGGACATGCCCAGAACTCCTCACTCAAGGGCAATGTTCCCTTTAAGCTGCGCGCGTGCACAATTGCGCACTGCTGGCATGGTCTCTGCGCACAGAAAATCTGCGTTGCACACACACACACACACACAAAAATCTAACTTGAATTGAAATTAAAATTAAAACTTTAACAATTCTGTTTTGCAGTGTTAGTCAGTGTCTGGCTGCTCCCGTATGGGATTAGAATGATGCCACCTTATCCCATAGTCCAGCCAATGATGCGATTCACATTCGTAGCTAATCAACGTCGTTGGCTGATGTGGAGTGAAGCCACGTTAATGACAACGTGTACAACCATTGGAGATGTGAGCAGGACAGACGGAACAATTAAGTGTGTGGACTTTATACCAGTTTTTAAATTGTGTTGATAGGCCACGTACAACCAGAGTTATGATAAAAATATGCAATGTTTGGTTTTCTTCCTGAATACTATCGTTGTTTATATTTACTGGCGGAAGAAACGGTAAAAACTGCGTTTTATAAGGAAAACGCTCGAAAGCACTCCACCTGTGAGCAAAACCAAAACCAAAAAACCCCACCCTTTCCTATTGGTCGAAAAATGTACCATGTCAACCAATCAAAAAATGATATGGCAACAGTTGTTTAGGAAGGGGGGTAATTTTAGGAGTGTTTTGAGATGTGAGAGATTTGCGACATTTAGCACAAATCTTGTGTAGTTAGTGTGTAGTGTAGTCAATAGTTTTGTTGTGTGTGTCAGAACAATGAGGTGACTGCTGAATGTTACAGGTGTTACAGCAGTGATACATCTCCTGTTGTCAGGCCTGCAGGTATCAGGCTGTTGTTCTCCTTTATCTCATAGTGGACAGAAATTATTTTTTTGGAGTGACACAAATAATTTGTGTGGCATCAGATTTGATGCAGAACAGCTGATTGTTCTGTAAATAGTTTGAAATCTTAAAATCTTAAAAACAAAAACGCCTTGGCTGCATTTTTAGGTTAAACAGCTGCAAAAAAACTTTGTTGTTTGCAAAACTTTTTTGAAGAAGTAACTATATAATTAATTGCCCAACATTGGTCATTATTACTGTATTTTGCAGACAGAGAGTTACAGGACTCTCTCCCAGACCACAGACTCAAATACAAGTCAGAGCTTTATTAAAAAAAAAAAGAAAGAAAGTTGTGTTTTCAAAATTGGAGTTCAAGTTATTTTTACTTCCAATAGTGTTAACATACTACACAGGTATTTAAATTTTCATTGTAAGTGGGTAAAGCAGTTAATTAAAAGTAGTCTAACATAAATGTAAATGCTGTAATTTGATTATTTTAATAAACCATGTAACTTGGATGGATTCGATGCTGGCGTGACCACAGTGCACACGTCTGCTGTTGCTCACAGTGGTCCAAGGGACCGCTCAGGGAGTTTGTGTGTTCGCTCAGACACATGAAAAATTAGAGGGAACATTGCTCAGGAGGCATCCTCAGTCCTAGTCAGATGTCCTAATCAACTCAGCTGGCTCCTTTTGATATGGAGGAATAGGGGCTCTATTCTGAGCCCCGTCCAAATGACTGACATTCTCACCCCATCACTGAGAGCCTAGCCGGCCTGTATTGTCATTCCTTCAGTCACCACCCATAGGTTAGAGTAAAAATGTAGATTGACCTGTAACATTGGACCTCTTAGTACCAACTCATAAACACCACAGCCTACCTGAGTATTGTTACTGACCATGTCCATCCTTTTATCTTCTGATGGCTACTTCCAGCTGGCTCACACTTCATGTCACAAAGCTCAAATCAAACGTCTTGAACATGACAATGAGTTCACTTTACTCAAATGACCTCCACAGTCACCAGATCTTAATCCGAAAGTGCTCCTTTGGGATGTAGAGGAACGGGAGGATGTGCAGCTGACAAATCTGCAGCAGCTGTGCGATGAATGTTTCCAGCACCTTGTTGAATCTGCGACACAAAAGGCAAAAATGCACTCCATCCCAGCACTAGCATGTGTACCTAATGAAGTGTCCAGTGCATATATATTTATATAATACTCTAAAGGTGAGTTTATTTTATTAAGAAATGTTAAACTGACAAAAGCTCAGCTGTATCAGCTGTAAATAAGTAATGAAAAAAAGCATCAACACAACATTTTGTCTCACATTGTTTAGTTAATTTAGCTTTTAGCCACTAGCATGAATACAAGACAATAATAACCACAGAGGATGCAAAAGCCCAGTCAGAACCTCACATACATTTGCGGAGCTTAATCTCTGACTTTATTCAACAAATTGCTTGGCCAGTGTATTCTCATATGAGCAGATTAACAAACAGTCAATGAGGCATTGTGCTATTAGCCACGACAATGTGCTGCGTGTTGCATGATTGCAGAACATTAAGTTGGCTGGAAAACCCTCCAAGAAGTAATTAAGAAAACTGCTGGGCAGCAATTCATTTCAGAATTAGTCGAATTGAAACTGAGCTTGTCAGACATTCAATAACAGTGAGAACATAACTGTCTGAATTGACCTTCATTGTAGCATCCCCACACGATTATCCAGCTTCGTGCAGTAAATGCCTATTTAACACCATTTTGATGATGCTGGAAGAGTGCAGCAGGCTGAAGAGACAAAGAGAGGAAAAACAAGCACTGCTACATTTATACCATTATCAAAAAAAAAAAAAAAATGAAACAATGAAACATTATTACCTTACCCCAATGGATTGTGAATGACATTTTTCACTGTGTGAGCATCATCTGGGGAAAATTACACTCAACTAAGCCCACGGGGCCTTTTCAGACTCTATTTGTGATGACAGTCGGGCCTCAAGGCTCACAGTAGAAGTATTTCCCCCAGAGAATGTGAGCAAACAGGCATATTAAAAAGCCAGGCCAGCACAAGGTGATGGATTCATCCCAAAATATATTGTTGTGTTCATTAGATTTTTTAATCAGATCAATACTCTAAATAATTCCTTTCATTATCCAGGAAAATACTATGAATTAATAATATAACTGCGGTAAAACATATAGAAAACAACATTATCGCTCATCAGAGCCATTTTCCACCTGTTTTTTGCCCTAACATAAAAGTATGGATGTCCCAACAGTACATGTATGTCTGTTCCACGGGGGG
>NW_024582443.1:1848007-1931120 GCF_018398535.1 Haplochromis burtoni
ATTCACAAACAGACATAATTAGCTACCTCGCACTGCCTTGTTCCCTCTCTGAACTGTGTGTTTTCTCCAGCAGCACAAACAAGGACCATGTAATCACAGTGTGCTGATGCCATCATGGCTGCACTGCGTCGCGAGGAAGAGCTTTTAAGCAATTAACAAGTGTAAACAAGTCAGACTGGCACGTGTCAAAGGCGGCACCCTGCAGTGTGCCGGATGACTTTTAGAGGCACCTCATACAAAGCGCTTGATTTTTCTTGTAACTCGTGTGTGTTTTCAATCAAGGAATCCTTTTGTTAGAGTTTGTATGCTCCGTAATAACCATTTCGGCAGTTATTAGGTGATTTATTATATTTCACAGCTGGATTACCAAGTGAAGAGAAACTATTTCCGTGATAAAGCGGTGTCGATATCAGTTTGAGCTCAAATTTTTTAAAGCTTTACTTTAATTGATGTGAGCTAAAAGTGTCATTTAGCTGCTCCGCTGACGGTAAGCAACTCCAAGGGAGGTGTGACAGCAGCCGCTGTGATTTTCTCAGATGTGGAGACACTTTCTGGTTAGGATTTGATGGGATTTATCAAACAATTGTTTTATTAGTTACTAAACGTGGACTAGTGACAGAGAGTTGAACAATAGATGAGACAGCTTCCAGCCTAAAGTCCTATAATCACACCTCAGAGCAATCGAGCCTAAACCTCGTAAAACCACTAGCTAAGCTTACTCATCGCACATCCTGTTCTGTCTATTAGACGCTTGTTTCTCTCATCCTCTTAATTGTTTCCCCTGATGCAGCTTTTCATCATTTTTCCATCGCCACATGTGAGATATGGGCTACAGATTTCCTATTAAAACTGTATCAGTCACCATCGCAGTGAGGAGAAGTTTGTCAAGATCGCTGATGTAACAAACCTCTGGGAGCCATTAGGGGCCAGTGTTCGAAATCAAAATGATTAAAGGATGCTGTGTTGAACACATAAAAGGGAGTACAAGCAAATGGGAGAGAATAAGAAAGAACAGGAGATCTTCTCCTCTTGTCCTGCTCGCCAACATGTTGCCTTCCCGGTGGCCATCTTTTTTGCAGCAGCTGTTTATATTTGTCTTTGAAGCCTCACCGGCAGCGAACTGCTGATTGATTCATTACAGTCATCAAAGTGTTGCCGCTAAAGGGTGTGAAAACCTCTCCATCAGCTAGCACGTGTCTACTTTGTGATATTTGTGAAGGCTGTTTTTGCTTTAATTCGATTGCTGAAGTAGAGGTTCCAGACATAAACTCTCTATATGGACAAAGGTTTCGGGCACACCTCTTAATCTTTGAATTCAGGTCTTTCTTAGTCCCATTCCCACAGGTACAGTAGATGGCAATAAGTATTCAATCGCCCATCTAAATCACTACATTCAGGTGTTCCAATCACTTCCATGGCCACAGGTGTTTAAAATCAAGCACCTAGGTATGCAGACTGGTTTTTAGAAACATTTGCTAGATATTCTACATGTTAGCAACCCTCATCCGAGAAGCTTCTTCAGTTGTAAGAGCGACTGGTGGAGAGTCCCAGATTTTTAGCCCTATGTGAGTGTCCCCAATCAGGGTTATGGACCCCCTATTGATTCCCCTATTGGTGTGGGTCACAATCAGCCAATGTTTTTCAGGTGAACCCACTGTGAAACCTAGCCCCACCCCAACATGTGATTTACTGAGGTCAACTGGCCCAAGATGTGAGTGGATGTTAAGGTGTCTGGGAAGGGATCTCAAAACTGGATTACAGATGGCAGACAGTTGGTGTCGTAAACCACCGCCTCTGTTCAAAGATGGGTGTTCACAGTGGACATAGATGGCCTCTTTCAAACCATCTGTCCTCTCTGTCCAAAATGTGAACATTGGCATCCTCCAAAGAGTGACCTTTGTCCTTTAGATGCAGATGGACTGCAGAGTCTTGTCCTGTTGAGGTGGCACTTCATCTCATGGGTTTCCCTGTCCAAGAAGCTCTTGTCAATATCATTTGTAGGTGGCCCGGTACTTCTGTTATATAGGGTATCTTATCAGATTAATTTGGTGAGCTGGTGCACTTTGTCTCAAGATGTTCTTCTCTTAAACCTAATGGTCCACATGGTACACAAATTACAGCCTTTTGGTTTGAAGCCTTTTGATGTATGCCATTAAAAGCCTTCTCCCCTTGGTTTTCTGTGCTTTGTCACTTTGTCCAAACAAGAACTTTCTGCCATTTAGCTTTGCAGTGAGCAGCAGAGCTGGGTAGATTGATCCAAATATCAATCAATCTACCCAGCTTGAGTCGATACTACCGTGATAGGCTCGATACTTTGTTTCTAACCTCTAACTTCGGTATGTAGCCCACTAAATTGTGTTAAATCTTTTTTAAAAAGAGTTTCAAAATCTACAAAAAGCTGAAAAGTCTGCTTTGTTGTGTAGATTATTATCGTGGAAAGTAAAAATCCCTTTGACTTAGTAATCATTAAAATGTGTTTTGATTTTTTGGCAAATTGATGGTGATTTATCTCATAACTCATGACACACTGCTCTCCCCTACATAAGCTGCATTAATCAGTAGAAAATAACAGAATCGGTATTGGTATCAGCAATACTGTCCCTGTACTTAGTTGTTATCAGATTGCTAATAAAATCTTGCAGTGTCCCACAGCACTAGTGAACAGTGGATCAGATTGGTACCAAAGGAAAACTTGCGCATGTCTCAGAGATGACAGCAGCTTTGACTGTTAAAGGTGTTTTTTCAATCTTTAAAAATTTCACTATTTTCCTACCCTTTAGGACTAAAATCAGCTTAAATATGATAGTTGGAATAATTGTGTTTATGACTTGGAAAAACTGATGAAATTTTCACATCTCTTTTCTGTGTTCATAATTCTTATTTTTGACAGGATCCCCAATACCACTGGCTGAAATGTATCCCCAAACCATTCATCATGGGGTGATGAATGGTTCCTGCCTGTCAAACTGTGTTATCATTGGCATATTTTGTAGATTCAATTAAATAGATGAGAGCAAATAATATGGTTTTGCATCAGACTGCTAATAACCTTCTTTGTAAAATTGGTTCTTTGCTAAGCTAACCCTGTTGTCGTCCCTTAAGTATAGCTTTTTTATGCCTGTATAATACATAGGTCAGTGTTAGGTGGTTTAAGAAAAAGAAAATCCTCAAAATAAAAGCTACGAGAACTGGACTGAAAATTAATAGTAAAAGGTTTCTTTTTAAGAGCACATCATAAAACATTACTGTTAATTCAAGCAAGGTCTGAAAAATAGAGGTTGTCCCAGAACAAACCAGAAAGAGGAAAGACAATTTCATGTGATGACAGTTGGTGTGACATATGAAAGTTGTACATATACACTGTCTCTGTTCAGCAAGCTGAGCTGGAGAATGGAGCTCTGCAGGACTAATTTAGAGCCCAGTTGGATCCCTCGACAGCATTTCCTCTAAGTACCGCACACGTGATAAGTTCAGGGGAAAGCCGTGCAATCTTCTGACTTAGCAAACATGAAGCGATTATATCTGTTTAATGTGTAAGAGAACTGTATGCACAGAATATCCTCATGAGAAGATCCTCTGTGATTTAAAATGTATGAGTGTGTATTTGTGGGCAAAAAAACACAATTGCAGTATTTCAGCACCGGCGTCTTCTAATGTATTGGATTTGCCAAAGAATCCCCAGTGATCAAGTCCAATTCAGCAGCACTGCCCTAATAAGCTCTGCACATCAAGGCTTTTCTGTCCCCCCCCCCTCTCTCCGCTTTGCTCCCGTACTCTTTTCCTTCCTCCTGCCTTTCCTTTTCACTGCCACCCATTAGCCAACCTAGCCCACACAATAGCACCCAATCACAACTGGCAATTTAAATTAGCTATTTTCTCTGTCTCTTGCGCTTCAAAACACCTCTCGACAGAATGGACCCTGTGCTTCGGCGGCACCCAGATTATTGTATCCCATTTATCTACGCGCACGGATTTGTGTGTATGTGTGCGTCTGTGTGTGTGTGTGTGTCATTTTCCCTGAATGCTACTCTGAGAATAAGAAAAGGGGAACAAAGAAAGAGGAGCCCAGCAATGACAGGGCCACACTCATTAGGCTTTCTAAAGCTATTATAGCAGAATTCCAGCACTATTCTGTCTAGAGCAATTAGTTTTTGCATATTCACTGCGTGCGTCGCTGATGACGGCGGTGTGCTTATACATGAAGACAGAGCGAATTAGACAGCCTGTCAGTTAGAGAATCCCTCGCCACCTCTTTCATTGCTCATTCCTTTTGAGTTGTTGGCTGGGGAAATGGGTTAAAACACACACACATGCACGCACACACACAGAAACCTAATTAACAGACAAGTGCCATGTGGACGCTTTGCAAAAAAAAATTTTTTTTTAATGTTAAATGTGAGTATTTATGCGTGTTGTGCCAGCATTTGGAATTAGCTGTCACGCATGCAACTTGGGTCCGTGTCCCAGCATGCATTTGGATTGTGTGATGTAGGTACCCTGGCAGCAAAGCGATGCAATAAACGCATTAGTCTTAACAAGCTGCCTGCACAGGGAAGGAGAGAAAAACAGCTTCAGTAATAAAGCAAGTCACACTGAGGCTCCAGTGTGTGTGCGTTAATGTTCACACGCATTATCTAGATCTTATATTCAAACTATCTGCTTCTGTTGTTTACACATATACACATACAGTCGCACAACCTCACAAGGTCTTTCTTAAGAGAAAACCCAGCAGACAGCTGGGAGCCTTAGACCTCACTGTGACTGATTGTGAGTGTATACGACTCTGAAGGCAGTGACGCCTCTAACCCAGGGACAAATAAATCACCACGGTGAAGAGAAAAGAGAAGCAGGGGAAAAAGATAAAGAAGTCTTGCTGTGAAGAGCAAGACGGCTCCGTGTGCCAAAGAAATCAATTAGAGTAATGCGCAAAACACATTAAAAGGTTGCTCAAAGTAAAAAAACAACAACTCTGCATGCAGTAACAGGGTTCTTTAATTCATATGTGAGTACATGCTGCATTTACTGTACCTACACATGCAGATCAGAAGGATGAGGGATGAAGAAAAGTCTGCATTATCTTGTGTGATCCTGATCAGAAATGCTGATGCGCACAATGAAAATTCAAATACAGAGTGCGTAATACAGTACACCAATGCTACAACACGTATACGTTTGTACACGTTAAGGCAGAAAATCAGCTCACGGATGTGGTTTCGATTATTTCGTGGCTGTAACACACAGTCACGGTTAGAGGAAATCAATCAATCAATTTTATTTATATAGCACTTTTAAAAACAACAACAATAAAATAATCAGATATTATTTAAGAGGAAAGTAAAATAAAAGATAAGAAAATAATAAGAATAAAATAATGACAGACTTTGTTTTTGTTTTGTGCCCCTTAGCACTGTTCCTCTTCCCCACTGTTTTTCTTTCCCTACCTCTCTTTCTTTGCCCCCGTCATGTCTATCCCGTGTTTAGCAAGTGAAAATAAAATAAAATAAACAATAAAAACTAAAGTCAATCAAATGGACCAATACGGCAAGGCCAGGATGGTCCATTTGGTAAAGTAAATCCATTGGGCATCTTTGTTGGCCTTTAGACAATTATTCTGATGGCAAAAGAAGCAAACGGGACAGGCGACAAAAAAAGATTAAAAAAAAAAGAATAAAGTTGGTCATACCAAATATTGACTTTTAAGCTGGTTAGAACTGTACAAACTGAGCTTTTGCCTTGTTGCATGGTTGCACGTTTCAACAAATTGCTGCTCTTGGTTCCCTTTATCCTAAGGAAAAATATTAAAAAGAGATGCAGGGTTACTGAAGACTTTTGCGCAGTACTGTAAAACTTAATTTGCCCTGATACAAATGAATATTTATTGATGTTCTGATTTAATCTGAATTATGGAAGCCAATGAAGTATTTTTAATCAAACGTCATATAAATTAACTCCAGTCATCACAGTTTGTTGTTTTCATGTTTTTATTATTCATTTAAGTCAAGCAAATCACAGTTTTGTTTTTAGAATTATGAAACCAAGTCCAACTTTTTCTTTATGGTTCAAATACTTTAAGTTAAAAACTGAACTTTTCTAGCCCTTTAGATACACTCTCTGACCTTCCACCCGTTCCTCTGTACCACCTCCTCCACTCTTGCCTATTTTTTACAAACTCCCACTCACTTTTTCATTCTGTCTGCTTTTCCATCTCATTTGGTCAGTCAATCAATAATGCTGGAATAATTTGTCTCCATTTCCCACAGCCTATTCACATGTCAAAGAAATGGGCTTCGCTCTGACATACGCCAGCGAAAGTAATCCAGTCCTCCCACTCACCCGCCACCAATTAGCTCATAAAGTGACTGCAGCTAGGCTAATTAGTCACTGTTACCTTACAGTTGTGTTTTCAAAACCTGAGCGTTTTCTAGGAGCGAATCTAACCGTTCATGCTTTGCCCCAGTCTCCTGGTTTTGTGCTGGTTTTCCCGACATGTTTGTATTGTCCGGTACGACTAATGAGCCTGCTGATGGCTAATTATGTTTGTGTTTATTTGGAGACGGGACCAGTGTTGTCCTTCATCAAATACCCCCCCTCGCTCCCTCGCACCCCTCCTCCCCTTTTTCCTCTCGCACGCATCCAAACGAGAGCTATTGTTTTTACCCAAAGCGCCTATCTTTCTCTTAACTTTGTAACGTCTGCGTTGATTAAGCAGCGTGGCGAGCAGCTGGGGAGCGGCAGCGTTCGGGAGTGATAAAATGCCTTCAGGTGGAACTCTTTCAACACCTGCCATCTCCACTCTGCTCAGCAGTCGCAGGCGGGCACCAGGCCGGGCAGATAGAGGAACAGCAAGCACAGCAGTGCAGTGCAACAGCACTTCTGCCGTCTGGTGCGCCCGGGACAGCTTAGTGCCAAGGACGGGTCAAGTGTGTGTCTGTGTGTTTATGTGTGAAGCCATATGAATCTCTACAGAGGAGGTAAAGCAAGGCAGAAGTGCACGTGCATCGATCGAGTGGAAACTTTTGCAAAGCAGATGTTTTTGCACGTTCTCTTTTCAGCAGGCCTCCACTTCAGTCTGAATCACGATTTAGATTTTGTTTTTTTGAGCCCCTGGACGACACTGTTAGCTCCCATTTCCCAGCATCCTCCTCCTTCACTGCTCGCTTCCCTTCAGTGGCTCCGTTTCGAGAGCAAGTCATTTCCTGCCATCTTTGCCAAGGCTCCTTCTATGACAGCCTTCTCTAACTCCCCCCACCCCTTTCTTCAATAACCGATGGTCTCTTTCTCGCCAGTAGACACTAACAGCTGCATATATATGGATCCAAATGAGGCTGGGCGAGCTTTTTGTGGCTCTTTATGATATATTAATATTTATGCCTCTGCCAACCAAGATAACGAGAGCGTTTGAATTTAGCGCCCGCAATTAACAAGTTCCAGCTGCCTCTCTCTTAGCTTGGTGTGGCTGGTTTGTGCATACGTGAGCACAACCGTGTGTGCACCTCTGTGTGTGTGCGCACCGAAATGCTCAAATGAGAGGGCACGAAGACGGGAGGTTAAATGCTCCATTTAAATGTTGTGTCACGAACTAAAGGGCAGATCAAATCAATCTTGTTGAAACACAATTAGGATATTCCCGCTACAAACATGATGCTACTTCTCGCACTCTCAACGGAGATAATAACTGTGAACAAAGCAGATGAGAACTTCATGATAGTCTTATAATATCATGTTATTAGAAAGCAGCAGACTGGTGATTGGACTGAGCTCAATGCGTTTTTAATCATCATTCATATTAGGAATTCATTGCCCTGGCAATTTCCCATATTCCAGTTCTCGTTTTTCCATTATGCTCAGCAAATACAAGCTGAAATCTGAGTATATAGAAAAATGAAATTAAATATAGGTGATTTATATAAATATATGCCACTATCAGGACCGAGGAGTCTACCACCCTGCTGGATTTCCGTGTGTGTGTGTGTGTGTCATTCGCTTGGTGACATCTACAGAGAGTTGAATAGTCCTGCTCATTCCTGCCAGACATGTTGGGGGAGAGAGGAGGGGACAAAAAGGACAATGCGTGACAGCATCCATGAGTCACCAACACATATCTACTCAGCAGCAGCTTGGAGCACAGCAGACATGAACGATGACAGCGGTGGCGGAGACCCAGTGAGGTGGAGAAATATGCTTACACTACTCTGTGCGTGCACGCTTAAAAGGAATAAAAACGATTAAGCTCCTTCTATTATTCCACAATTCAATACTTCATAGTTATTCCATGCGGTAATATAAACTCATCTTCGTATTACTCTGTGCTGATGAATAATGCAATACTGGAACTTTGCAAAGCGCCAATTAATGCAAGCAAAGACAACAAAATGTTTGATCAAAAATGCTTTTATTTTATTTTTTTTTGTTTATTTATTTATTTTGGTTTTCCTGGAACTGTTTCCACCGACATCAACAATTAGTATGATTTGTTTTCTGGCTGAGAGCAGCTCCTCTGTTCTCTTGTGCTATGCATTAATGAAGAATATTATCCATTTAACAGCGCGAAAGGACACACACACACACACACACACAGTGTTGTAGTCATTACACGCCGTTGGGAGTACACTTTCTTGTCTTTTGTTGCCAGTGTGACCACACTAAATACTGAAAACCTCCTTAGAATTAGTGTGTAAGATCTATTTGGGACACAACATATCCACTGGTTGCCTGGTAACTGGTCCTAGGGAAGAAATGGTTGAGCTGATAACATCTAATACTGTGAGATGAGATTTGTTTTTGTAAAGATATGTGTATTATGCTATTTTTATTATGTTTTACAAGGACTTGTTTATTGGTGATTGCAATTGCTTTTAGATATTAAAATGCCTGAGTTTGTTTAAAAGGTACAGTGAGTGAAATCTCACCATTAGATGTCAGTAGAGTGCAGACTGCAGTCAAATCAGTTCTGTTTTCTTACCTCTCCGAATTCAAATGCATAATCGGAGCTACGGTGACCGCTCTTCATTTGTAGTGAGTGTAGGCTGTCAGTCTGCTGTTTACCTCAGCTGCCAATACTGCATGTGCCCACCATGTATTTGCTTTGGAGGAGGCTGTAAAACTTTGTGATGAGTCGATGAGTCAGTGGAGCTCACTTCTGTTCATTATCAGTCATACTGAGACGAGTTCTTGAGGATATCCTGAACGTTCCTGTTGGTAAGCGCTCTGTTTTTGTTGCTGTTAGCCGCTGTTACCAGCTGTTAGCCACTGTTTGCCACTGTTAGCAGCCGTTAGCCACGGTTAGCTGCTGTTAGCCAGCATTAGTGACAGTTTATCTGAAAGGAAAGTCTGAGTCTAACAATGTTGGACACTTAGTGAATAAGCTCTTGTATGATATGAGGATACATTCAAACTATTTGTCAGAGGAAAAGTGAGATTTTTAGGATACTTCAGCCTGACATTAGCTGGTATGATGTTGACTGATAAACAGCAATTGATGTTGTTTAGCCAGATCGTTGTCCAGAGATAGGAGGGTCGCATGTCTAATCTGCTGACAATAAGTAGTTACAACCATATCAGGAATAATAGACATGTTTATGCATGTTTTTGTATAGCACTGGTGCAGAGGAGGAAAGACATAGTGAGAAAAAGATGATGAAAATAGCCATAAATCGGTTTAAAGAGTTATTTGTGATTTTTAAATTGAAAGTAAAGATTTTATATGTATGTGGTGGGTCTGTAGCCACATCTATAAAACCCCATCGAAGAATGCCAACGTCCATTTTGGCCACTGTATTGAAATGGTGGGACTTCCACAGACTGTGCCCACTCCTATGTATTTTAATGGATTAATTCTAAGTTTACGAGAACACATCAGTTTGTTGGAAGATATAATTACACACCATCAGTGGATCTTTTTAAGTACAACATTCCTTTTTTTCTATTTAATAATCTTTAAAAACGTAGTCACTGTACCTTGAGAACATTATAAGATTGTCAATCTCTGTCCGTGTGGGTCTTGGGCATTGAGATTGGCTGGAGTGCTTCACTATACTAATTCTGAAGTGATGCATCTCTGGTGTTGCTGTTTTCAACAGACATTAAAGTACACATATTTTATTAATGAAGCTGTCTTTTTACTTATAGTATTCCACGGTACATTCAAGGCCTCACTTCGTCACATTTTGAGGCTTGCTTTAACCCTCCATAATGTTACATTTCAGCACACAAGATACCTGTAACCCTATCATATTTGATACACGAGTTTTTGTGAGTGTTTTGCGACCTCAACATCATTGGTGTCATTTCCCACCCCCTGAAAAACTGCAGTTTTTAAATTGCACGATAAATTTAAAGCAATAAATTGCAAAACAATGCCACATCTGGAAAATATGATACAAATTAAACTCATATTGCTTTAATGTTTTTATCAGTGTTGTTTTCATAGCACTGCTATTTTTGATTTTAGTTTCTATTGGTCTGATTTTCCAGGACTAGGAGAAGAAAGAGAATAGTGGAGAAGCCTGAATCCAGCCCATCCGGTCTTCTTCCTCTTTTGTTTGCTTTAGCCAAGGCTCCCGTCTCTTTTTGGTTCTGTTTGTCCTTTAGGAGTGTCTGTATTTCCATTATTAAAAGCTTGTTGAACAGCGGCATTGTAGCATGCTGGATTTCTCTGAGCCATAAATTTAGAGACCATTATGGTGCTAAACCATAACAACAGTCTCAAGGCTCTTTTTATTATAAGGTATAGACCCTGCAATAACACAGAGTAAACCTAACAATCTGATGGCCTCTTATGAGCAAGCAGAAAGAAAGGAAGAAACCCCTGGTGATGGGAAAGAGAAGACAAAAGAGAGACCAGATGATGTTTACAAGGTTATTTTGCCTTTATCAGAATCACATTAGTGCACATTCATTTTTGCATATTTGTGTTATTTGAATAAACAAGTAAAAAAAACAAAACATAGAAGCCAGTCATATGAAAGCACAAATGTGTCCATTTCTCCTTTCTAGTGACTTGTTCAGCTACAGATCAACCTTTGTCTAATGCAAATTCACAATGATTCATCCTCTGGGAACAAAAAATGTCTGCACAATATTTCAAAGCAATCAACCCATAGATACCTCCATCTGAACCAAAATGGCAAATCAATCAAGAAAGTGGTGTTTCCAGCCCCAGAGCCATGCTGCCATTTCCTTGTAATTTTATGCCATGATTGCTTCAGTCCTTGTGTTTTTTGCTCTGAATAAGCGCTGGAAACTGAAATCATACAACACAACAAATGCTTAAAGCAAATGAAAATGTAACCGGCAGATCAATAGTGTTGTTTCCAACACACTGAGCTCTTGCAGGTTTTTTCAAAGGGAAAGACAGTCACAATACAGATCTGCAATGGAATATAAAATTAGCATAATCAGTTCTGACCCTCTTTCAAACCTAAACACAAAAGCCAATACTTACCTTCATGAATGCTTAAAAGTCAATTCTCGGCTGGCAGATCTAACAGCAAGCGATGAAGCCGAACTCGGCTCATGCAAAGAGAAGACGTGGTTGACAGACAGTCACGTGCTTTGTAATTCTCATCCGACGTTGCTGCCTTCGATTTCTTGTTGAATTCTGCCTGGCTGATGCTCATAGCGCTAATAAGCTATCCAATGTTCTCTAGGGCCCAAGCTTGACATCTCTTTGTGGTTGCCGGGCTATTATTATAAATACCTGAACATAATAAGAGCCCAGGCTGCAGACGAGTGAAGACATCCAATCAGCCAGCGGAGGGGAAAGATATTGCTGGCTGGGCCCAGCAGCTCATTAGTGAGCAGGTCCAGTTATCCTTTTTGACAACTCGGAAATGTCTAAGCTCACCATAGATGCATTATTCCTGACATTCCTCAACCAATCAGGCCAAGCGGAGAGCCATGGGAGTCACATTTGACAAAGACATGCCTGTAACTGTTGAATTATTCAAGGGTAAAAGTTCACAGGTTAGTTGCATTTGAGCATGAAGTTGGTATTTGATTCATAAATTGATAATGATACATCGAGGGAAATAATCTTGATAACAACAATGTGGATTTATGTGTATGTACAGTCTGAAAATAAGTGTTTTTCACAGGACTCTTACGGCTTCCATTGGACTTACAAAGGTAAGTAGCAGCCAGGTGCTGCTAATCAAATGCACTTGTTAACTGATCGTTAACAAGTGTGAGCACCTCTATAAAAGCAGAAGTTTTGTCACTTTGCTGATCTGGAACATTCGGGTGTGTGTTAACACAATGGTATGATCTACCCAGGAGTGGATCTTCTAGCAACTTCACCTGAAGTTGAAGGCAACGCTCAAGTAAAACTTATTTTTCCATTAGTCTTTTGGTTTGTAAAGATGCAAGTTTTCAAAACAATGCCATGCTCATAGACTTCAGTCTGTTTATAATTGTTCTGTAACTTTTAACACACTGAGGTTTAGAGTCTGAGATGTTGCTCATGTCATTTGGACAGATGAGACCAAAGTGGGGATGTTTGATTGTCATGTGCAGCGCTGCTTTTGAAGGAATACAAACAGCACATCAGCACAAACACATCAGATCAGCTGTGAAGCACAGTGGTAGATGGGTGATGACTGTTTTGCAGCCACAGGCCATGGACACCTTGCAGTCATTGCTTGACCATGAACTCCTCTGTATATCAAAGTATTCAAGAGTCAGAAGTGAGGCCTTCTGTCTGATAGCTAAAGCTTGGCTGAAACTGGGTCATGCAACAAGACAATCCTCCCAAGCAAAAAGTGTTGCAGGTAGAGAGCTGTGCATAAAAAATGGCCACAAACCTCAATGGGCCCCATAGAAGAGCGGGCAGAAATTCCTCCATAACAATGCGAGAGTCTGATGAAGGCATACAATTAGTTCAGTGTTCCTAAAGGAGGTTGTCACGATCTTTGTGAACCACTTGGCCATCATTTGACAACATATAAGAGCGCGACAGCAGAATGAGCAATGACAAGTATGAAAGTTGTATTGATTATCAGACTGAGGAAGCAGTGATAAATGGATTTTTCTACCATTTGGTTCACGTTTTGAGAAGATTGTCTTTTAAAGACAGACCTGATCTTTAAGAAAAAGGGTCTTGAACTTAGATTTTTTTTCCAAGAAAGAAATGTTCAGAGATTGATGCCGGTCGAGGTAATGCTCTGTGTCACAAACCTCACGCTGATATCTCTCATGTCCTCCCACCGCTTCCTCGCACCTGCTCTCTCTCCCTCTTACACTCTTTCAGCCGTCCACTCAAATCACTTTGATGGCGATATGCAGTCATGCATGAGAGGGCCATTGTAACATGAGCACTAAAAAAGAAAAAGGTAAATGACTTGCATCCAGGTACCCGCCCTCAGACTAAATTAGCCGAGACAAGGGTATGACTTTTGCAGGTCGAGGGCCAAGCTTAAAGCTAAAATAGCAAATGTCACATCAGAGTAATTATTAGTAGCTCAGTTTGTGAGTCGGTCCAGCCTCGGTTCTCACACCTCTGGGTCTGTGTATTTGTATTCTGCTGGAAGAGAACGAGAAAGAAAACAAAACTGATGAGGTGAAGGTTTGTCGATTGCTGCGAGAGATTTAAAAGGTTGAATTTTACCTCAACAACCCCAAAAAAGTCCTGTAAAATTATATAAATGTCATTTTTACAAGTATTTTAAAGCTCAACATGATATCTGAAAAGATTGCAGCTATTTTTGTTTTAAATTCTGTGAAAAATTTACTCTCTACGGGAAGTTCATTACCTGACGATGGAAGAAGCGTTATTGATGGGTGAATTTCTCCCACTCGGACAGGAAAGGCCTCAACTCATTATTTATTTTCCACTCAGAAGCCAGAGATAAAATGGCTGCCGGTTTGACAGTGATGTACGAGCATCTCAGCGAGGGAAAATCCACGGTGCTGATCCTCAGAATATAAAAAACAATAATAGGCAAGAATCTAATCGAAAGTAATTAAAAACAAAATGAATAAAACCCAAAGCGAGGAGGGGCAAACACCGGCCTAGCCCTACAGGGACGATAACCCATGGGAGGAAGGCTGGGACAAGATGGGTGAGGAAGAAAATGCAGCAGATTTCATTCTCATTTGCTAATTGAGGAGATAATGTAAATCATTCTCAGAGTCGGTGGAATAAACGGCCCTTAGAAAAACAAGAGAGAGAAGGGGGGCGGGGGGGATCAATGGGGTTTCCAAAGTGCCTGCTCACATGGTTAGGAGGGAATCAGCATCTCTGAGAGCAACGGGTCCCATGCTGGGGTTTGCGTTGCCTCTGGTCGTCTAAGATTGATCGTTTTAATTGTGCTAAAGGTTAATAACTGATCTGCAGGGAGGCAGAGGGGCTTCAGGACATGTAGCGCTTTCTGGAAAACCATATTCCATCAGTGAGAGACCGGTATGTGTTTAGTGAGGGTAAGAAGACATTGCAGCACAGACATGTTCAAGGGAATTGGTGAAAAATGCCATTATTAAGCAGCCTAGTGGCTGTGCACTCAAGGTCTCTGAGCACTGAAGCTCTCGTTTCCTCAGTCCTTATGAATTCACCTTCACATTTTCACTTTTTCTCATGTTCCACTGAAGTGAGGAGGATTAGAAAATGATGTAGACACAAATCAAATTTTCACTGAGCACTTATTGGTTAAATGAGCTTAAACAGATCAAGAAAGAAGTTAAAATGCTGATATCAAACTCGTTTGCTTGCTTCTGGAAGAAGCGAGCAGATACATAAATGAGCAAACAAAAACCCAGCCTATCATATGATCGAAAGGCAACAGTGAGGTGGATCCCTCCCAACTCCAAACCCAGTATTTTCCTAACCCTGTCTCAACGCTCTGAATGCCTATATCTAATCAAGTCTGAACAACTAAATGAAAGTGATAGCACCACTGATAACCTTAAAGAAATACTGCCGGTATTCTCAAAGCAGTAACAAGATTGCACATACAAGGTGGGAATTCAGAGATTCTTACAACTGATTCTTTCTCATATGTATCTCTGGGAGTTCTTTTGTCATGAGTAACTCAAATGCACAAACTGATTTGCTCTGATATTCAACGCTGAGGTTTTTCGCTTGATATTGAAATCACCTGACTGCACCTGTGTTTAGAAAACATGGCAACTTTTGTAAATCACCTGTAAAACTAACCACACCTATCAGCTGGTCATTGGGGATTGCCCTGACATGCGAATTTGCCCCATTTAGTAAAGCATAGATAGTGTAAAAGATGGATGTAGCTACTGAGATGTCACGTGCTGATTTCTGAAGTCCCTTTGGAAGCTTTGTGATGAGCACTGCTGCCATTACCATTGGCAAAAGAAAATAAAAGAATAACAATATTAGCTAATAGCATGTGATTACAGTTACATGCTATCCCAGATGACAAGATAAAAAACATAGTTCTAATCTTTTATGAAACAGAACATGAAAGAAATGACTGAACCCAGGAACTCTTCTGGAAAGTGTTTACAAAAGTCAAGAAAGCTGCTTCTTCATAGACATCAATAGAACTGGAAGTCTTTTCGCAACCACAGCTATCGCCATCTGGTGGCCGTGGGATAGAATGCAGGTTTAAGGCACATTGGTTTTGTTTTTCTGACTTGGCACTACAAACATCTTTTGTAAAGGTGACACATGAGCAACATCTAATAAAACCATAAAACATACCTTTTTGTAAAGTTTAAAAAGGTATACTGTCTATACTATGCATAGCATCCTTGTAGCATCGGAGTCAAGGCACATATCTGCAGAGGTTCATGGTTCAAATCTTTGGTGCATCTTCTAATCAGCCCAACTCCCCATCTCTCCTCATGTCTCCTCACTGTCAATTCATTGCAAAATACAAAGAAAAGATAGAAATGGAAAACAGCAGTGAGGCTGTAATCGTATTAGTCATGGAGCAATGCACACACAGTGTTTATGCTTTAAACAAATAACTGGAGTTTCAGTCACTAAAAGCTGCACACAGAGTATTTAGTCATTCAGAAAGCAGTCCCAGCGTCTCAGAAACTTCTGTAGCACTTTATTCTCTTTCATCAGGGGAATCTGCGAGATGTGTGGTCTATTCAGGATCACAAAAGGTACAAAGTAACACTCCAAAACACTGGCAGTCTTAGCATTAACAGCTCTGTCTACTTTTTAAGTCATTTCACAGTCTGTAATAAGAATCAGAGCTGCAGGTGTTTGTTCATTTATCTCTCTGAAGGTCACACTTCTCATTTATATATGTGTGTATAAATGAGTAAAAGGGGCTGCCACAGTGATAGTCAATATTTCAAAGCATTGTTGATTTTGTTTTGTTGCAGAAATATAACCTCAGCTTTTCATTTGAAAGGGAAGCCTGGGAATAAACGCGGGTTTTAAATATCAGGACACTCTTACAAACCTTGTAGCCGTCAATACTGCTGATTCTTAAATGACGAGCTGCTCTTAGAAAGCTGTGTCCTTTCATTCTTCAAGACAATCAATAGAAAATCCCAATCTAAGGCTGTAGTGAAAAAGGTCCTTGGCGTGATTGTGCTGGAAAGGACGAGGGGAAGCCCCTAATGAGAGAGTGGGAGGAAGGCTGCTGAGATCGTTTAATCATTGTTCCTCATACATCCACTTATCAGGCTGCAGCAAAACTAGCCTTAATGGCTTGGCTGACTTAGGCAGGATATTATTTCATACATGAGGGAATTAAATTAATGCATGACAGAGTTCAGTCTCCTGGAGAAAAATAATGGGAATCCGGGCAGCTTAAAATATTGGGTTTGTTAATGAATAAATGCAGTTAATCTAAAGCGTGACTCTGAGAACTGTCACCAGAAAAACATCCCCCCCCCCAAAAAAAACAGGTGCTGACAAGAGACGGGGAATAAAAGAAAGGTAACAAAGCCGAAAGGAAAACACCACGTTTGCTTTAAACACTGTGATTTCCCTCGCATTACAACCAACGTCCATCACAAGTGGTACAACCGCGAAGAGCCGCAAATGCGTACATAACGGCTGTCAGACTCTCTCCAGTGGAGGGTTTAGATGAAGGTCAACCCGTTGTTTTCTCTAGCACTGTCATTATCTGACAGGGAGGGACAGATAAGGGGTCACCGATAATAAATGCCTCGCCATGATTGGAAATAATCTTGACAAGAGCCTCTTCAACGGTCCCGAAAAGTCTGACAGCTAAACAGAATTGGAAATGACGTGTTTTTGGCTGCGCCAGTCTCACACTGTACCGTCAAAATCTTTAATAAAACTGCAAGCGGTGCAGCTGATGAAGAACAATATATGCAAGCAGCTCATAACTGCTTCTCGCTGGTCAGGGTAACACTTGTGCAACCTTTACCTCGGAGGAAAGATTAAATTTGTCTCTATAATAAATTTTACTACAATTATTATTTGACTATACTACAGTCTCACCAGGGAAAACAGCAGTTGGAGACTGCGGCATGGCCATAATACCGTATTAGGATCTTGTTGCCTGGTGGCTCTAAAGATGGCTACCAGGTTGTGACCGCTCATCTTGCATCTCCAAAGTGACTTTGCTGTGTCAAGACCTTTCTTTTATACAGAAATATAACCCGTATATAACCTTTTGAACGTTACATGGGGGGGGCAAAGGAAGGGCAAAAGGTCTAGGCAGGGTGGCATCCCCTATATGTATAATATAATATAACTATTTATTGTATCATTATCTCTTCTAAGAAAACAAAGACAGTTTTTAGGTTGGTAGGTTTAGACAATTCGTTTTTACAAGTATTTTAAGGACATAAAAGTTGGGGATGCAAGGCTCTGCAGCAGTAGGGGCAGTTGCCTCCCTTTGCCCCTCTGTAGATCCGCCTTTGACTCACTGTCTGGATCTCTGGCTGTTCTACTTGCTTAAGTGTGCTTGTACTTATGTTAAAATATTTTAAAAGGGGCGAATGCTCTTTTAAAAGTTCCATATATATCTTTTCAGAGCAGTCCAAACTTCATTGCCATGCCGTGGGTCTATAGTTAGACTCGTCCATACACTGGACCTGAACAATATTCTCCTAAATTACTGCAAGAACATGTAGAAAGCTGAAATTCAGCACTTTAACCACTGTCGGTGTTGAATCTTATATTCAATTGTTCTCTAGGACAAAGCCAATCAATAGAAAATCTATCACTGTCCAAAACCTTGGAGTCTGCACTCTATATTCTGGTCTGGTTCAATGAGCAAAAGTTGCTCTTTGAGTCACATTAAAGTTTGAATATATATTTCAAAACGAGCCGTTTGTGATTCAGTTTAGCTATAAAAAGAGGCAGCATGCATCATTGTCTCCATTTATCTTGTTAGGCACACACTGTTAATTTAATCCAATGATTTGTTTGGTTTTAGAGGAAAGTGATTTCTTCCAGGTGTTCACATAAAGCAGAAAATGAAAAGAAATGACTCTAAATGGAAAAAAATAGTGGTAATCAAGACTTCCAGCTATGTGTAGTCATGAGCCTATTCCAGGAAGTTTAGATACACTTTGTACTGCAGTACAGAATCGGGACACGGTGTCAGATATGTGCAGAAAATATCATTCGATATTATCAAACCTGCTCCCTGTTATCACTGAATCTGCACAATGAGGCCTTTATCCATGACAACGTGATGGATCGGCAATGCTACGGGAAAAAGTGTTTACTGAGACTGAGATCAAATGCCACAATCGAGATTGTAAGATTCGTGGGCAATTTCTGGAGTGTTTGCAAAATAGTTTATCCCTCACGTGTGAACTGTGAGTCGGAGTTTTGAATTTTCAGTTCTATTAACCTTGGCTGACTTTTGTTTTGGTTTGGAGACAAACTGCAGGAGGGAGGGTCATTAATCTGTGTTTTTTCTCTATTCAAAACTGGGGATTGCAATCAATATTTTGTATCTCATGGCAGAGTAGGCAAACCCTGGAGGGTAAAGCATGTACGGGGATAAACGGTAACCCTTTGGGGCTTTACTGTCAGCATGCAAACAAAGGCCTTGGAAGTTGAGTGCACCAGAGCAAGAGAGTACAGAAACTAAAACTGGAGTTGTGCTCCCAGTGTAGTCACCTTGGCGGTCTTCATATGTCCTCCAGGGATAATCCTGCAGAGGAATAAGTTTGCGAGGTTGAGCAGATGCTCACCTTTGTCCGTCCTTCTCCTTTTTCTGCACTCTGTTAAGACAACTGCTGATTAGGAGCAGCTGTGCTGAGGTACACAGGTGTGGGTCATTAGAGGCAATTATCAGATCCCAGAATTCCTACTCCGTACTGTGTCACTGAGTCTTTCACGGAAAAACTCTTCAAGAGCAGAGAGTCTTTAACACAGAAGGTAAGCTAGTGTGCTTGATCATCGGTGTATCACTGTTGATGGCAACTGATATAATATTTGAGGCACTTCAAGACTTTCTATGATGCAGCAACATTCACAAAATGTTTGTGACACTGGCCAATAAGAGCCTGGAGATCAGTAAACAAGCCCTCTTGGTGTGATTCAGAGGATCTGATCTGCCAGTCAGGAACAGTGTTTGTGTACATTCATTACACAGACAAGGATTCGATCCTGTCACTTCCTTCTTGATGATATAACTCAAATCGTAAATGATTAATGTGCAGGCCGGGGCGACGCTGTAGTCTTCATATAAGCAGCTAACCTCACTCTGTGTGTGTCTTATCCAACTCAAATGTCATATGCTATGAACCCAGCCTAAGACGCCCGAGTCTGTGCTACAAATGTAGCTCTATAGCATCAGTTTTGTCCTGTAGATTACACTTTATACAGCCTTACCCTTCCATCCAGCTTACCTACAGTCATGTGAAAAAGGGAGGTTTTGGCAGTTTGCTAATCTAGAGCATTTAGGTGTGTGTAAATGGTCTGATCTACTCAGGACTGGAATGTTCCAGCAAATTCACCCCAAAATCCGACCGTGCTATCCTGAGAAAAACTGCAAAAACCCAAGAGCTACATCTCAGACTCTACAGGCTTCAGTTAGCACGTTAAATGGTAAAAGTTCATGATAGTGTATTCAGAAGAAAAAACAAAAGGACCTTTGGAAAGACGACACTAAAATTAGATGTTTGGCCATTATGCACAGCACCACGTTTGGAGAAAAACAAAAACTTCATACCAACTGAAGCACGGTGGTGGAGGGGTGATGACTTGGGCTTCTTTTGCAGCCACAGGACTTCGGAACCTTGTAGTCACTTCCCATGAACTCCTCTTTGTATGGAAATATTCCAGAGTTAAGCTTGGCCCAAAATGATGTCATGCAACAGGACCATGATCTCAAGCACAGCAGGAAATCTCTCAAATAAAGGTGTTGCAAGGTTTCAGTCAGGGCCTGGACCTCAACCTGATTGAAGTGGAGCCTTAAGAGAGATGTGTACAAATAGATATCTGCGAACCTCAATGAACTGAAGCAGCGTTATAAAGAAGAGTGGGGGAAAATTCCTCCACCATAATATGAGATACTGACAAAGTAATATAGAAAACAATTACTTTAAGATATTGCTGCTAAAGGTGGTTCAACAACATCATGGTGTTTACTTAAGTTTTCACAGTCCTGCACTGAGTCCTGTAAGTCCCTGTACTAAACATCCACATGTCAGCCAACGGCAGATGGCTTCATGAAATGTTAGCGCAAAGAGTTTTAAATGGTCTTGTAGATCAATGTAATGTTAGCATTTAGTTTAACCAAATAGTATTTATGGTGTCATCTTACAAGTCCAGCAATATTTCACCGTCAAGTCCTGCACATCTCTAATCCACAGTCCTCAATGCTTCTTTTGATCTGCAGTCCTTCAGCATTTTGTGAATCACACACATACTAAGCCCGTTTTGTGTGAAAACGCCATCAGAGAATCCCGGCACTCACTTTTCATTGTGAGTGACACGTTAACGTCTTTGCTTTTTGATTTTGACTCACTCTGATGTTGAAATACTATTGAGCTGTTGCCTATTGCATTCCCCCCCCCCGCTCTGTCTTTCACCTTCTTCTGGTAGTAGCTGGCCTTGGTGCTGAACCCGCACCGTTGTCAGCATCTGCTGGTAAACAGCTGACAACAACGGGGCAGATTAATGCCAAACAGTGAGCAAGCCTGAGGAACGCTTTGCATGTAAAGCAAGTCTAAGTAGGAGAGCAACAAAGAGCTAAAATGCAATGAATTTCTACAATGACCAGTCCGATTCCACACGCACACACATCTGAAATACAAACACCTCATTAGTCAGGCATTTCAGATGCTTTATTTGTATGTGAGAAAACATCCACCGCGCATGCATTTGAATGTGTGCACATATTTTGCTTTAAACACGAGCACACATGTGGTTCCACGCGTTACGGTAAATCCAATTACGGTGCGTGGTCCAGGAGAAATCTCGCCAATGCACAAACACACACACAGGCCACACAGTTAATGAGCCGCGCCGGCACCAGCCACAGTTTTGTCGCCCCTTCTTTTGCTCTTCTCCGAGCATTAATGCATTTCTCTCTCCCCGGCTCCGCGTGTCAAAGGATTACGGTCTCATTTGGAGTTGGTGTTTTTTCCTCGTGTGCCTCTGTCAGGAGACTGCCACACTGCAATGAAATGTTAATCTTCACTAAATATTTTTCCCGTTACAGGATGCGACACATGCTGTAGTCAAACAAATCCATCTCTACAAACTGCGCCCGTTCGTTCACATACGTATATATCTTTTGCAGTCATCTTGTAAAATTGTGGATTGGAATTCATTATGATTTCTGGGTTGCATCCTAAAAATCCCATTCTTCCTTCCTTCCTGTCAACTTGAACACACAAATCTCTTTCCTCGTCTCCACGTTCCCTCTCTTTCTGCCTTTCTTTTATACCCCCAGTTATTATAGACTCTTTGATGTCTGGCTATTCTTGCGCCTCGCTCAAATAAATGGAGCATTTGGACTAAGAGAGCCTGAATGGAATGGAACCCAGCGAAATGTCATATCCCCACCGTACATTATTTTAGCAAATACACACTCACACACGCACTGCTACTCTCCTAAACAAGTTGTAGAGAGCAAATGAGAGCAAAGCGACGCGCTGATGGAAGCAATGAGCCGAGGGAAGGGAGGAGGGCCGGAGCGTGAAAGGTGCAAAAAGATGAAAGCTAGGAACATGAGAGCGCAGAGAAAGGAGACGAGGTGATATATTTACATGTAGCGAAAGAGCGTTTGCTTTTAGGATGAATTTTATGCTGTTTGCTGTCACTTTCTAGACACTCTCATCTCATTCTTATTCTCTTATCAGCAGGTCTTCCATTTTTCTCCCCCCTCCTTTCATTTCCTTCCCTCCCTTGCCTACGTTGCTGCCTAGTCATTGGAATTCATTCATTTAATCCTGACAGCTCTGGTAGATACAGCACTTAGTGCTTATTGAGGAGGTAATTCATCTTTAATTCTCCCATCCCCTACTGCAAGTTAGTCATGCCTAAGTGTCTTCACAATGCCATCAAACGTAAGCGCAGCTTTCTTATACACGGACAAAGAGTCAGCAGCTGTACCTCGAAACGAAGTACAAACGATTGCTGGAACTGTAATGGACACACATGCCAGCTTTATACATGCTCTTTAAAAATGAAGTATGCAGCATTAGCAGCTGCTTAAACTTGCAAAATCTTGTAATAACAACAAGCAGCATTTAATTTAGATATATCCATTTAATGAGGATGAAAAGATGCTCGCTTTAAAATGATTTTCGTCAAACTAATCCAAAGGGGGGGGGGAAAACACTTTATTTCGTGGTGATACTTTCCACCCAAGTTTGTTCAATCTCGCCAGCATTTTTTTTGGTTTCCTTCTCCCAACAGCAAGCTGTAATGAGACACTGTTTGTGACATTGTATGAAGCCTTATTAAAGTATTGTTTACAGCTCTTCGGAGTGGAAAAACTGCGGCACAATAAATAACAAGTTCATGCTGTAGCTAGAAAAGAAAATCCAGCCCAACTCTAAATAGTTCTTGGCTTACATAATGCCTCTTATTTAAAGCCTCTGCACAGCTGGTACACCTACACTGAAGTTTTCCCTTATTGTTCCTGATTGGACCACTTGTCAGGACTGGGAGGGTGTGAATAGGCTGCTGATTGTCTCAATGATTCACCTTTTACTTTTTTGTTTCGCCTGATACAAGTGAAATGAATCCATCTTCACAACACTAAATGCTTAATAACACGAGGAGTTCTCACAGTAGCAAATAATTCCAACGGAAGCGCTAAAAGCTAATATTAACAGTAGCATGCTAAAGCTAGTTCTTTGAGCTGAGTAACCAGTACACTTTATTCAAAACAACACTGGAAGCACTAAATGCTTAATAACACGAGGAGTTCTCACAGTAGCAAATAATTCCAACGGAAGCGCTAAAAGCTAATATTAACAGTAGCATGCTAAAGCTAGTTCTTTGAGCTGAGTAACCAGTACACTTTATTCAAAACAACACTGGAAGCACTAAATGCCTAATAACACGAGGAGTTCTCACAGTAGCAAATAATTCCAACGGAAGCGCTAAAAGCTAATATTAACAATAGCATGCTAAAGCTAATTCTTTGAGCTGAGTAACCAGTACACTTTATTCAAAACAACACTGGAAGCACTAAATGCCTAATAACACGAGGAGTTCTCACAGTAGCAAATAATTCCAACGGAAGCGCTAAAAGCTAATATTAACATAGCATGCTAAAGCTAGTTCTTTGAGCTGAGTAACCAGTACACTTTATTCAAAACAACACTGGAAGCACTAAATGCCTAATAACACGAGGAGTTCTCACAGTAGCAAATAATTCCAACGGAAGCGCTAAAAGCTAATATTAACAGTAGCATGCTAAAGCTAGTTCTTTGAGCTGAGTAACCAGTACACTTTATTCAAAACAACACTGGAAGCACTAAATGCCTAATAACACGAGGAGTTCTCACAGTAGCAAATAATTCCAACGGAAGCGCTAAAAGCTAATATTAACAATAGCATGCTAAAGCTAATTCTTTGAGCTGAGTAACCAGTACACTTTATTCAAAAGTTAGTTTCTGACAAGCAAAAAGAAAAAGAAAGCTCTCTTTTTAAGCCAATAAAATCAACTGAACTCATAGAAACTACCACAAGTGTGCACCAGTGTGTTCCATTTAAAATGGGAAGATGGAAATTCAGACTTCCCATCTTGGCTGGAAGACCAACTCATTTACGCACTAAAACACACAAGTGTGTAAAACAGTGACCTAAATGGTCACTTTAGGCTGTTTCTCAAAGTTGAGCCAGAGACTCCCATGTTCAAAAGCTAGCTTTATGGAAAAAAATAAACACGTTTATTTCACCTAGCAACATTTAACACCAGCAACCACTCGCCAACACATGCACTATTTCTATCGTAACCGGTGGTTGTATCACGTCCAACAAAACGCACAACTCTCAAGAAACGTGCACATGACGTCACATAAAAAAACCCTCTATAGCCAAATTTTTTGTATTATTGAATTTCTACCTGATTCATGTTGCTACAGTATTTGTTTTTAACTAAAAATAACATGTAACACCTTCTTCTACTCATTTTTTTCAGCTGGAATTGCAAACGTTAGCTATCCTGTATCGTGGGCAAACCCCACTGGCACATCTTAGTATTTTGGATTTTCCCCTGTGGAATTTTCGCTCTGGAAATTTGGCCCGTTCAACAAACAGCAAACAGAATAACGACTTTTAATAGCACACCGTTTTTTTGCGATGTCATTTCACCTCTGCATGAATGCACAATTTCATCAAGTATACAAATCAAATGTTGAAGGTGAAATGATCGCTGTTATATTTACCTGTCCATAGTGACATTACAGCACGCACAGACGCACACAGACCGGCACTCAGAATGATCCCTCACACAGCTTTTCAGACAAATCCAATAAATTGCTGCAAATACAACAAATTATGAATGCAAACTCCACAGCTAGCAGTAAATAATCTATGCTAATTTGTTTTCTCTATGGATGCCTACTAAGTGTTTTATGGCATTTGCAAACAATGCAAGACTCCATGCTGGTTTACACAAACGCAACACCCACACACGCTCGCACACACAGGCACAAAGCGCCACGGCACGACAGGATTGGCTGCTCTGAATCCCCGGGCCGCTTCACCAAAATGTAACTAGACAAAGTCCTTGCATCACACACGCACACACACATACAGCCAGAATGCAAAGAGAGGGATTCCCCAGACACACAATCACGCTGACACAAACACGCATGCACAAGTGAATGAGCACACTTTAACACAGTTCACACACAAACAGCACACCCAGAGTCACATGCCTGCGCAAGCACATCTGACCACAGCATGCAAGCATCCAAGGAGATTTAATAACAGCATCGGACAGGAGGGAAGAAATCTGCCTTGCTAAAGGGTTTAATGACCTCATCTGTGGCCGGCAGCCGACATGACCGATAACATCCAAGAACACGCTCGCACACTGCCAGAGGCTCATCGTTTCCCGCTCTCTCAAACACACTCCTCACTGTGTTGTAAGGGTTTAATTTTACACCAGACTACGCTGCACCCTGATTAGCAGCGAGCTGCACCTTCCGCAGATTAAAAACAAAACAAACAGGCTTCTTTTTTTTTTTTTTTTAAAGTAAAAATTGCATACGCTGTCGAATCCGGCAGTGAGCTGAACAGGTACAGCAGGGTTCCACACTGCTACAACAGCAAGACCAGACAGATAAATAACATAAAATACACACCATACAATGCACACAAACAGCTAAACACCATGAGACAGAAGACGAGAGTGAGATGGGGATTTTAAGAAGGAGATCAAAAGATGAATTGCGATTTCCAGAGAGAGAGAGCAGGAAACAGATTATCCTTGCTCCGACTGGTGCTTCAGTTTTACCCGTTTTCTGTCTTGGCTTGCGTGTTACATGAGATGTGGCGTTTCTGTGGAAGAGTGTGTTTGCATCCTTGCTGTCTCACCTTCTTTTCCCTGTTTTTGAAGTCTTCTATAATCTGCTGTGTGTGTGTGTGTGTCTGCAGGTTTCTTCTGTACCATTAAATAGAATAGATCAGATACATGTGTGCTTTCCACCTTCCTCCGAGACACTCGAGTGTGCGCCTAAACTTGTGTGTCTGCAGCATGACACTTCTTAAAGTGGATTTTCCAACTAATACCCTTCAACTTATTTCTCCCCACCTTCCGGCTACTTTATTTCCACTCAAATTTTCAGCGTTGCAGTGTAACAGCACGCTATCCGGGCCCCATGCTGTTTCCTGGATACTTCTCCATTTTTTTCTCTCATTACTTTTCCCTGATCCATTAGGGCCCCTATGGCGTAAAGCTCTACCGGCCCAGCTCTCCGGGATTGGGAGGAAGAGATATCCATTTCTAGATGTAAATAAATCTGTTACTTCCCTGACAGCACAATTCATTAGTTCTCGCAGCAATCTGCCTGTTCACGCAGAGCGCTTCGGCGAAGCGGCAAGTATGTGTGCATGTGTGTGTGTGCAGCAAAGAGGGGGTGTCAGGAAAATGTGTCAGCCTGCTCTTTAGAGGTTTGGATGGGATTACAGGAGGAAAATGCTTTCAAAGGACAGAGCAGCATGTGTACAGAAGTTAACAGTGGCTAATTGCAGTATGGCCCATTCTGTTACCTCACTCCGGACTGTATTTGCTTCTTATTAATAACCAAGTTTTTATTTTATTTTATGTTTTTACTTCTCAAACTGGTGGCGTGGATGAGTGGCTTTCAGTATGATATACAAAGTATGAAATGCCTGTCTTTAATTCCTAAATGTATGCCGGCTCTCTGTGGTCTTCCTGGCTGAAGGATTGTAAAATAACGTTATCATGTAAATATTTACCATTAGCCAACAGTGAGGAGTTAAGAATGCTTTAAAATCAAATATGGGAATTCCATCTTTTCAAAGAAGGCGATTGTTTATCACTTAAACTGCCTCTACCCACAAAGTGAAGCCAATCATGATACATGCAGCATCAAATAGATGATTACTCTAAATAAATTCCCCAAGGTGTTGAGATGCCTGCTAACTTGTGGTGATGACATGTGACTGTATAATGAAGCCAATCGGGCAGGTAATGACTTAAACTGCTGTCAGATTTGAAGTAAACACCTGAAATGACCTCCAACGGGTGCAAATGATACCATTGACTAACATACGATGGATCTGGAGCAGCGGTCCCAAACTTTTTTTTACGCCATAGATGGGTTTAATGTTAGAAAATATTTTCACGGACCGGCCTTTAAGGTGTTGCGGATAAATGCAACAAAATAAAATGATACGACCAAGACAAAAACTGTGGTATTTTGTAAATATAATAATAAATGTGATTTCACTGTCTAACTGTGTAACTTTATTAGCAGTGTCCTCCAACAACATTGAGAGTAGCATCCTCCTCTCTGCCCCATAATGCTCTCTGGTCGCTATGGTAACGTGTAAATATTTCTTTCAAAATAAGACACACAAGTAAAAAACGGGAAACAACCCAGGGAAACCAAGTTAACAATAAAAACCCTAAAAACAATAAATTTCACACCCGAACCTCAACTCTCCTGGCCCGGTACCAAACGACTCATGGATCGGTACCGGTCCGTCGCCCAGGGGTTGGGGACCGCTGATCTGGAGGGTTTTAGGGAGCAGTTAAATATTATATAACCTCCCGACTCACAACTGGGTATAACTGGTGCTATCTTCGTGGATTCTCTCTCAGCACTTTCATCCATGAAAGTTCAACGGTAGGATCAATCAACAACACATTCAAGTTAAACTTTGGGGGGGGAAAATCACCTTACGTGTATCTGGAGAGTTCTTCTTTCCTTGGAAAACAGGGTTTGTACCCTGCATGGAATGTAAGAACTACTATAGCCCCATAATAAGCTCCAGACATTATTCTTATATCGATCCCAAACACTTGAATTTCAATGCAAGTGAATCAGCTCTAACAAGGCTATGCTAGATTGCTTTGTATCAATGTTATACCGGTAATTTCTCAAGCATACAGTACCTGTTTTGGCACAGTGTGTTATCGATGTAATATTCATTAGTTGCTTGTGTTTACTGCTGTTTGCAAACAGTGTGATTATGTCTCTCAAGCTTATTTGGTGCTCTTTGCATCTCTGCCTCCTCCTCAGTGATCAGATCAGCTCTGGTGAGTTGAAGCCACACAGTGAGAACAACACTTCTGTCCTGATATAATCTGCTTTGGCACTGTTTCCCTTTGAGAATCTAAGCACCTTTTCAGTGCCAACACTTGAGGGTTACCTGATGCTTGGTGTCAAAGGGCCCAAAGAGTTTTATAATGAATATCACTTTTAAGCTCCTGGCTGCTGGAAATTTTTTTTCAAGAAGTTGACGTTTAAATATTGGCTGGATTTTGAGTTTGAGCCTGATTGCCATTAAAACCTCAGTTCATGCATCTCAGTTGGCAGCAGTGCCTATAACTGTCAGCTTTTCCATGTGGAAAGGCACCATCAGTGCTGAAAGGTAGATACAGGCTAAACAATGCAAACTGCAATCTTCATCTATCCCTGCCAGCATGGATTCAGAGTACTGTTGGGCAGCTGAGATGGTTTCCACAGGTGTCTCATAGGTCGCTACACCCCACTGAGTCAGTTCTGACCGTGCCAACAGCTGCAGCAGCAAACTGCGTTTCTGCCTCCAATGTTTGCTTTGCAGCCTGTGAGTGGCAGCTCGCTCAGAGTGTCAAAAGTGAGGCTGAAGCTGTCACTGAAAAGCTGATGGAGGCCCTGAAACAGCACATTTCCGTTTCCATAACAGCTGATGATTTCAGTGAAGCTCTGCGTCGCCTATTTGCTAACAAAGCTGCTTCCAACTAAAAGCTCACAATGCAAGCACATTAACAACGCTATTCATTTAGGGAGCCGCTTCAGAGCCCAGACTCATTTTGCTGATGGATTTTTTTTGTCTTGCTTTCTTGGATATTTTAAACTGTGAATTTCATTATAACCATGCTTTTTGCAGACAAAGCCGTGTTAGCAGTGTTAACAGTGTTAACAGTGTTCCTTTAAATTAAAAACATACCCATTTGACCAAACTGGTAACACTGATGGAGACCAGGTGAAGATGGGAACAAGAAACCTTTAAACCTGTCACTCACCAACAGAGGTTTCACTCAGCAGTGAGCCATTAAGACCTCATTCCCTGACAGCTGGGTGAATAGTTCCTGAAGTTGCTGGTAGTGAAATTGGTTGCAAAGAGGCATACTGTGCTGCATTGAAAACCTCCTTGCAATTGCTTTGGTTTCTTGTAGATTGCCGTAATTTGTCTGCAAACACAAAAGCAATAGTGAAAAATCCAACAAAAATATTCAAAGTAAATTTTGCACCTTTTGAAATGTGCAGGATGAAGTATTTGTAGCAATGTCCGTGTGTGGTCAACCGTGACAATCTGCTAGCAACCATAGCAATCCCAAGTAAGTGTTTGGTGTAGCATATGCAAGCAATTTCACAACGAAACACCCAGCAACCCTTGACAACCAATCAGCAATCAGTCATTCTTTTAACCTCACAACCAGCCTGTAGGCCTGTCTCTGGTATCTGGGACCAAAAGCAAAACTAAACAGATTGGGGTTAGCTGACTCAGCTGCAGGTGACTGGTCAAAATACATCACAATATATTTTTTGTGAGATTTTTGTTGCTTTGCTGCTAATTTAATGTTTGCCTCTTCTAAAGAGTCATTTAAGGAATACTGTATCCACCGAATCTTGACTTTAGCTGTTCAGCCGTGCTAGCCTCTTCCCCTACCGCTACGTTCATGTGCTGCTCGTGCGTCACACAACAAAAACCCCTGAGCAGATAAGTCTGTGCTTTCTGTACACTGTTACATAATAGATAGGCAAAGAATCAACACAGCACAAAAGAAAAGATTATTTTGGTGTGTGTGTGTGTGTGTGTGTGTGTGTGTGTGTGTGTGTGTGTGTGTGTGTGTGTGTGTGTGTGTGCAGAGAGGGAATATATGTGTGTGTGTTAGGACGAAGGCAGGGACAGAGAAAACTAATTAGCGCAGCACTTTAAGGATCACGGGCCACAGACTGCTGCGAGTGGGGACTGCCACAGACAATCCCAGTCAATTTTCCCACTCAGCGAAGAGAGCTGAGGCATGCTCTGACATTGTGTTTTATCTCAGCGGGCCTCTTCACTCATGTCAGGAGCTGGAGAGACGGGGAGGAAAGAAAAGCGAGAGAACGAGAGGGAGAGAGATGGAGGCAATGGTTGGTCAGAGAGTTGAGGGGGGGAAAAGTTGAGCAAATTAAAGAAAGAAGGATCAGTTAATGAAGACAAAAGAGTAACAGCGCAAGAGGGAGACGATTTCGAAGTAAAATCCAAAACACACAGACAAAAAAAAAGTAGAAAAGGGAGACGGAGACAAAGAGAGCAAAGGCAAAGCTTCAGGGTTTAAACAGTTGCACTTCTTAAGGACTGTTCTCAGCTTTTAAGATGTAAATGAGCGGTATTTGAAAAGGCAGCGCTTTAAAAATATTGGTGTTGCACTGACAAAACATCGCTACATCTAATCAGTGACATTTGCTGAAATGTCAGCGGACTGTAGCTTGTTCACAGGGAGAGGGGGAAAAAAAGATGTGCAACCTGGAAGCAATTCGATTGTCGTGGACACGTCCAGACAATTGAAAGGAAAGAGTGCCCTTTGTGAAAATCATTCAGCTGCCAAAACACAACAACGGGCAGTTTGACTCACAACGGGGCTCCAGTGCACTTTTGATGAATACCGTCCTAAAGCGCTCCCGTGCTGCCTGGGGAAAACACATTAATACAGTAGCTGTGTAAAAGCGCCTGGCGTAAACACGGAGCGAGCGCCCATATGGCTCCTGCATATGCAGTTGAATCTAATGCGAATAAATCATTGTACGAGACAGGCTTTGCACTTTAGCTGCTATTTTTATGGCCTCCCTGCCATTAGCATAGACACACAATACCCATCCACCCTCTTTTTGCACGATACAATACGCATCAGGCCAAAGCGGTGGTCTGCTGGAAAGCATCACGGATGTCACCACAGTGGATTAGATGGAGCCAAAAACGCTGAGGAGGCATGTGAAGGAGTTTCTTACTATTCTCACTAAATTAACTTAAAGAAAATTGGCATAACTCTAAGTGCGTCGTCATTATTTTCTGTGCAATCACTCACTGTCCCCAGATCATGAATGCTGCTTATACGGGCTGATCGAATGACTTTTCATCCCTTCATGCCCCTCAGGGTGATTCTGGATGAGGTTGGGGATGTTTTGCTCTGGAGGAGCAGTGGACCAGCATTATTATTTTTAGGATGATTAATAATAAGAGGAAGGTGATCTTAAGGTTTCTTCCACTGTCATCATCCAGTAAACACTTCTGTGTGTTCAATACTTCTGTTTAGGGCTACAGATGTGCACAGTTAATGACAAATGTGTTTTAGAGCCCCCGAGAGCAGCCAGTTGGCTTTTCTACATAATCAGCTGATTAGCGACTGTGAGCATGTTTCCATGCTACGCTAAGATGCTAATCAAGGGCACTGGAAAGAGTGGTGCCTTGTCCCGAGCTATTTTTAGACCACAGATCACTGCATCCCCCACAATCATTCACTCGAAGTAATTAGGTTAATAAAAGCACTAACAGGGAGAATATTTAGACTTTAAGCTCGCCTGTAATTTCCTAAATTAATGTTGGTGTTATATTTATGTCCTCTGTTCTTCTTCTTCTTCTTCTGTACCATCCTCTAAAGAGAGACGCCAGCTCATGTCAGACTTCTCTCTTCTTCTTCTTTTGACTACCCCCTTTATGGTCTGCTACAGTGGCTCATCTACCTTCATCTCCACCATCCTTCTCTGTCACACCAACTCTCCTTCCCCTCATGTCCTCCTTCACTACACTGACAAACCTCCTCTGAGATCTTCCTCTCCTCCTCCTCCTTGGCAGCTCCATCTTCAACATCCTTTGTCCAATATGTCCTCTTTCTCTCATCTTCACATGTCCAAACCATCCCAGCCTTGTCTCTCTAACTTATTCTCCAAACCGCTCTGCCTGAGCCATCCCTCTGATGTACTCATGTCTTTTTGGTCACTGTCAATGAAAATCTGAGCATCTCCAGCTCTGCCTGCTGTCTTTCTGTCAGAGCCACTGTTTCCAAACCATACATCACTGCAGGTCTCACCAAATCGCAACACAGCACTTTTATTTACATTTGATCACATCATAGCGTCATCAGCGGGTTTGTCAGTGCAGCACTGTACTGTACAGCTTCACAACCTGAGCTGCTAGTTTTATACAGGTGTGAAACATTTCTGTAGTCTGGGTAAATGGACATTGATGTTAAATGATCACCTTTTAAAATGGACTCTGGGTAAGAATCTCTATTTCATTGACTGCTCTATCCATGCCGTTTGCTCATTCTCATATTTGCAGACACTAATGCCTGCACACAGTGTGTGCAACGATCGTTCAGTCCTCCTGCCATTCTCCATATGGGGGGCAGCACAATGAATGAAAATACAAAAAATTCTTGGAGACTTAAGCAAAAACAAGAGTGCTATTTCCATTCATACCACCCTACTCTCTCCTCCAAACTCACACACACGTTCTGAATCTGCTGGAATTCATTAGCCAGCCGCTGCTTTATAGCGCACTGTTGTCAGCACATAATTAGCAGTTGAGGGTTGTTTATGATGGCTTTGCAAGTGGAGCGGGAAAATGTGTGGCGGAGAGCATGGTCCGAGGTTAAGACAGGCCAAGAAGGGAAGGAAAAGAAGCAGGGAAGACCCAAAGCAACCAGTGCAGATTAGCATTCGCAGATGGTGAAGAGAACATAATTAGATGATAAAACTGTCTTCAGATGGAAGAAAGAAATCCTGCAAGGAGTGGGGAAATGCTCACAACATGGGCATAAAAAGCTTGTCTTCTTAAAATCCCAGAGAGATTACTTTATAATCATGGACAAACACTCAGCTTATTTCATGATGTCAACATGATGAACTAGAGAGTACATATTTAGCACAAATATATATACATATAATTTTTTTTTATAATCAAACAAATGTTATTTTTTCAAGGCTTATGTTGAGATCAAGATAATTATTTTGTGCTCACAGGGAAACAAAACTTGTGGCTACAATCCTCACTGGTCTTCCATAAGACGCTAATGTTAGCACAGTGTTGCAAAATTGCAGCCCAAACACAGCCAAGGTTCCCAAACACATATGAAAAATATATGGCACCAAAAAGTTTAGATTATGACTTGTGTTTTATGTTCTATCACCAGAAATCAGACGGATGCTTTTACAGTGTGGCCAGAATCAACTAGTAACGTTCATTTCCTCATCCTACCATTAGCATAGCAATAGCACGATGTTCGACTCTGCTACCTAGCTGACGAGTTGGACGTTGGACAACTGGATCTAGCCATTATGTCACCCACCAATCTGTGAACTTTAGATTTAAAGGCTTTAGTTTCTGCTCATCAGTGTTTTGTTTGTTTGTTTTATTTTTCATTTATTGGAGTTAGAAGAGATAATATTTTTACAAGAGGCTGCTAAGTTATCAGCTAACGCTAGCTAACATCATCTGCAAGATGCCTCTACAGACATGGCCGTGACTTCAAGATGGGAAAAATGAAATGGAGGAAGAAGTACCTAAAACTGGAATTCTTTTCCATGACCAGCAGGGAACAAAATCCTCCAATTTGAAAAGTAGTCACATTTAACATTCCTTGGCCCCCTTTTTCTATGTACTTCCTGATTAGCTAATGGCTTCAATCACTAGTTGCAAGCTTCGCTGATTACAACATGGCGTCCACTTTAGTGGTTCTGGTTTTTATATGGTGTTTTTTTTCTATTCTTTTCTACTCTACCTAAGCATACATGTCACAAAATGCTTTCCATCTAACATTCACACTCCGATAAACAAACTCAGGGTTTAGTATCTTACCCAAGGATACTATGGCATACAGACCAGAGAAGTCACGGATCAAAAACCTGCCAGATAGCAGACGACCCCGCTCTACCTCCTGCAACCCCAACAACCCCATTTTATAAATTCTGATCCTCATAAGAGGCAAACATTAGAATAAAACTGGGCAGGATTTAGATAACGACCTTCTACAGTACCAACGTGCAGTAGTCTGCGCTTCCAACCAACATATGTAGAAGAGCATCTCTGAATGTACATTGAACCTTGAAGCAGAACCTACAACAGCAGCAAACCACACTGAGTGCCAATGCTTTCCATAATTCCTTTGTAAATGTATAATGTCAGTAAAGGGCTGTTCTATTCTGTTCTGTTTCTGTCAGATAACAACAGGAAACTGAGGCTACAGTTTTGCACAAGCTCAACGACACTGGATAATAAAAGATTGGAGAAACGTGACCTGGTGGTCTGATTTCTCCTGTGATATTCTTCCATGAAAGTATGGATCTATCCTGCCTTCAATGGCCGGGAGTGGTCACGTCACAAACTTTTTGTACCTGAAAGGCCAATGAGTGTTTATGTCACGGGGTGGAATGGACAAGTTTTTATTTGCATGTGTTGCTGTGTTTTATTAGTTTCATCTTTTAATAATGCACAGTGTTTTATTGTTCTGGTTTTACTGCATGTTTTATTGTATAGCAATTGAAAATGTGACGTCATTTCTGGGGTAAAACCGCAAAGGATTGTATGTACAAGTGGCAAGTGGTACTAGCGCGCACGGGCTATTACAGGACAACAGTTGCACAGAGATAAACAGAGACACAAAGAATGGCAAGAAGCTGTTGTATTATTAACTGCCACAGCCGGTCGCATGACAGCCACGGGAAGCCGACGGGTAAAGAGATCGGTTTTTATCGGATTCCTTCATGGAAGAATAATTGTTCAAGTCATGTTTCCGAACTCACGAAGAGGCGACGGATGGCCTGGATTGCAGCTATTCGAATACCAAATATAACGTTCCAGAACACTCCAGCTGTTAGTCTGCTCCAAGCATTTCCACAAAGGTAAGTCTTTTGTTGTAGTTAAAACGTAATTTATCAAATAAATCTTATATTGATTTGAACTGAATTCGTTGCGCTATGCTGCTTTGTTCACTGTGGCTTTGCGGGCTAATGTTTGTTGTGTTTTGTAGGAAAACCAGCCTACAAAATGCTGGAATGCGATCCAGACTGGGCACCCTCTATCAACCTGGGTCATACCGAGTTCAAAGCTGCTACCACAGCGAGATTTGATCGGTTAAGAGAGAGAGCGATATCAAAACAGCCACGAAAAGTCCTGCGTATATGTGCTCAAGTGTTGTATTGAAGCAATCAAGTGATGAATAACTGTTTTCCAGTATGTTGTTTTGCAATGTTTTTTTCTTTTTTTGGGGGGGGGGTTTGCAGTGTTGATTAGTTTTTCACCAAAGCAGCTACTAAAACATAAAGAAATACAATTTTGCCTCTTTCTTGTAAGATTCTATAATAAAATGAAACAATGCCAGTTATGAATAAAAACAATAAATTGAATGAATTATGAAACACTTATTTTATTTCTATTGGATCTGAAAATGTTGTGTAATACTACAACCTGAAACGACGAATAGATTGTGTTGGCCTGTGCTGGAGAAACCATTTTAACGACAGCTGTAAAATGAAATAGTCCAAATCAGAAAATAGATACACCAACGTAAACTGAACCTGGGCTTGTTGCAGGGATCTGAAGTTACTAAACATTTTTGGAGTGTATGCACTAACACTTAGGACCATATAATAATAAATATGTCCTTGATGAAAGTTGGGCAGCGCGCTAACGTCCTTACTCCACCCTGTATGCTCGTGTGGGTCTGACCCTTTCACTCCTTTGATTTTTTTTCCTCGTACCTTTTTTTTTTTTGCCTTTTCGTCATGTCTGTCTTTGTATGGACCTGCCGTGTTCTCCGTCGATTTGTACATATACATACATTTTGCAAATAAAATGCAAGTAGGGATTAAAACCGCAGAATTAATGATTACCGGTCCTGGAAATGCTAGTGCTTGATGCAGTGTTTTGATTTTGCTGCCACTCGTACCCACAATGCAATGCGCGAAAGTCACGTGGTCTGTTGATCTCTATATATTAACTTATCCCGGAGAGACTCCACCCCCTCCTGATCACTAATTGCACACACCTGGGAGGTCACAGAGGCCAATAAGGGGGCCTGGGGCGAGTCTTTACATGTACACTTTTATTTTAGGTCGGATGATCAATGTTAAATGTTTTTGGGGCTTATTATTGCCCGGCTTACATCATATGAAGTGCCACGTCCCCTCAGCTGCAGCGTGTTCTCAGCTTGATGCCATTAAGAGCGAAATACAGACCAAAAAAAAAAGAGCCGTGAATTACACACTACACGATTTACTGTGAACCGCTCCTTAATATGTAGGTAATTTGATTCCAGCACAGAAACTGCACTGGCTTTCGCCTACAATGAATGCTGTTACACAGAGCTAATTTACACAAAATAAATCATTAAACGGCTAATGCCGAGAAAATGGGGACCAAGGGTAGAAAATGAAGATTAATTTTCATGAGACCGCTCTCGCATTTCTGTTTGTGTACAAATTAAATGGGGAACAACACAATAATTAGAGAGCTTTGCAGAGAAAGGTGTATTTTTCTTTTTTGCTTTGACAGAGCATGGCCGGGTGTTCACGTTAAACTGGGCTCCAGCTGCGCGCCACGCAGATGTGAGAGCGCTATTGAACCAAATCATAAATTACCAAATGTCACCTTGAATGGAAAAACTGTTATTAAGCTTTACACCCGCTTGAAACACTTTCAATAAACAGAGACTGCACGAGGCAATTTATTGACCATGTGACGTGTCTAGACTGGCCTGCTATGTCCGCTGTTACTATAGGCTGCTATAGTCGGTGGGTTGATATTCGTCCACGACTGGCGCCCTGCGTGTTTGAGCTCACTTTTTTTTGTGACACGAAGCCAGCAGCCATCATTATCCGCCTCGATTCCTCTGACCCATGCGTACATCACAGCAAACAAACGCACACACAATCAGAGACACACGCAGAAAATCAAAGGTGTGTTCATCTCCGAAGGAGGCTGAATCAGTGTCTGATCTGATCTCGGGTCAGCCAGCCTCCCATCAGCAAAGCATTGCTCATAGTATGTGTTTTTCATGTGTGTGTGTCTGTGTGAGATCAATACCCAGATACAGACAGCTCAGCCCCACCCTGCCTCAGGTCTGGGCTCCGGGGAGCACATGCATACAGGGAAAAGAAAGAAGCAAAAGGTCTGACAGAGCTGGAGCTTTTAACCACCGAGTCCATCTTCGCTTCTGGCGCAAAACAGAAATAAAGCGAGGACAGAGAGGTGGGGAGGCAGAGGACAGTACGGCTCAGGAGAAACTGGTTAAATCATGCGATTCGTGTGCACAGCGGGGTGGGTGTGGGCAGTGAGCGGGAGATTAGAAATGACAGATAAGGAATGTGACAAGGACGAAGAGACGGAGGGAAAGCGGGCATAAATACAAGAGAAATGCAGACTGTGGCATAAATAAGGACCTACTGTAGCAGAAAAAGAAAAAAGTAAATTGATGGCCTTTGAGTTTTGTTTTAGCTGTCTTTTCTCCCGCTTTAGCGTAAATGGCAACGTGCCGCAAAAAGGTCAGCTGTGAGTTGCCAAATGGATGTGAGAGCATGTGGAGGTGAGCTGTAGGAGTCTTCCTCTATTCAAAGCGTTTTTTGTATTCTCTGATTCTGCGTTTCTATGAGGCTCTTTTATGAGTGACTGAAGGAGTGGAGTTATGTGAGATCAAGAGACAAGAGGAATAAGGAGAGAGGAGGTTCCTTCAGGCGTCCGCTGTGCTCCACTTGCCTCGGAAAGGTGTAAATTGAAATGAAAATGGGATCTGACTTTGATTAAAAACTTTTATATCCCCACATCTTCCACCTTTGCCTGCTCAGCCTCGTCGTTTCCCACAGAAAACTTTTATGAGGCCTCGTATTTCTTTTTGTATTTAGACTTTTTAGTGAAAAGAGGGTTTTTTTGTTAATCGATGCAGATTAACACCATTATAACTTTACTCCCAGGAACTGTACAGCTGGAGCTGGTTGCTGATTAGCTCAGTATGACCAATTTTCGCCTGGTTCCTTCTTCACGAGGAGCCATCAGAGCGGGCAGCTGCACAGGTTTGGTCTCTCGTAAAGATCTTTAACTTGTTTAGCGACTGTGTAAACTACTAAAGGTCTTTACACATCAGAGGTGTAAAATTCGTGTGATTATTTTGTGAATTAAAAATATTTTTGGACTCAGCCTTCTTCTTAAGTAGCTTCAGGATGAAGCTTCCTTTTTTCAGATCAGAATAAACACATCTGACCAATCAGATCACTGCATTTGGCAACAATTGTGCTTTTAACTCAAGACGTGCACCTCTGTTGCATACACAATGGCCTGAAAGTAGTGGACACCCAGCTAGATGGTGATCAGTTGGCTCTCTGGAATGATTTCTCAGCCTTTTCAGATACAGTCCCAACTCTACCAGCAAGAGTTCACCTGAAATCTGTACGAAAGCAGCCGTTTTACAGCTTCAACTCCTGGATCAAACCATTAAATTCTCCCTGTTGCTACCTTCTCCTGAGAAATGGATGAATCCTTTTTCTTCCTTTTCTTCTTTGAAACATCAGGACCAGCTCATCATCACTTGAAGTCGACTCCGTTTTATCGAAGTGCATTTTTGAGGATGAATCATTTGCAAAATCGTAATGACAAGTTCACAATCCTGGAATTTTTTTTCAATATTTTTGCAATGGGCTCCGTGTGTAAAAGCCTTGAGATTGGAAAATGGGACACAGTTAGGCTCCACTGGTAACTAAGGCCCCAGTCACATGGGTTTAGAGACCAGTTACCATCTCCCTGAAGACCACCTATTGTTCTCTGGCTGGTTGGAGAGTGGTTGCTGGAGTAAGCCAGCATTTAAAATTATGAAGCTAATCACACAGAGGTGCATGGCCTGCACAAAAAAACTTCGATATTACCTCGTTATTATTCCACGTGCTCGTGAGTTTCTTGTTATCTGTGCCTGTAGTTCCCAGTTTAGATTCAGATGACGAGTTTGATAGTTCCTTTACTGTTCCCTGAGTCTTGTCTTAGTGTTTGTCCTTTTGTTCCCTATCACTTGTGTCTTGTTTAATTTTGGGGATTTTTTTTTTCTCTGACGTGTGTTGGGTTTTACATCATTTGTCTTGTTTACCAGGTTAGCTGTCTTCCCACCTGTTAGCCCTCCCCTCATTACCTGATGTGTCTCCTTTTGTCTTTTGTCATGTTATCCCTCTTGTTTCTAGGTTTTCCCCTAAGAGTCCTAGTATTTGGACTTCCTTGCACCTTCCATCCTCCTATTAATTTGGATTTGGGTATCTCCATTTGGGCCCACATCCTGCCTGCCACTAACTTACCATCTTCATCAAATATTAAACTCTGGGGTGTTTGGCATAAAAAAAAATGAAAATCCGCTCACTTACACCTGTAACCGTCCAGGTCATTGTTTTGACCCAATGGAAATTCATGTAAAACAAAAACCCGGGCAGGTCGGGTTGCTTGGTGACGCAATTATTTACAAAAATTTGATGTGAAGGTTGCAATAACATAAAGCAGAGCCAACTCTTGTAACTCTTTTAAATGGCACCATCTAAAATTCATTTTTAACTTTTTCAGCTTTTTAAATTTTTAACTTATTTTACGGTATTTAAATGACAAATTACAGAAGTATAGTGTTTGTTTTTTAGCAACGTCGAATATATCATTTCACTTTATGATGTTTAAAGAAATAAAGTCATTTGTAACGCTAATAAACCTCCAAACCTTAATCTAAAATACTAATTTGGTCAAATTTTACTTATAAGGAAAAAAATTATTAAAGATAAAAACTTAGGATAATAATAATAATAATAATAATAATAATAATAATAATAATAATAATAATAATAATAATGATGTATACTTTATTGATCCCCGAAATGAAGCTTATACATAAGTTCAGTAAGCAACATGTGTAATCACACATCTACTCCCGGGTGTTTGGTGGCTAGTCTATATCTTCAACTTTCCAACACTATCAAGCTCATTGCTGACATCACTGGTGTGGTCCAATCATCTGTCTGCCCGCAATCTTCCGACCAATCAGCCTCGATTCCAGGTTCTTCAGCTCTGACTGCTTACCTGTCATTCTCCCATGCAGACTCCTCTTCCCATCTCCGCCTCTCTCATGTTACTCATAGTTCCAGCTAAGCCTTCATCTGCATCACCACCACCCTCTAGACTCCAGGGGGTTCTGTCTAATACCTGTCACCGATGGGAATCCGTGATGGGCCCTCAGAGTCCAACAAATAACTTTATTGATTCTGTTTATTAGTATGTTCAGTTCATCCTAACAATCTCATCTTATTAAAATGACTTCATTGCTACAGGACAGGTCAGTTTTAGTGTTAATGCTGTAAAGTTTGAGATTTTAACATGAAATTGACCACAGGGATCGACTCCCTCCTGAGCCTGCCTCAAGTGGCAGCTAGAGGAACTGCAGTTTTCACAACTTCTGTATTGGCTCCATTTTTTAGCTCCAGATGCTGCTCCTTGTATAGGGGAAGTAAACAAGCTAGCAAAGCTAATGAAAAGCACCATCTGTCCACCATTCTGCAGGTTACAATCAAAATTTCTTGTCAGGAAAAGTGAAAGTATAACCATTACGTTCACCATTTTTATGCTAATCGACATAACATTTCCCCGTGTAACCGCAGCACACAACCTTGACAAGCCATTCTTCTGTGAGAAATAAAATCTGAGGTTTAAATGATTATCGATCGGATTCTCCTATATTCTCTCCCATCTAGAATATTCACAGGCCCCAAAGACATGAAAAGAGAGCTCAGAAATTTCATCCATCAACAAACACCTTTGATCCTGCCCATGCACAACAGAGCCCTGCCTCATCAAAACACAAACCACAGACGGATGAAGAGAAATGGATTAGAAAGTCAAAGTCTTTGACGCGCTGCTCAGAATTTATTGATTGCCTTCCTTCTTTTCACCCGTCTGCCCCTTTTCTTTTCCCTCCTCTCCCGCTTTTCCCTCCACTGAATTTTTGCAAAACCGCTGTAATCACTGGCAATTTGCAGGGAGCCTCACAGCTGGACACTTGCCCGCTGCTGACAGAGTGCGAGCATGTCGGAGCGCAGAGATATGTGTGTGTGTGTGTGTGTGAGTCTATGTGTGAAGGAGTTGTGTGTTTATTGTGCCTTCATGCCATTGTGTCCAGAAAGGTTCATTTTGGGAGAACAGGGATCCATCTCTGTATTGGAATTAGTGTATAGGTGAGGGTCCAGAGGGGACAGGAGGAGATTTTTATAAACCGTTGATTACCTAGGGGAGTCCCTCGACTTAAATTGAGCTGGAGCCAGATACACGCACGCACATGCAGTTTTGGCACATCCACCTTTCATTGTGGTGTAGCAGTGTGCCTCTATCTCACACTGTCAATCTTTAATCCTTGCAGTATGCAGTATCCATTATGCTCTACGCCCATGTAGTGATATTGTGTGATTGGACTAAATGTTGTGTACCATTAAAAATAAAACAAACAGAAACACTCTTGTGCTTTAATGGCACTATTAGGAATCTCTGCCATATTAATCATGCTTAAGCCTGTTAGGATCCGTGTCACTTTCTTAGGATTAGTTAGCATTCTGGGAAATATGATGATGAGAAGCTTAATATCTCTCTTTATTCGTAGCTACAGCCAGGAGATGCTTAACTTAGCATTAGCATTAAGAGGTAAAACATCTAGTATCACTCTGTAAAGGTTGAAAACCAACCAGAGAGCTTTGTTTGTTTAAAGTGTCTAAAAACAAGGTGAGTTAAAAGAAGGTGGTGGATGGAGGGTTGTGCAGTAGAGTTTGGGTGGGGTGGGAGCAACATCAGCATGATTGCGGGGTTGTTATGAGCTGCCATTTTGTTAGGTACACCCTGCTATTACTGGGTTGGACCCCTTTTTTGCCTTCAGAGCTGCTTTAAGTCTTAATGGCACAGATTCAACAAGGTGCTGGAAACATTCCTCAGAGATGTTGGTCCATGTTGACATGACAGGATTACACAGTAAATGCTTTAAATCACACTGCGGAGTAAATTTGCTGTTCCACCACATCCCAAAGGTGCTCTATCGGTCTGAGATCAGGTGACTGTGGAGGCTAGTGAACTTATTGTCATGTTCAAGAAACCAAGCCATCACAAGGTGGGTACACTGCGGTCAGAAAGGGAAGGACATGGTCAGCAACAACACTCATTCAGGCTGTGGTGTTTAAATGATGCTCAGTTGGTACTAAGAAGCCAAAAGTGTGCCAAGAAAATGTCCCGCACACCATTACACCACCAGCCTGAACTGTTTATACAAGGCAGTTTGATCTGTGCTTTATCCTACATTTATATAGTGAAAGATCACACTAACAGTTGCCTCAAGGGGCTTTAACATAACCCTACAATAATTCAGAGAAAACCCCCAAACTGAGCAAGCTCTTTGGCGACAGCGGGAAGGAAAAATCCTCTTTTAACAGGAAGAAATCTCCAGCAACACCAGCACAGGGACGGGCAGCCATGTGGCACAAAGGGTTGGAGGTGAGGGGAGATCAAGCTTTCATTTTGTCTACATCAAATTCTGACCCTACCACCTGAACGCTGGAGCAGAGATCGAGACTCATTAGACTAGATACTAGATGTAATTATGAGCTGTATCCTCAGTTTCCTGTTCTTAACTGACAGGAATGTCATCCAGTGTGGTCTTCTGCTGCTGCATCTGTTTAAAGGCTTTTGATATTGTGCATTCAGAGATTAGCATGAGATGGATGAATGGATCCAAAGGGTGCCAGGAAAATACCTTTGTAGTAAAGAGCGATTGTAAGCTTGAAGCAGTCTGGCTGTTTCCTCAACAAGGCATTTCCTCCCAGACTGGATATTTCCTCTTTTTCAGTTCATACTCAAATGGACTGCACTCAAATATTCAGCTTGATTTTCATCAGCTTGCTGCCATGTGATTGGCTAGTTAATGACCAGTTCAACAGATGTACCTAGTATATTTGTATTTATACTTGTTTTGCACATATACTGTATTTTATCCATGTGTGCTTGTCATAAATAAATGTAATATATTTGGGTGTTTGGGGGTGTTTTCTTATTATTTGTGACTAAAGATCTAAATTGACTATTTAAATAAAAAGGTCGACTCTGTCCTGTGTAGAGCTGGAATCAAACAAAGAAAAATTACTGTGATAAAAAAAATAAACAAATAAATAAATCCAGCACTGATAAAGAAGAAAACAATCTAAAACGGGCACACTTTAGAGAAACTGGTGGTTGATTTTCCTGCCCTGCAAAGGCCACAGCTGTCAGCCTCAAGACTTTCAAAATGACTGCGTCCAACGGCAGCGGGAAACATTAGATGTGAGGTGAAAGCCCTAACGCAGCTCGGGCTAAATTTTAGATGAGACTGAGAATATCGCTGTCTGGTGTGAAAAGTCTCACAGTTTCCTTCTTCCCCGTTCGGCTGGACGAAGCGAGAACGAAATCAACGTGCGACTCTGTAACATGCAGCGTGTAACGTGATGTAATTATCTGATGGTCATTGAGATCCTGTGCATTATTAGGCTTCTTATTGTCACGCGTGTCGTTCGGCGCCATGCCGGACATGATTGCCTCCCAGTAATTTTCAGCTTGGTTTGTACGGTGTAATAGCCATCGCGGTACAGGTTTGCTTCCATTAGAGCAGATGGGGAAATCATATTATCAGTGTCACCTGATTCTTCACAGATATTATAAAATTAGTAATGAAGAAGATATCGGGTTGTAAGAAGAACTAAACTGACTCGCACACTTTTGCTGACTACATCTGGAGCTGCAGCTCCAATGCGATCTCACTCCGGGGCGTCAAAAACTGCCGTTCTGTCACAATGTGCTGCAGAGGCACTTGCAGGCTCTTGGCATCGGTGCCTCCTGTGTTGATCTATCTTTTCTACTTGTTATCCATCTTTCCTCTCTCTGTGAGTGTGGCTTTTGTGTTTCACTGGGTGCATGGCAGTTTTACTGGTCCACAAGTTTTCACCATCCACTCTCTGCAATAAAACGGTCTGTGCATTCATCACTCGTCTACACTGAGATGTACAGTAGTATTGTACCATATACCCCAAAAGACCTCTTTGCTCTCAGACAGCTGGCTTACTTGTGATTCTTCGAGTTTCTAAAAGTAGAATGGGAGGCAGAGCCTTCACCTCCCGGTTTGTTTTCAGGAAACAGACACCCTGTCTGCTTTCAAGATTAGGCTTTAAACTTTTCCACTTACCTCCTTTTGCTTTCCTTATTGTGATATACCACTATTGCATTTAATCTTTATTAATGACTAATCTCTGCCTTTGTCTTTCACAGTGTGTATTTTGTCCTGGTTCTGCTGCAGGCTTCTTCCTGTTAAAAGGGAGTTTTTCCTTCCCACTGTTGCCAAGCGCTTCCTCACAGGGGGTCATCTGATTGTTGTTTTCCTCTTTTTGTTTGTTTAATATTGTGTCCCTGTTAAGGTATAGAAAAAAGCACTTGAATGCTCACTAATATTTTAGGATCTTTACCTTACAATATAAAGTACTTTGAGGCAGCTATTGTTGTAAATGAACAGTATCGCCTGGCTAACTATGAGAAGTTGAGATCTACTGGAGCACTTGTGGTTTTGATTCTTTGACATTTAACCTGCCTGATCTGTCCTTGTCCTCCTATGGATAACCTCAGAGGCTTCTACTTGTTTAACCTCCTGTAGATACCTGCCTACTCACTCTCTGGTCACCATACTCCCACCTTGTGACCAGCTCTTTGTGGCTGCATTCATTAAAGGCTTTGATCGACATCTGCTGAAGAGCCTTCTTATGAAAACACAAACCCACTTTACACACTGAATGAAACTCTGCAGGCAGAAAAAAGGACACCTATCCAGCGTGTTTTGGTGTGAAACAAAAAGGTCATTAACAAGTTTCTGTGTCTTACAAGCTTGTGTAAAACACAAGAGGCTTCGACACTCTGGTTAACACACCACATAAATCATTATTTCAGCACAAACGTCTTTTCTTTTAGCCACAGAGTCTTTGAAATGCAACAATTCACAGTTTTGCTTTTCAGGGAAAAAGACACCGACAGCGCACACCGACCAGTGTCTTTCTCCGACTCTCATGCACAATAGGTGCAATCCATTCCAAGTAAACATCAATACCAATCAATATCAGGACAGCCTGGTGCTATTTGTAGTAGGCTTGGCGATCATTAGAAGACAGTGCTGTGGTGCAGCGGGTTAACACTGCACAGTCCCCTGACAGTGGCAAAAATGTGCTTAATAATCCTCAAGATCAATAAAAAAAGGGGGAAAGAAAACATTCTTTATGTTATGTGCATGTCTTTTCATTTCTCTTGTTTCGTTATGTTTCCATTTTTTGCCCCCAAAATAAAAAACGGGGTACTACCAAAAGACAGGAATCCAATAACTGAAATAAACAAAGGTACGCACGCAGTTTTAACACCTCTCTTTTATTTTTATTTTACACACAATCCCAAGACGCTACACGGTCACCCTGAACCTGCCGTTTCCACACCATCTGATGGTTTTACCCCAGAGATGACAAGGGCATATTTATTGTCAGGGCACTCTTCTCTGAAAGGCCACGGGGGAAAAGATTTAATTGGTTCGGGTGTGCCGGTCAGGAAGACAAATTGCAGAAAAATACCTCTGGGAAATAAAGGGCATGCATCCAGATATTATCCATGAGACACACAGTGGTCATATGTGACTGTGTGCGTACTCGTGTGCACTTCTCATGCAAAGTCTGTTGTCATTGATTCTCCCAGAGCCCTTGAATATAACTCCACCACAGGACTGGATGACTTTTGGATGGCTGATTGCAGAGCTGGTGACAATTTAAAGCAAAACTGCATCTACTTCTTTTTTCACAATTAGTTTTATAAAACTGGATCTAACCTGTTAGCTGACTTCAATCTAGCGTTGGTGTTACAAAAACATAAAAAGCAGTGGGTTTCATTTTGACTTGTTTGGGGATTAGGAATCAGTCCAGTGGGGGAACAACAATTAAAGGTCAGAATTTATGAACCTGAAAGGCCATAATTGCAGCACTGCTGGACTCAGGATTACTGTTCAGGGGGACCGTGAATCTTGTCACATATAAATAATGGTGTGCTGTGTTTTTATTAGCCATACTTACAGCATTCACAGACCTCCACTGCGACCCGGACTGAAATAGAAGATATTCATAATCTCCAGACGATAACTCCACATGAGTCAACGCCGGAAGAGTGAAAATGTCTCAACAGTGGATTAGATTGCTTAAAAAAAAATGAAAGGCATAATCTCCAGAGCTCCAGTGACATTTAGTTGCAAACATTGTGACAGTACAACCTGACTGAAAAGTAAAAATATTTTCACTTTTAATATTTCTGTAGCCCATAGCAACCATGACCATAATCCTATGGTCGTCACACTGATGAACACTTAGATCATTCGCATACTGTCTAAAAACTAAAACATCAACTCTGCCTGCTGTGAACCAGAGAACCCTGAATACTCTTGCATGTAGTATGTGCAGAATACAGGAGTACAGGGAGTGCAGAATTATTAGGCAAATGAGTATTTTGTCCACATCATCCTCTTCATGCATGTTGTCTTACTCCAAGCTGTATAGGCTCGAAAGCCTACTACCAATTAAGCATATTAGGTGATGTGCATCTCTGTAATGAGAAGGGGTGTGGTCTAATGACATCAACACCCTATATCAGGTGTGCATAATTATTAGGCAACGTCCTTTCCTTTGGCAAAATGGGTCAAAAGAAGGACTTGACAGGCTCAGAAAAGTCAAAAATAGTGAGATATCTTGCAGAGGGATGCAGCAGTCTCAAAATTGCAAAGCTTCTGAAGCGTGATCATCGAACAATCAAGCGTTTCATTCAAAATAGTCAACAGGGTCGCAAGAAGCGTGTGGAAAAACCAAGGCGCAAAATAACTGCCCATGAACTGAGAAAAGTCAAGCGTGCAGCTGCCAAGATGCCACTTGCCACCAGTTTGGCCATATTTCAGAGCTGCAACATCACTGGAGTGCCCAAAAGCACAAGGTGTGCAATACTCAGAGACATGGCCAAGGTAAGAAAGGCTGAAAGACGACCACCACTGAACAAGACACACAAGCTGAAACTCAAGACTGGGCCAAGAAATATCTCAAGACTGGTTTTTCTAAGGTTTTATGGACTGATGAAATGAGAGTGAGTCTTGATGGGCCAGATGGATGGGCCCGTGGCTGGATTGGTAAAGGGCAGAGAGCTCCAGTCCGACTCAGACGCCAGCAAGGTGGAGGTGGAGTACTGGTTTGGGCTGGTATCATCAAAGATGAGCTTGTGGGGCCTTTTCGGGTTGAGGATGGAGTCAAGCTCAACTCCCAGTCCTACTGCCAGTTTCTGGAAGACACCTTCTTCAAGCAGTGGTACAGGAAGAAGTCTGCATCCTTCAAGAAAAACATGATTTTCATGCAGGACAATGCTCCATCACACGCGTCCAAGTACTCCACAGCGTGGCTGGCAAGAAAGGGTATAAAAGAAGAAAAACTAATGACATGGCCTCCTTGTTCGCTCTTCCACCATTCCTGTTTTGTGGCAGGGACCATTATCCTGCTGAAAGAGGCCACTGTCATCAGGAAGAACTGTTTCCATGAAAGGATGTACATGGTCTGCAACGGTGCTTAGTAGGGGTGCAACGATATTCGTATCGATATTGAACCGTTCGATACAGTGCTTTCGGTTCGGTACACATATGTATCGAACAATACAACATTTGTAATTTATTTTATCAACTTTTCTTCTGATGATGCTGTCTGTGTTGAGAGCTCAGTGAATCTGCGTTCAACTACTCCGCCTAGGCTGCACTGTCGAGTGCAGATCCACTGAGTGCAGCACAAGCTAGCAAGACAGAAGTTAAGCTCGTTGCAACATGGCAACTGCCTCAACGCTACCCGAAATTGAACCTCCCCCACCCTCATTCAGATCTGGCGTTTGGAACTATCTTGGTTTTCATGTGAAGCACGACCCTGAAGGTAAGCGCGTCATGGACTAAAGTAAAACAGTATGTCAGATGTGCCACGCAATGCTCAATTTGTGGGAACTAGTGCGTTAGCGCAGTTAGCTTGTTAACGTGTTGATGCCGTCCAGCCCCACGCACGGGGCGATTCGCAGTAACTTGTTAACGGAGATTTGCCGCTTTATGGCGTTATCATTTTAATGAGATTAACGCTGACAGCACTAGTGTGAACACAACGAATATGACTGCACATTTACACCGACATCATTCTAGTGCAAAGACAAGTGGAAGCCGACAAAAACAACAAGCACGCATGCTACAAACTTTACCCGAGTCATTTAGACAGCCGTTAGCACATGATCCTCCTTATGGGGACCTGATATGTTTAATATGCTGCTGAGAATATAGCCCAGAAGAAGCGTATAGTATAGCTTTTATTTTGGAAAGAGCCATTTCTCTGTAATAAACTCTCTTTTCCAAGGATGAGTGAGTCCTCAATCAGATTTATTTTTTTTATTTTTTTGTTTCAGCAACATTAAATTTAAAAACTGTACTTTTGAGTTAAAATATATATTTATAATTTTAATAAATGATAAATTAAAAAGGCATGAACATTTTTTGTATCGAAAAAATATCGAACCGTGACACCAAAGTATCGAACCGAACCGTGAATTTTGTGTATCGTTGCACCCCTAGTGCTTAGGTGGGGTCAAAGTAACGTTCATATGTATGACGGGACCCGAGGTTTCCCAGCAATTTCCCACTGTCTGTTTGCCTCCCTACTATAATGCATCGTGGTGCCAGGTGTTCCTCAGGTAAGTGATGCACCTACAGGCAGCAATCCATGAGGAAAACGTGACTCATCAGACCAGGAAACTTCCTTCCATTGCTCCATGGTCCATTTCTGATACTCATGTGTCCATTGTTGACACTTTCAGCCATGTGGGTTCACTGCTCCACCACAGTTCCTTCCTTCCTTCCTTGGACCATTTTTGATAGATACTGACCACTGCAAACCAGGAACGACCCAAAAGAGCCGCAGTTTTGGACGTGAACTGACCCAGTCGTCTAGCCATCACAAATTGGTCCTCTTCAAACTGACTCAAACCCTTATGCATCGCCCTTTTTCCTGCTTCTAAAACAAAATATTCACATGTTCCAGCAATGATAATCAGTGTTATTCACTTTACCTGTCAGCGGTCATAATATCACGATTGATCGGTGTAGTAACCGCTTATCAATCTCTCATTTATTCCATAATTTATGGGAACATCTTTTCACTCTGCACCACTGCACACAGGTAAATGTTACATGTTTTCATCGTCTATTCTGTTTACATTGAGAGCAAAGAGAAATGCTCATGCACACACCTGGCCAATAAAACTGATTATAATTCCATTACAAGAATATTCGATGAAATTATAACAAAGATGTCACATTAAGATTAATACTGATTGGTTCCTAAATGCATTTATTTTATATTTATATTCATTAATGTGTAAGATTTGTATTAATTAATTTCCCTGTTCTAAACAAATGAGTACTATCTTGTACAGTTTGCACAAACACTGTCATGTGCACTAGTGTTTGCTCACTCCACAGACCTACTTTCCAGGTCCTGAGCTACATGTACTGCCTTTTATCAGATACCGGAAACCCCACTGCACACACACACACACACACACACACACTTAGAAGGCTATTTTTAGGAGCTTACAGATCTTCATTTAGCAGCAGCCATGAGCTCATGTGAGTCTCAAGGAAGAGGCTGTTTTTATTTTTGTCCTATTTTTTCCCACAAAGTGGATTTCTAACCACGAAGCAAATGTATCAGTCTGACAGCACGACACAGATCGCTTTCTAATTTTAGTTTATTAGCTACAGTTTCTATTTATAATCCAATTTCATTCAATTTTATTTATGTAGCACCAAATTTATAAGTGCAAATACATCTTTAAAATGTTAGATTTTATTCCAGGCTTTTTATTATCGCTCAGACATCATGACGTAATCATGGTCTGTAACCACCGCAATTTTCTGTTTGTCCCATCAATCAGAAGAGGCAGACTGCTGTTAGCAGAGCCTGCACTTTCACTCCACTGTGTGTGTGTGTATTAGTGTCAGAGTGACAGGGTTTTCAACATGGCACAACATTTAACAGGAAAAGGGGGGAGGGCTCGTGACAGGTTGCAGCGGTCATGGTTTATTTGACAGGCGGTCTCCCCCACAACACTGTCAAATGACTGAATGCGGAGAATGACGTCCATAGAAACTTCTAAAACAACAACTCAGCGTCTCTGCCATTTCTGGAGGTTTCTGTGCAGCTGAGCCTGTGATCGGTGAAGAGGCATACCTCCTCATTCGTGCAGGAGATGCTATCTTTCATCCGGGATGTGTTAGGTTTGTGTTCTTCTGTAGCACGTGTGTCACATGGAGCATTGTTGAAAAATAGCATTTCTGTTTGGGCTGATGTGCACCTGCTGATACTCTGTGTCCCTGACAGTAAATGCAGCTAAAATGAAGCCGATGCTGTTTAAGCTCAACATGTTGTACAGTGGCATGAGTTGACATCTACAGGGATCAAACATGGATCTTCTGGACTCTAAAGATAAATATCTCACTCGATGTCTCACAAGTCAAGAGCAAAGTAGAAAAAAGGAAAAATAAAGGTGCAATATGTGAGATTGCTCTTCAAAACAAAAAAGTCAACACAAGAGGGTAGCATTTCTGTCCAGCTTTGTAGCTGAAAGAGAAAATGCATGAAAGAAAATGGCAACGTGGTTGACAAAGACAAGCAAACTGAGGTGAAACAGACAAACACATTTTTAATTAGAGTTAAATTAGGGGGTTAATCGATTTCAGCAGCTGCACTAGAGGGGCAACCTCCCAAACAGGTGGAGACCACTCACATTTTTTCCATCCTCATCTTTTTTTAACTGTGTTTTCACTAGTTTTGCAACTGAGTTGTCTCAGTGTCACTATTTCGATCAAGCCATCTGTGTTTTTACAGTTTTTACAACTAGAAAACACTTAATGTAAAAGGGATTGGATTAAAAAAAAGACACATGGGTGGTCCTGGGCTTTATATAGCATCATTCTGTGTATGTATGCATGCCCTGATTCAAGGAAGAACCACCAGATTGGTCTACATTACATATGAGCTGCTGTCCCAAGTGTTAATAAAGGTTAACACAGATTGTTTGAATCTGTTTGCACACATACTGTACTGTTAGCATCAGAATTAGCGTGCCTGATTAGCACTGATGGAAAACTGACAGCACATGAGTTACAGTAAATGAACCCCATGGGCCTGCCAACAGTGTATTCAGAGTTAAAAAGACATTTAGGGCTGACAAGCAGTAAACAGCATGGCCGAGATTATGCACAGACACACAAACACAGCCCCTCCTGGGAGAGCTGCTCAGCTACAGCACAGGTACCCACACAGCAACTCTCTCTGAGGGATTTGAAAGGGCTTCCAGTGACTGTCAAAACTTCATCCAACTCACTGTCTCTCCATCTGAGGCACAGAGAGTGTGACAGTAGCTGCTCATACCACTGTCTGCACCACCGAGCTGTCAATTACTGGAATAGCGTGAAGCCATCACTTAGCGCTTGTGTGTAAATGTAAATGTAGATCTGCTGTGCAAAAGCAAAACTAGAGTCCTCTCATCAAAGCACTGCTCTGTGGCTGACCTACTGATATTGAAATCAAACCGATCAGTTAATGCCAAACCTGTGATAGCAGTGAATATTATGACTTGACACTTGGCACACAGAGCAGAGTTACCAGTGTTACCAGTAGGACCTTAAGAGAGCTGTGAATAAACAGACAGTGGGCCAAACTTTCCCCACAATAACGTGAGATACTGATAAAATCACACAGAAAATGATGACTTCAAGTTATTGCTGCTTAAGATAGCTCAACAAGCTGAATCACGGGGCGTATAATTTGACAAACTGCTTCTGCATTTTTGGCTGATGTTTTGTTAAATAAATAATGACACAGTGTTGTAGCTCATCTAATTTTAAAATTTTAAGTTAAATTTTCACATCTTCTTATATAAAATCTGCATCGACAGAGTGAATACTTTCTTTTTACCGTGACTGTATTTTGAAAAAATTACTGAAATGTGTGACAGCATCTGAGTTGACCTCATGAAAATCTTTTAAGGTTCACCGTTAATCTAATAACACACACTGTGATGCGTGATAAATAGCTGTGTGTGTGTGTGTGTGTGTTAAACTGCATTACCAAATGTATAGTGAGATGCAGCTGCACCGCTCGTAGCCAAGAAGAAAGTGGCCAGCTGAAGATGTGTTAGGAAACTTGCTATCAAATTTGAATATTTAACGAGTTAAAACACTGATTAATTTGAGGGCGCTCCAGAAGTTGCTAGAGCATGAAAGACAAAATTAGGAAGGAGGGACCATGGAGACAGAAAGACGTGTGCGTGTGTGTTCATGTGCACACACATGTGCTGGTGAAAGGATTCAAACGCAGACAAAAGCCATCCTGAAATATGATGGTGTTGAATTATGAAATCAGGAATAATTGCCGTCTCTATCAGCTGCTCCTCCTTAGCCGCTCTGTTTTCACACAGCATATGTAGTTTTTAATGATGAACGTGGATTTGAGGTTGTTTAAAAAAAACAAAAAACAGTGAGGAACAGTCTTAAGAACAAGAAGCCTGAGCAGATGCTGGGTAATTAATTAAAGAAGTTAGCCATGTTAGTTCAAAGAGTGGTTGAAAACTCCAACTGTATCTGACTTGTTAGTGTCTGCTCGTCTGCTCACAAAACGTGTTCCAGTGTATTATATTAATCTGACAAACGTGCATGCAAGGTGATGCACAGGTGTCCAAAGTTTTGACGCTTTGGTTTAAATTACTTGTGTTCAAATTTGGGACATGGACTATGAAGTAACTTTAACACTATCTTGTCTGGATTCAGTTACCCTAACATTAGTATTCAGGTTAAATGGCATCAGAGTGAGCTAAATGGACACACACGAAGCTGGCATGGTCTGGCAGCTAGTCTCTCTGGCTGTTGGTGGAGCCCGGCATGGTCTGGCAGCTAGCCTTGCTGGCTAGTGTTGATACCCGGCGTGACCTGGCAGCTAGCCTCGTTAGCTGGTGGTAGAGCCTGGCGTGACCTGGCACCTAGCCTCTCTGGCTGGTCAATCACATGATAGAGTGAGGCTAGCTGAGCTCACCCGAAACCTTGGCTGATTGTGACCCACACCAATTTTCACACCTTGGCTCGCGTGATTAGGTAGAGGATCAATAGGGGGTCCATGACCCTCTTGAGGGGACACTCCCATAGGGCTTAAAATCTGGGACTTGCCAACAATTGCTCTTAGAACTGAAGAAGCTTCTCGGATTAGAGGTGAAACGTCTTCAAGGGAACTTTCCAAGCTCCTTTGACTGGATAAATGTCCCGACAGCAGCGCGGTTTCTTTAATATTAGTAAAGAGGTTTAAAAACATGTAAGAGTAGATGAAAATAACCCCTGCTGTGGATAAATCTGCACTGTGTGTGTGAGTATATGTATATACAGAATGTGCATGCTGAAGTGTTTTGGTCAGTAAGAGTGGAAAACACCTATTTGAAGCCACACAAGCAAGAAGGCAAACATGCCAGCTGGACAAATGAACAAACTTCTTATCATTAAGACACGCGGGAATCTGATGAATTATAATTGTTATATTAAATTAGAACAGCTAAAGTTTTGTTCCTTCAGCTGCATCCTCAAACAGGATGGTTTAAAGGTGAGAGAGGAAGTAGAGAATAAATATAAAAACACAATTCAAGCCTAGACTTAGTCAACCTGCCATGTTTGTCTCACACATCAGGTCTCACCTACTGGCGTTAGGAACTGAATATCTGACTGTAAACCTGAAATAACTGTTGTTACACACTTCTCACCCAGCAGTAACAACAATATTGATCTTTGCTTTAGGTTGGGTTTCAAAAGCTTATGCAGTCTAAAGCTACGAAGGACTTTTTCATTCAGCTTAGACAGCGATCTAAAATCCACTCATTCCTGCCTCATTCTCACTTAGAAAAGGTCACTTGTGCTTTCATTCTTTCCATACTTGACTATTGTAGCCTGTACACCGTACAGTCATCAGTCATCGTAGCACACACAGGCTACAATTAACTCAAAATGCCACCACGAGGCTTTTAACATCAGTCCTTGCAGCCTTTCGCTGGCTTCCTGTTAGTTTTAGAATCAATTTGAAGATTTTATTGCCGGATTTTAAAAGGCCCACATGGCCAGGCCAACATGCATCTGTGAGTTGCTGACTCCAGTGGGGGAAATAATTATTTGATCCCCTGCTGAATTTGTAAGTTTGGTCACTTACAAAGTGAACAGTCTCTAATTTTTATGGTAGTGCGATTTTATTTGAGAGAGACAAATTATTAACCAAAAATCTAGAAAAACTTCACATAAAAGTTCTAAACTGTTTTGAACATCATTAAGTGAAGTAAATATTTGATTCTCTACAACCCAGAGAGAACTCTGGCTGCCACAGGCTGGGCCATTACAACCAGTCAGTTACAAATACTCCTGATCTCAGATTGTTACGTGTAAAAAGCACACCTGTTCCTCCCATTCAAACCTCTCCACCACCACAAAAACATCCGACCATTGTGCTGACCAACAGGGGTTTCTTCATTCAGTGCTAACTCATGTTTTGCTTTGGTTTCCAATACTTATTTCACTCAGTGACATGCAAATAAATGTCTAACTTTTATACGTTTTATGTGTTTTTTTGTATATACTGTATGTTCAGTATGTCTCTGTATGCCGTAAACCTGCGAGGGACTGCGGGTGAAAATGACATGATGAATTTAAACGCTCATGTAGATTAATATATACAGTCAGAGAGGGACAGACAGCAGAGCAGAGGACAGACGGGGAAAAGGGTGAAGGACCAAAAAGATGCAAAAGTAGCTCAATTAAATAAAAACACTTCATTCCAACACCATGATTGACTAATGTTGAAAACCTTTTTAATTACAAAGAAAAGCTTGATGCAGCAGCACTCTGACCCCCACGGTTAGAGGTGTTTTCATTCTCAGTATGAAGCAGCAAGGATACCATGTAGTTTGACCTTCTGGTTCCTCATATCTGTATCCGTGGCTTTCAAATGCAAAAAAAAAAGAAAAAAAAACCCAAATGCTTTTATCCAGCCGCTCTCCTCCAAGGTTATGACTGAATACAATGTTCCTCATTATTTCCACCCTGCACTCACCAGCAGCCTAAAGCTTCCATGTAAAAGCGACGGCCTTTGCATTGCTCAAGGGCTACAACTTGTTGGTTATTCATTTCCTCCCACGCAACTTTCCTACATTTCTGCATTTCCTACATTCCAGTCACAAAGCGCCTCTGACCTTTAAAATTCTACTACAGCCATCTTTTTTTGTTTAAATGCAACTCCTGACCTCCCTCCCCTCACACCTCCTGCCAATCATACGGCGCATTACTACAGACAGATGTGCTTTGGGCCAATGGGATGGCAAGTGGCATGTGCAGATGTTACCTGCGCTTAGGAGATGGTTTGAGTGGCAGGTCCAGATGTTCCAAAACACCTTAAAAGGTGATCGGGTGTAGATGCGTGCATGCTGTTGCACGCAGAAATGTGTAAAAGCACACACGGGGTGCCGGGGAGTTTATTTTTATGTCACTTGTGATGTCAATGAAATAAACAGACGAGAGCATTGGTTTAAAATCGATCGCAAACATTTCAGGGATCCGACACACACGGAGCAGCACGTGAAACGAACACATGTATGGGCTCAAAATGTGGTCATAAATATTTTGTACTTGTAAATCAGGATTTGTGTGCGTAAAAAAGGTTTGTGTGTGGACTTAGCCCAAAAAAACGTGTGAATCTCTGCAAGTTACAAGTACAAATTTTGACCCTATTTTTCTTCCCTTCATCTGATTGGTCAATGTCATGTCAATCACAAATGTAACAATCCAATCAGAGAACAGATGGGTTTGGCTGTTGGAGGGGCGCTTTTTTTGAACTGCAGGTCCTTGAAGGGTAATACAGTTTGAAGCTGGAGGATCTCTATATAAATATCTGATAGCAGCTAGGTCCGCTAACTTTCAGTAGCTGTTGAAAGGATAAAGTTGTGGTATATCAGTGGTTAGAAATACCATTATTACTTTAGGATTAGTTTAACACAAAGTCAGGGCTGACCCGGGACCATTGCTGTGAGTCACAGTGCGCAGCATAAAAGTCCTTTCACATGGGACGCAGGATGTGCTGCTAATGCTAACTGCTAACTAAAAGCAAAGGATCCAGAATTTGTTGCTGGCTGCTGGGCTCTGTGGGTTTTTGCAGCAGCTCTACCTGTACTAGATGCACCTGCTCCTTGTCTTTTCTGTCTCTGACTTTATGTCCTCTACAAGACTTTGTTTTTTTTGCTGGTTCTTCAAATGTTCAATAAAAACATTTATGCTAATTCATAACGAAGAAAGCTTTGTAATGAAGACTGTCATTTCCAAAACACTGCCCGCCCCCACCCCGCGGTCCGCAGCGCTGTTGAAAAGGCTGTGGAAGTCCCTGTATTAAACACGTAGACCTGTGACACAAAAATCACCAAACTCGGACGACCACAGACTGTTTTCCTTCGTGGTGATGAAGGAAAACGCTGGGTTGGCATGTAAAAGGGCATTTATTCCCTTCAAGGACCTGCAGTTCAAAAAAAGCGCCCCCTCGACAGCCAAACCTATCTGTTCTCTGATTGGATTGTTACATTTGTGATTGACGGGATATTGACCAATCAGATGAAAGGAAGAAAAATAGGGTCAAAATTCGTACTTGTAACTTGCAGGGTTTTTTTGGCTAAGTCCACACACAAACCTTTTTTACACACACAAATCTTTTTTACACATACAAATCCTGATTTACAAGTACAAAATATTTATGACCACATTTTGAGCCCATACACATGCACACGACGGCTTCTCTTAGGAGAGCTACCTGAGGCACCATTTCTTTCTCCGTGGAAGACACGTCGGCATGGCAACCAGCTGAAGCGGCAGCTAGTGGCCTTCTTATCAATTCAATCCAATTGACTCTCCGGCAAAACAACGACGACTCCTCAAACTGCTGCACGACGCTGGCAGACGCAAGCTCGGCGCTCCGCCTCAGACCTTGAGATTTACACAAATGCACTTTGTGCAAACACACGCACCTACACGCACACAGAGCAAATAAAAATTCAAAATTAATGTTGAGTATCCACAAATTCTCTGTAAACATCTTTATAGTGTATGCCTTCTCTGCTTATACAAATGCACAAACACACTCTATCATGTTGACAGCTTTATAAGTAGATTTCACTTTCATCTCACTCTCTTCTGGACACGCACACACACACTTTCAGGCACACACACATATACGCAGCCACATCCCCGTGGAATCCATCTTCATTTGCTACGTTTGAGAGCAGCCCTGAGATCCAGCGTGCTTCTCCTCCATACGTCAGCCTTGTGTCTCCAGACGCTCCTCCATGGTCTTCTCTGCTGTCTAATCAGAGCAGCGGTGTATCACCCAAACCAAAGGCAAGGGCATACTCCTCTCTCTCAATTATCTCCCTACAGATTAAACTACAAAGTCCTGATTTATAACAAAACATTGAGTAAAAAAATATTACCTTATCTGAGTTACTGGCTAAAACAACACGAGTTAGCAGCGTGACTGAGCAGAGGTCAATCTGGGAATGTGAATGTGTAAAATCCAGGCTTTCCATGACATCCAAAAGCAAAAATATGACCGTCCACGCATTTATTATTTGAGATAATAATCATTTTTATTATATTTTAAACTAGAATTTATTTAAACAAGTTTGTTAGGTTGCGAAATAAACTTAAAATAAAATAAAAAAGATGTTTGACTGTTAATCTAGGACAAGGGGCCCAGTCAACACAATTATCAAATTATCACAGCATATTTGCACTACATTTAATTGAAAGTAAATTAAGTATGTTAAAATCTTTCAAGTCCCTTTGCATTTGAGCAGTGCTGCAGCACAGTCGACATGTCGATGACTTTTCTGAACGAAAAGCTCAAAAGATGAAGGATGAGTAGTTTAGTTTGTTTTTCTGTAAAAAAAAAAAAAACCTGATTATTAGGCTACGTTCACACTGCAGGTCTTAAAGCTCAATTCCGATTTTTTGATCAAATCCAATTTTTTTGACTGCTTGTTCACACTACAAATAAAATGCGACAGCAAACGCGCTCTAGTGTGAACGCTCAAAGCGGCCCGCATGCGCAAAAGAAGACGTCACACACAACGTGCTCTGTTTAGACCCAGAGCAAACAATATTGTTTGACTGATGGCCCTTAATATAAAGACTTCGGACTTCACGTTTCCCAATTTTTGCTTTAAGTTATTTTGTTATTTACATAATAATGTAGATAACCTAATAATTATCCTTATTGCTGTTTTAGAGAGGAGCGGTGCTTCAAAGGATAGTTGCAGATCTCTGTCAGAATCTGCAGATTATACAGTACAAATAAAATGTTCACGTTTCTCCAACGTTGTCTTCCCAACAGTTTCACTAACATCTACACTGGATGGCCAGGAAGCGTTCGCGATGTGTTCTCGGGTGCTTCTCCGGAGCTGATAATTGGCGTCTGTCTTGTGTCAGTGACGTAAAAGATGGTTTTAATGCGACCTGGCCGTTCAAACAGCAGTCGCTTTCTAAAACATCGGATATGTATCGGATTCAGTGCCACATACGAAAGTGACCCAGATCGGATTCGAAAATATCGGATTTGTGCCGTTCACACTGTCATACCATGATCGGATATGGTTCGCATAGGGTCAAAAAAATCGGATTTGATGCGCTTTCGCCTGCTGTGTGAACGTCCATAGATGTTGAAAATATGCACTCATACTGCAATTTGTATGTGCATGTGGTATATACAAATGCACAAATGTTTATGAGTGTTATACGGTGACCCATCCAGTCGGTCTGTGGTGACCTGTGCTTAATGAGCGTCTCTCTACAGCTGTGTTTATGTTACTTGAGCAAAGCCGAATCATTTTTGGGGCTTTTGGTAGTCTAAATGAAAAAGATCGTGCTCGTAGCAAAAGCTTAGATAAATATTTCCCAACATCTGGCTGCAGGTGTTGTCCAGGGTGCTGATATCAAAAACTGGAAGGATGATGTTGATAATGCTGATCATTGCTATATGCTGAGGTTATATGCTGCACTGCACTAAGAGAGAGCGAGACAGACAGAAAGAATGTGAGATGGGTACAACGTGGCAGTCAGGGCCCAAAAATGTCTGTCCCAGAGTTGCATTTGCTATGTCGTGGCCAGCTGCAGCTGATTGCGGCACGGTGCGTTACATAAAACATAACCTATCATTTTTAATGCACTCATTCAGATACTGTGAATGAGAATCAACAGGGGGGGGAAAAATCGACGTAGCTTTCACGTCTGAAAAATAATGACGTGACAGTAACTTCGTAAAGCTGCATTCTTTTTAATGGCCATCAGGGGGCGATACCTGGTGGGTGCAAAGTGCCAGTGGAACTATTGGAAAACAACCCTCAGACCTGAACCCAGTAAGCACTTTTGTCAGACGTGCATTTCAGGCCACCTTGAATAAAACATGAAGTCCATTTTACAGCAGGATTTTCCAGGATCTCCTTATCGGCTCGCAACTTGTGTTTGCTAACGACAGCGGAGAAAATCCGATGAACAGAACAAGCCAGGATCAGCAGGGGAAGGCCACAAATCAGTGGCTTACATTACATGTAGTTAAAACCATTGTTTTTACTGTCTATTAAAGGAACAGCTAGAGACACAGAGAAAGGCAGGCCGGCACCAGAGCCGTGGGAATAACTAACAATCATGGAGTAGTGCACACAGAAAAATGACACCATCAGCATTAAGATTTGTTCCCCATCGGACTCAGCTTCACAGCCGCTGGGTACAAAAATCTCTCAGGAAACCAAAAGTAAAGGACAAGTGCACCCTGATGGGCATTAGCTCCTGGACAGCATTCAGTTGATAATATAGATGCAGTAAGTCAGCCAATAACAAAACCTGCTCACCTGTTAGGAGAAAATGACCGAGGTGGTTTAAAGCAATAAGGGTTTGCTACAGGTTAAAGAATTTTCTTCAAGCAGCCGGCGCTCTCAGATGAATATGCTTCCACGTGGTTGTCGCTGGTCTTTGGAAGCAAATTACAATTAATTCTGGTCTTTGGCACAGCTCAGTGTGTGACTGGGAGCATGTTTGCCTGCGTCTGTCTGAGCGCACACAGCCAGGTGTGCTAAGCGTGATTAATACTTTGGCAGACGACCGAGCAGAAAAGCAAAATTAGATTAGAAAGACAATTAAATTTGTCAGAGATGTACCTGTGTTTTTCTTTTGGGCAACTGCTACCGGAGTTGGAATAAACATGCAAGCATATATATGTGTATATATGAAGCAGAGGCATCTTTATGTGTAACTCAGAACTGAGGAGGGCCTGAGGGCCTGTGCAGCTGTGATGTTTGCCGAGCTAAGCTAAAGCTAAGCCGGGATACAGGGTAGTCTGTCAGTGTGCCAAACTGGCACTCTCCTGCGGGAGCTCATTAGCTTAGCATTCTGCCTCAGTGGTCCCGACATGAATGAAGGAAGCGCAAAGGCAGAAACAGGCATTCGTGGCGCTGCCTCCCACACCAATCTGCCCCGCCTCCCACCCTACTTCCCTATCTTCTTCCTTATTTGCAGTGATGCCTTTATTTCATCTCGCACTCAATCTATTTCACTCCAAAAATGCCTCCCGATGAGCCAAACGGCCCTTTCAAACATCTCTCCGACTGAAGCCGCTTCACTCGGCTTGCTCGCTGTTTTCCTTCCACTTTAATGGCAGCTCAAACAGAAAAATAAAGCATTTTTCTCAGGTTTAACAATTTTCTCCTTTTTGTCGAAGCTTTGGTGCACCATCTGTTTCTCCCTAACAATTAGCCCACTCTGTCTGACAGCCAGAAAGATGTTTACATCTACGCCGTGCAGCAGTGGAGCTGCACTATTTCGAGGCCCGAGCTACAAAAGACAGGTGAGTCCTGTTAATAGACTTGCAGAGGCAAAGTCTCACTTGAAAAAAGACGTCTCATCTGAGTAGTGCTCTTTGACAGCAATGAATGAGTGGATCCTGATATAGGGACTTTAATTAGAGGCTTTTTAAATGATATGTCAGCTGTGTTAGCAGATTATTAAAGAGGGAATTCCCAAGCTGGAACCTCTGTGAAAATCAAACTTTGCTCCCAGATCTAGAGCCAGTGAGGCCACTTCTTGCAGGATGTGCTGCCTTTGCTACACAACTTCTTTAAAGAGCGTGTCAGGTTTTAAAATATTCCATGTTAAAGTGCACTTAAATATTTTAGAAGATGCAAAGTCTTCCTTACCTGTCATTCAGATGACACCACTGGAAAACAAAGAAGCCCCAGAGCCACAAAAGTGAAACTGCGTGTGAAAATATCGGCCCATGAGCTCCGTGAAAGCATACGTCCATTATTCAGCAGTTCTTGAAGAGCGGAATATCAAAGCCCTCACGCCTCCACTGTAGGGAATTTTTAGAGTTTCAGGAAGGAAACTTGTCACTGCACTGCACGCATCAGAAAAAAAAGAAGGAGCTTTTGATCATTTACAATCACAGGATGGCATGCATTATTCTGCACCGCTCACACATCATCTGCAACACGACAGGCAGCTGGATTATTAATCAAGAGATCTGCCATTTGTGAGTCACTTTAACGTTCACTGAGGGGAAATGGCTGAGCGATTTGTTCGAAATCACCCAGATCCCAACGCAAACTGGATCTACACGCAACAACAACAAGAAAACTGAATAAAAATGACTCAAACTTTGTTACACTGCAAGAAGGTTAAGACCAAATTTGCACTTTAAGCTCTTCTATTGCTAAGGTTTCAAGTTTAACCAGGGAGAAGGTTGTAATCATTACAGAATGGTACAGAACCAGCCAGGATCAGCTGGGGAGGGCCGGGGATCAGATTCCAATCCTCTCCGACATATTTCACATGCATTTCTTTCAGTCCCACTCAAGCTGCTGTACATACACACACACACTGAGAAGAGGAAAAAAATGTTTCAAAGATTTATGTTGGTAAAAAGAACAGAAGAAGAAAACAGGAAAGAAAATATGGCGAAGACTTCCTGTCATTTTTGAGCAGAGCTGAGTTAGAGTGGAGGGTCGTGCACCCTAGAGGCAAGACTATCTTTGAAGAGCAGCGACATCAAAGCCCATTTACTTACTCGTATTCATTTTTTAATCAGCGTATCCCTGCCGGTCATCGGAATTCTCTGTTTTTCCCCTCACTGGATAAAGTGAGTGATTACCAGACACACGGAAGGCTTTGTCTACCTGAATGCACACACCTGAGTTTGAAGCTCCATGTGCTCGCAGAGAAATCTGCTGCATATGTCATACGTACAGAGCCTCACCTTAGTAGAAAAGTATTTTTATGCATGAAAGAAGTAAAAGGATGTTTGAAACATGCAAGCACATACCATGAAACTTGTCTGAAATTTCATCTGGGATTGTAAGGTTACTTTGACTTCAAAAAAAGAACAAAATCCACGATGGGTAATGGGCCAAACTATTGTACACAAGTAATCAACAGTATACCTTACAGTATTCACTTGATTATCAGCGGGCGTGAGCACCTGTGTTAAAGCAGTTCTGTTAGTTTGCAGGTCTGGAGCATTCAAGTGTGTAGTGAACATCCCAGCAAATTTACCCCAAGGTCTGACACTGCAGTGCACAGAGAAAATCATGAGGTACATCTCAGACTCTACAGAACTCAGTTAGCATGTTACGTGTTAAAGTGCTGAACAAACTATGTGTTGTTTGCTGGACATGCTGCAAATTCCCATAGGGGACAATGATATTACCATTGACCATCAACAATAAAATCCAGCTTGGTTTAGCAGCCAGAGGAGTCGCCCCCTGGTGGGCATTGCAAAGAATGCAGGTAATAAAAGCTGGCCTGTTCTCATTTTTATTTCATGATGTGTTTTAAAACCAGGATACTGTTGTGTTTTTACCCAAACCAAACCTTACTTAACCAGTGCTTTTTTTTGTCATCCACAGCTGATTAAAAGGGAGTTTTTACACCCCGCCCCCAACTGCCAAGACGTTGCTTATTAAAGTAGATCATCTGATCGCTGATGTTTCCCCCCTAATATCGTGGTGTCTTTATCTTACAATGCAAACCACCTCGAGAATATTTTGATATAGATGCAAAATATGGCTGTACTGAATTGAATTAAATGTGACAAATTTAAATTAGATTTGTCTTATTACTATTTTATTACATTATCAGAGAAAGATTAGAAGTAAATGGCAGCAATTCAAATGTTTTGTTTAATTTGCAGGGAAGTGGTGTGAAGCTTGTTGATTGTCTGCAGCTGGAATCGATGCACATTGTTATTTCCGTTACCGCGACCTCTGACACTCAATTGAATCCCTGCAGGTTTTGTCGGGCTCTTCCACCCAGCGGACAGCAAAGCTGCGACATGAATAGGGATAAAATCATATGAGACAGAGAGCACCATCGCACATGTGAGCTCATTTATTGAACCAGGGTGGGGGACGACCATGAGATGAATTCATATGAGCCAATCGCCTCTTGCAGCCCTCTCATGATCTCGTTCACACAGCAGCATCTCTGTCAACCATAATGAACTCTTCTGCTTAAACACTCAGGTGTAATAATAGAAATTTTAAATGTATGTGTATGTAACAGGTTTCACAGAGGCTGTCTTTAACACCATTATTATTTAAACCCAAAGAAAACCACGCTGCAGCTGTAAACACTGCTTTGACTTGAAAGACGAAACGGTTTCGCTGCTAGATGAGAAACGATGAGGGATTTCAAACAATAGACTCAAATTTGTCTTTATTTTTCTTGTTTTTCGGTGGAACGTTCACCTGTGCGCACACACAGTTTCAAAGCGCATACACAGAATAGGTTCAAGTGGGGGAGGGTTATCCTCTCTCTGTCGGCACCAAGACACGCATACGGTGGAGACTCATCGTAGCAGAAATACACCCACAGATGTCACAATTTAAACAACTCACTCAGACTTCTAAGAAAACAGTTGCATTTTATTTCTACCAATTTAACGCACTGATGTAAGAGAGAAACTGTACATCTTTAACCTTAATTGCACCACAGTGCACTACGCATGATGTCAGTCTGAATGAATCAGCCACCGGGCACCACTGAAAGATGCTCCAGGTTTTCCCACATGATCAGCTGCACTGGTAAATATCAATAATATCAAGGAAACAAACACTGTTGACTTTGTTAAGTAGAAAAGAGAGTTATGAGACATTTTAGCATCTTTCATCTAATTGCTTTGGCTTTACGCACTCATCGGTTTCATTTCCAGATACACGACACCTCTCTTCACATAGAAAAAATAAACATGTTTAAATTGGAAATATATGACCTATGAACTATCAGGTGGATATCAGCATTTCAGCAGCTAGATATCCATGAGGATATACTGCTGGAGCATTAAGGTTAAATTTGTAGGTTTTATTGGGTATACAGAAATGCCACCATATTCAATAATCAGCCACATTATTAGGTTCAACTGTTCATTAACACAAATACCAAATCAGCCAATCACATGGCAGCAACTCAATGCATTTAGGCAATTAGATATGGTCGAGACAAGCTGCTGAAGCAAAGGCCAGAGGACAACGGTCAAACTGCTTTGAGCTGAAAGGCAACGATAACTTGAATCACCACTTGTTGCAGCCTGAACATACAGCAGGTCTAACCTTGGAGCAGCAGAAGACCACACTAGATACGTCTACTGAGGCTACAATTCAAACAGGCTGACCAAAATCGGACACTAGAAGATTGCAAAGATGTTGTCTGGTCTGATGAGTCTCGAGTGCCGGGTGATATGAGGATGGTAACGTCAGAATTTGGTGTAAACTTGAAAGCAAGGATCCATCCTGCCTTGTATCAGCTGATTCCTGAAGAATAACTAGGAAACCTCAAATCATCTCGCACTGGTTTCTTGAACACAACCAGTCATTCCAGTAAAGCACCTTTCGGATGTGGTGGAACAGGAGACTTGCATCATGGATGTGCACCTGACAAATCTGCAACAGTCCCAACACTTTTCTTTCTGAAGTAGTTCTTCAGGAAGCAGCTGATACAACTAATTACCACCGGATGGAGGTTCATATTTCCTGTCGTGACATCATATTAATCCCATGTGACAAGGAAGCAGAGGTCGCAGGCTACCCATCATCCTTAGATTAATGTGACAATAGGTTACGTCCATGCTGCTGTCACGCCTTCACCAAGCATGCCGAACAAAGCGCGGAAGAGTCGCTGTTATTACTCCGGCTATTGTTTCCTCTTCTCAAGTTTGACAGGCTGTTTACTCTTTTTGTTTTCTATCAGCAGGACGACAGGAGCGTCAGGGAATCTGCTTCCATAAGCTTATTTCTTTGAAATCATGAGGCATGTGGCACAATGTGTTCGCTCGCCGATCACAACAAAAGCTGTAAGGATCTCTCTGTATTATGGATCGCTGTTTGATCTGTCACTTTTTATCTGTCACTGTCTCCCTGTTAATTTCACCCACATGTGCTGCTTCTTATTGGTCTAATTTATTTATTGTTTATTGTTGGGGGAACATCCTTTCATGTTTCTCGATGCTGCCGCCATTTTTGCACACAATGCATACCTCCTGCTCGACTGCATCTCCTAAAGCAAATGCATGCAAGTCTGATCCCTTATTGGATCTGACATGTTAAAGCAGCTGTGTTTCTGCTCCTGCTTTGCACATAAATAATGCAAACATGCAACATGCAAGTATTGTTTCTGTTGTGCATGACGGGAAACCTGAGAATCATCTGTTTAGTGGATTGATCTCCCATTTGCAGTTTCAAGGGTTTTTTTATGGTCTTTTATTTGCCCCCCACCCGCTGTTAGTTAAAGAAAGCGGCTTAATGACAGACAGAGCAGAGGGCTGTGTTCTTTCCGCATTAGCCGATATGTAGCCATTACAGCCGTCCCTGCGCTTGGCAGCCTGACAGTTTAAATTGTGGAGAGAGAAACAGCAACTTCATTTAACATTACTCAAGCTAGATTGCCCAGTGGTTCCCTCACACACTTTGTTTTTGCCACCTCCTCACAGGTTTCACTCCAAACTCCTCTATTCAGTAATTTCAGGAAGCAAAGAAAATAAAAAAACATCTCTGTGAGGTCTGATCTAAAGAGGAAACCATCGCACGACCCAAACTCACTCAACCAGCACAGGTTCTGGGGCCAGTCTGCTCTACTGTTGTTGATTCTGCGTCAATAAAACCTCCATTCAAAGCGAGCAAATCACTGCAATGCACAAAAATGTTGTATCTTAGAAAAATACAAGATTGTGAATGCCAATGACTTGTTTTGGCATCTCCGCAGCAGGACCGAGTGCAGCTTCCAGTGCCAGAGCCGTCTCAGCATGTGCTGAACACAAGATTGATTGCATAATTTGCTGCATCTATTTGAAGCTATAGACTTGCTGGCAAATCATTTGTTTTCCAGTAAAGTGCACAAGGACACACAGGAAACAGTTAATTAGTTAAAAATTCCAGGCAAATATGAAATTTCTTTGTGATTCAGGCGACGAGTGCAGATGTAGTATCACGCACATGGAAATATGAGACTGAAAAGTTGCAAAACTTGGAGCAGAGCAGCGTCAATATCATGCACATAATTGGGTCTGAATGACTGCAGCAGGCAGTGATCACTGGTCTTTTCGCAGGAGATACTCTGACATAAACAGAGGCTCTGTTCCAACTAATCCCAGTTTAGAGGCATGTCAGTACACTTCACAAGAACTTAAAGTTCGGACCTCCTGACAACGGCGCATCTTGATCATTTAAACCTCTGCTCTTCCTCCTGTGAAAAGAAGCCTAATCAGCTCACAAAGGTGAGCTGTATCTTTCACTAACCTTAGATGATATAGTGTAAAGCCACAAGCAAATATAAACTAGGATTTTCCAATGAATTACAATTTGAAATAATAACATTACGCATCCGATCTTTTTATGAACAAGAATATGTTTATTAGTGGATTTAAGTTTGCACATTTAAGTGCACCCATTAAGAGACCAGAATAAAATGTTCTCCAACCAATAAATCTCACTCTGTATATGCGTATTTATGCACTTGCGGTCATATCCAGTGCTGTGCAATTGTAATACTGGTGAGCTCATGAACAGCAGACTGAGTAAAGAGGAATATTTTAAAGCAATCAAATCATAGCCAAGCTTTCGCTGCAAAACAGGAGGAAGCTAATTTCCATGTTGATCTGTCTTCATCTAATTCTAAAGTGTTAATTTCCATCTAAAGGCTCCGCAGCTAAACATGGCTGCTGAACCTTTCCTCTGTGTGGGTATTCCTGCTTATGCACGTCTGTGCACGGATATACACACATTTGTGAATCTATGTGTCCATATCTGCAAGCACTGTATTCCTGTGAGCATGAGCATTATGCAACGGAAGCAAGCATATGCATCTATGTGTCGTGTTTGTGTGTTTAAGACTCCATTTCAGTCATTACACCTTCAGTCACACCCACTTAAAAGAAATTAAAAAAACAAAAATAGGTCCAAATGATACCAAAGGTCAAAGCAGGAGCACAAACACCTGCTAATTGGTGAGCGATGAAAGGTGGCTCAGTTGATATGGCTATAAATACGGATGAATAACTGTAGTTTGGCATTGAGGTTTTGCAAACATAGCCAAATTGCAGCTCACCCTCCCTGTGACCAAATATAACTACAGTGCCTTGGCTGATGCTTATTGTGGTGGAGGATTCACACTCCAAGGGAAGTTAGCAGGAGGAGTAGGAGGAGATATGTACATGTTGTGCAAAAGTCTGTTTGAATTTGGCTACAAGTCTTCAAGATTCACTAGTTTGGCTCCAAAAAAATCTGGCTGCTAATCTTTGCAGAATAAACTGAGATAACTGAGTTGCCGGGGTTTTAGCATCTTCAGTAATAGAGTACTTGGTGGGGATCCCACTCTCTGTGGATTACTTGTCCCACCTCTGCTATAGTGTTTTTATCCCCACCATAGACACATCTTTTCTCCCTCTAAGCTTTTTAGCCTTGAATTTCGAAATATCTAATCTATAGTATAAACAGCAATAAAATCAGAAAGTGACTTCCACCTTTAGCATTTGACATGCTCTTGACAGCAGAGATAACACTGTGACGGGGCATTAAACTTTTTAAATCCCTATGCACCACCGATAATTAGCGAGCATTAGCATGCTAAACTAGCAAAAGCAAAACATATCTATAAACGATCCAAGTATTAGCACATTAGCCACATAATTGCAACCTCGTTACCACACTGACCCTAAGGTCAAAGCACCTTTCTGTCATACTTTTAAATCTGCTAGCTTTAAAACTTCTCATATATACACAGACTGTTTATATACTTATATTTTTTCTGAGATTTCTAAAAAATGAAGTCGAGCAATTACTCAAGATAATGCATCTATTAGTGATACATTTGTCATTTAAAATAATAAAGTGCTTATAGTATATACAATTTGTTAAACAGCTTAAATGCTCACCATGTTGTTAGCTAATGCTAGCACCAGAAAGGCTACAGGGCAGAAAGCATCTTTTCTCTAATGTTATTTGTAGTTTTCAGTTACACCTTGCTTAGGTTTAGGAAAAAAAACTACATGGTTTGAGTTAAAATATATTCTATAAGAAATGTTAACTACATCTAAGAAAGCCAGTCTGATGCAAAGCCCCGGCGCAAACTCCCTGCTTCATCTTTATGTGCTATCTTTCTGGGTTATTGCAGACGTCTTTTATTCAGTACCATGATAGAGATCAGTGTTTTTCTTGCTATTTGAACTGATTGCGACTGAAAAAGGTCAACTTTTTAAAACTCCCAGCGATTTACTGATCCCATATATTGATGAGGGTTGGGGGGCTGGGGGTTGCCTGTCACCGCAGTGTTTTTCAGGTTAAATAGTAGAACAGTGAGGGACGTTGCTGTCGAGCTGTGATTGGGATCCCGTCTTGGCTAAAAGCGGGATTATGACTGAGCCGCTCTAAGCCAGCACTGTTGCATTTTCATTCAGCTACATCCTGTGAATCTGCCTCATTTTTATCACGTGAAAAGACCCATTGCATGTCTGAATATAAAGGCTGGTGGACAGATCCTCCCACAGAAAAAAAATCTAATGCTCAGAGAGGCCAAATCATTTAATGCATCACAATCAAAGCTGGAATAGAAGCTCTTGTTTATCGATTGTGGAGATTTTTTCACTCATGAATAAACCCAGTGATTCGGAAGGTGCCAAAGTTAATCTGCTTTGCATAAATAAATTGTTAAGCCGCATCTGTTCCTTCGACAAGCTTGAAATCGAAGTGAGGAAGTCAGAAAATTACCCCATTATTTATACACTACAGAAACACCTGAACATGTAAATAAAATGACAGAAATTAGCTTTCTTTCTATGCAAATTCTGCAAGGGGTGGCGGAAGGGAGGCTTTCATGAAAGCGCTAGTTTAAAGTGAACTGCGATCACACAGGCAATATCTCTGCTCATACAAATTCATTCAACACTTTATGGAAATGAACACTAAGCAACGAAATGAGGTGGGGTCACAGTGCATGGTAACATGAGAATGCTTTCCCAGAAGCAGACTGGGGGATTCAAGGACTTGTCAAGGGAAAATCACAGGAACAGTTTTCACAGCATTTCATGTCAATTTAGTCTTCTGCCTTTTTGATTATGTGAAGAGACATATTCATTGTAGCGAGTTCCCCTATTGGCTACTGTATATTCTGTTTATCTGAAAGGAAAAGCATGCCACTCAGCACACTGACATAATTCAGCAACTATGGATAAATTGCCACAAGATTTCGTACAGACACTTCAGGATAATCCTTTGATCCTTTTTGTTGTTGAACAAGTGTTGGTAAATTATAATGGCATTAAGCCTGGTTCGGTACCATTTCCAGTACAAGTATAACAGAAAGCTGCAGAATATAAACAGTGTCGACCTATGTGGACAAAATGCCACAGATTAGCTCAGGTGGTAGGTTGCAGCAACTCCTTGTTTTCACTTTGAAGTTGGCCGCTGGTAACTTGTGGACATTCCAAGCTCCGGTTACCTAGGTAACACTCTAAAGTATGGACAGCAAGGTCATATGTTAGTCAATGCTAACCTGTGCTCTGATTCGTAGTCACTTTAAACACTCGCCTGGACGTTGAGAAAAGCATATTTGGGTCCTGCCAATTTCACATGGCCAGTGGTCGTAGTCGCGTCAAGTCACCAAGCATCACTTACCTTCTGTGGCTGTGGTCCAGCATGTGAAGCCAGCATAACTTTCTAGTGTTTTGAGACCTTGGTGTTTTATTTATTTTTCCTTTTTAAAAAGAAATGGAGATGAATTGGTCATTTGTACATTTATTCTATTTTTTTCCTTTAAGATTTTATTTGCAGTGTTCACAGGGAGTATTGGATTTTGAGAGGCAATTTGCTCTTCTTAATCTATACATGAATATATGAAGTTACAATTTCCTCTTGTTCACTTACACCCTTGATCTCTGAGTCAGCTACCTAAAAAAGAAAATAAACCCAGAGTGAGGATTTCAATTAAGGAGTTAATGTAGTGGTGCCAGTGGGTAGCATACAGAAATAGACATTCCCAACTGCCTCCCTGACTCCCACTCCCCTTGCTTCTTTCCAGCTGTTTTTAAAGAAACAACCATCCATCACCAGCCATTTTAAAAGGTGGTGTGCGTGTGGACCTGCGCCAAGTGAACAGCTAGTGTCTGTCTTGTTCGCCTGCGTGTGTCTCCCAGGTGACACATCGCATCTCGTCACAACGGTGACTCACATTCGCTCAGAGTGGTCCAAGGTTTGAGGAGCGGGAACACGAGGAGAAGCACATGGCTACAAACCCAGCGACTTACTGTTACTGTGTCTGCGCATGAATGCACTAACATGCTCAAACACACCCAAAGGTGTTTGCTCACTCTCAGGGGCACCAAACCAGGGAGTGATACTAAATGATTTAAGGAGACAGAGCTGGACAGCAGCCCTGGAATATACCGCACATTATGCTGTTGTTTTTCACTCTTAGAGCTGCTTCCAAGTGGCGCTTAACTTCTGTGCATGTGCAGAAACCCTGTTTTTGGCCTGCCACATCACATTTCGCCCAACCAGCTGTGTGAAGTCTTTTGGAAAGACTGTGGCGCTCATGATTAACTGACTGATAAGAGGAAGCGGAACAACCAAGTAAAGAAAGGTCACACCGCTGTTGGGAACAAGGCTCCGGTCTCCGGTGCTCCACTTGTGCTTTTCCGGAGTCTGTTTTGTTCTGGTGTGAGCTGGATGCCCTGCAGGCTGCCTTAAATGGGTCGGCACGAGCCGTCAGAGCCTGAATCATCCTCGAGACCTGCAGCTGTAAGTAAGTCACATAGAAGCTGATTATTTAATGTATGAGGATAATGTATTTAATTTGGTGTTTGCATTCATTGTAACTTGCTCTACGTAGGCTTAGGAATCAGCCAAGCATAAGGTAAAGGAGCTGTTTTGTTTTTTAATCTCATTGTGAATTTGTCTGTATAACTGGCTGCTAAAAGATTTAATCTTTCCTTTGTTTCCATTACTTATGATATGGATCCATGTAGACATCTTAAAGGTTAGTAATATGCTTAAACTCCTATATAAAATTGTAGCCATGGATATTATACATCCGCAGGCCTTTTTTCTTCTTGTGTGGGTCCATAACTCAAAAGCATTTGTGCAGCTCCGAGCAACAGACATACTGTTCATCATATAGGTTCAGAGAAATGCTTCAACACCGAGACTGAGAAGGGAGAGAAAAATATATGGTTCAGCGTCTCCCCCCCACCCCCCCAATCCACCCACCTCACAAGAACAGCACAGTAATCAATTCCGTTTAGTACAAATCCAATGCACTTAAACTTCCAGCACGAATAACCAGAGGCTGCAGAGCAGAGGTACATTTATCGATAAAGCAATTAATTCAAACCACTCCTCCTCTTTCTCCTTCTCCTCTGGCTGCTGCCTGCCCCATGTTTGGGAAAAGGGGGCTTTCAGGTACCTGTTACTCCAAAAAAAAAAAGTAATATAGCATTTAATTAAAAGGTTCATTTAAGGCCATAAAGTTGGGCTAAGTTATAAGATATGGTGGGGAAAAAGTCAAAAAACAATGACGAGATGTTACAATAGAATTAATTTAAATAGGCACTTAAACTTTACTTGACGTCTACTGGGTTAAAAATAAATAAATAAAAGCCTACCACTAAGGGCTTCTGGGTAAATGTAACGTCGCTGCTCGTTACTTTATTTGCGTCGTGACTGTTTTAAAGAGTTGTAACGTCATTTACGGCAGCACACTGCTGACTTCGCGGTCCACTGCAATCTTAATAGAGACTGAGGGAGCACCAGTCCGTCCACTGGAGTGGAGGGAGACAGTGGAAAAAGAGCATCCAGCAGAGCTTCTCTCGTCTGTCACCGCCGTCAAGTCAGACGTTAAAAGCTGGGGCACTACCGGAATTGAAGTTGTCACTTTCAACATAAAAGCGCAACTTCACTGAACGAAGGTTAGGTGAGTACTGAGCTGAAGGCTGTGCATATTTCTTTGCTTAACAAACATACGATATGGGAAATAATTATATCCCTACGTTTAACGAAGTCTAAACTTCTTGGTAGACCCTTGAAAAGCGACATGATCAACGGCTGTGGCTTTATTTTGAAAATACCCACCGGTAGCCGCGCTCTTATTTTGTCCGGCTTCGCGCTCCCTGTGCCTCTCAGAGCTCGGTCGGCTCGCAGAGACAGCAGGATGCCAAAGGGAGCACTCCGGCACACGGCGTCCGTTTTACCGTCTCCCCACGTCGTCTCTCAGTCACGGCAACTCTGATGGGCGTTTTTATCTTGCCTTTACCGCCCTCGACGCTTGGATATTTTCGGAAGCCACGAAATGAAGCGAATGAATGTGAGCAACAAGAAGTATCCTGTTGTTGTGCCTGTCTCCAGCATCACTAGTAGTCAAGTACTCTCTGTGGATGCGGTGCCCCTAAGTGGTTGTAGTTGTCTGATTCTTAAGAGGATTTGATGTAGTGATCAGTAGTGGACTACCCAACTTTTTCCCCCCTCCCGCCTTTTTGTTGTCTATTTTTTTCTTTTTGAGGTTTTCCGTCTTTGAAACAAAGATTTCAGGATAGACCAACTCCGGAAAACCGGCGGCTTCACATCTGCTCCCGGCGGAATAACCATTGTTAGCGGTTATTCGCCTTTCACAAGCATCGTCTCTGGGGTGGGAACACGACTGATGCTTGCCTTGTTCGTCCATACGAGTTTTGTATCGTCTCGTTCTTGTTTGTCTGTTTGTCCCACAGTGGCATGAAAATTCATGAATGCGTCCAAGGACATGTATACAAATTACGCATGCACCATGACGGTAGTAGTCTGTGCGTAATATCCTATTATTATACCCCTACTACACGAATGCAATAACAAAACATATTCAGTCTCATACCTGTGTTTGGAGAAGATTTGACAGATCCATCCTAACTTGATTGGTGTGTGTGTGTGTGAAGCATGGACGTTATGACTATGACAAGGTAGACTACTAGATCATGTTTTATAAATAGATTTTAGAGTATTTTAAGTAAGCTTAACCACCTTAAGACTAATTAGGGTTCATGCCATACCAGTGCCTGTAAAGGTGGTCAAACTTAGTAGCAAATTATAATAATAAAATAATAGCAAACAGCTATTAGACACAGCTCCATGCCTTTGCCATAATTAACGCTCCCTGCATGCGTGCGTGTGTGTGGATGGATCAGGTGAATCTGCGCGCAAACATGCATGTGTTTTCCATGTGCCTGCCTGTGGGTCCCTGGCCGTGCTAACATGCCCTCCTCCCTCCCTCCTTTCTGTGCGTGTGTACAGCCACGCTGGAAGTCGCCTCCTATGTGGCCGTCGGGAGTGGGGAGCAGGCAGCCCTGCCCGCGGGAGTCTGCGCTGCGCAGGGCGGCCATCAGCGGCAACATCAACGCCCTGCCACCGCACCACGTCCCCACCGGCCGCAGCGTCCGGGTCTTCATCTGTGCCAACCCCGACGGTAAGAGTGTCAGCGTGACACCCCCCCCCCTCTCTGCCTTCCTACCCACCACCCCTTCCTCCTCCTCCTCTACCTCTTTTGAAGCCCGTGCACCCTCATAGTGACACAATGCTCTCGAGTATTTCACCATATTCTTCATGTCTGGAGCCGTACTCTGACTTAAAAAGAATTTCTGGGTGAAATCAGCCACGCTCATTTCAAGACAGCGTCTCAAAAGTGCAGCAAGAGGCTCGTGCAGCTCCGCCGCTTTGAAGCTCGGGGTCCTGTGATCCACTATTGATTCAGGTCTCCTTTGGAAAGATGGGTCAGAACTCTCAGATTGAGCCACAAGCTGCGACATTTAAAGACCGGCTTACTTTAGCGGCTGGCGACGTCTCAGATGAGGTTACATTAGACCATGTGACAACTTTGACTCAAGTGAAATTGTGTATGTCACTGATGCAATATCGAGCAGACTGCTTTCAACCTAGCAGAGTGCAAGACAGTCGGGTCGTGTGGGAGACACCCAGTTGCAGCTCTGTATTTGAATATGCCCTTTGGGTAAGGGGGTAAAAATAGGCTCTGCAAAACTGGAGTAAACAAGGCAAGGGAAGTAGAGTAGGCTACGAGAGAAAGGGATGGAGGGAGAGTGGAGGAGGAGGAGAGAAGCAGGGCACGCCAAGGATTTAAAAAGAGAGTTTGCCTTTGTCGATACGTCACTGTCATTTGCCTTCCCTCACTGAGCAAAATTGCTCTGGAGCCCAGAAAAACCTGAATGAGCTGACCCTGGATTATTGCACTGTAATGGCCTCTTACCGCTGAAAAGTCTGGCATTGTTTAGCCACCTGTAGCTGAGTCAGATGTTTAAACCGTACCGCCTCAGCACGAATTTAACGCTCCAGTCTACACGTGGATTGAAAATAAGGACGAGGGGGACGTTCCGAGGAGTTCTTTTCACACCGATCGCACTAATGGAAAGACCCGCATCTCAGCCCGAGGCACGAAGACAGCTAATTATGAGCTGCTGTTTTGAGATGCCAGCTTCTACTAATGAAGCCGTAGAGGTGCAGAGGCACAGCCGATTCTCCCTCAGCCTCACCTCGGTCAAATAAAACAGCAGTTCTGTGCGTTTCTTTTGGTTTCTTTGGTCAGAGGTCAGGCAATTAGCCACATTATCACTTACATAACACGCTCGCACTGTTCTCTGGTACTTTCCCATACTTTTAAACTTTCTTGTTTATGTCTGCAGGCGCTGCATGCAAGGAAAGCATAAAAGAAAGGCTGTTATTAGTGGATGTCACCCAGGTCAGCCCACAGCCTGACTGCAGAGCTTCTTTCTGCATGTTCACTAGAGGGGGCTATCCATGCATTTATTTACTGCACTTCACACGACTGTACGTGCATTCAGACAGCTGTTGTGCATTATTGCACGTCGACATCACACTTTTACGTCGTTTTTCCGCAACTCATCATGTAGTGAAAAAGCGAGTCGGGATTGAGGCTGGAAACTCAGACAAAGGTCAAGTTTGCAGCCCTTTGTCTGAGCTGCATTCAGATATGGGAAGATGAGCTCTGCTTCCACATGCAAGAGTTGATGGTCAGGTGGACTCACTCAATCTTTCCCTTGGTAACAGTTGGCGAAATATATGCTGCATATAACCCAATAGATTTACTATTTGTAATGTCAGACACTAGAAAGGGGAACAGCGCTGTTGGAAGTGATCACCTCGCTGTCGTAAAAGTGTAACTGCTTGGTTTTATTGCGCCTGATGATCCGGGGATCTCTGCTTTGACTTATATATATACACAGACACACACGCTTGCAACATGTGTTACGGTGTAGGCTCTGCTGAATACAATGACCCTGATGCACCTTAATCAGAAAGCCACAGATGACCGCAGAGCACGGTCTCCGGTGCGTTCGCCCTCGCGGACCTCTGCTGTGTTTGTTTACATCGCCTAAAAAGGGGCACGACACTCAATTTGAGCAGTAATTTAAAAAAAGAGCACAAGATCACTGCAGAAAGTTTACTCGCCAGTGCGGCGATACAGACTCTATAGAGGCATTCGCGTCCTTGCCACAGTGTACAGCAAAGAAATCCCTCCTCCTGTGGATTTTAATGAATCTTGGCTCAGGTGGATCTGTGTGTGTGGGTACAGCCGATCAATTAAAACCCCCACTATCTGTTCTTGCCAGTAGTCAGACGGCGGCAACAAACCAAAGAGAAATCTTTGGCCCGTCTTACCGGCCCATCTTTGTGTGTCTCGATTCATATGAACGTATCAATACAACTCCATTACCTTGCTCTAGTCACCCCAGGGGCTCTGTTACTGGGTACGCACTATAGCGAGGTATTTGTATGCAAGCTATCACATCACCTAAGCTGTTTAAGTTGATAAAAGGCACCGGGCCTTTAGGGATACGATGCATGAAATCACCTAAACCTCCAACGTGCCGCCATCAAGGCTACAGCATGTCACCACAGAGACCACTAATTATATTACATTTCACCTTGCAATTATTCTCAGTGTTCCAGCTGGCTCTATTTAACTTTCTTTTCAGCTTGTTTTGCGGCTTCTGAGCGCAGATTTCCTTTAAAAAAATTCATCCCTAATTATCTCCTAATTTTTTGGGATTGAGTCTGGTGAAAGAAAACAAAAGAGAGAGAGTGGGAGGGAGGGATCGGCAGGCAGGAGCTGCAGGTAGATGGCAGGCGGAGAGGGTGGCTTTTGTTCAGTGAACTGCTCCTCCTGGGCCCGGCAAGTGCCGGAGTTTCGGGACGAGCCCAACCCCATTACGCGGCGAGTTTATGACACGTGCCGCCGAGGCGGTTTTTACCCTCTTGTGGCGTCTGCTTTCCTCCGGAGGGTAGAAAGGAAGCTCAGCTTTCAGTGACCTCTTCTCTGAATTTTCCAGAGTGCTGCGGAGCAGTTCGGCAGCCTCCCTCCGGGAACGTTGTTCTGACAAATTCTGCAGCTGCCCTGTCATGCCCGTCTAACTCCCTGGGTGTTGGAGCCATTTCATGGAACGCACTGTAAAATATTTTGTCAGGAGTGACGGCGATGAAAGGAAGCAACGTGCTCCCATAATTCCTGGAAAACAGATGCGACTTGTAATCGGTTTATATTAAATAAGCCAATCGTTGTCTTTGTGTGTGAATGCGCACATAAACTGCACTTCAGAGACAGAGACGGGGCGCTTTTCAATCTCATATTGAAACTAGCACGCCCCAGTAAATGGTTTTTTGTGCGTCTTGAGAGATATTTTAAATTTGCTAATGGCTTCTGAGTCAGATTGACTTCCAGTTATTTAAACTTACTGATGGACTAAGTAGAGAAAGGCAACTTTCCAAACTGATCAAAGTAAAAGGAGGAAAGGAAAAAAGACACTTTAAAACACGGGAACATCTTTTACAGTAATTTGTATTTGTGAATACAGTTGAAAACCGTAAATGTTGGTGCTTTGTTACACTTTTTTTTTTTTTGGATTGAAGTCCGACTCGACTCGCAAAATCAGGATGGATCACGTCCCACTACCTCATCAACCTCACGGTCAACCTTAAATACTGCTGCGACTTGAATGAGGTGGCTGATCAGACTTTGGACAGTTCCATGCTGCCGTGTGTTAAGACTCAGTTCTGTAACATTTGAATTCAAGGCATCAAATATATTGTGAAAAAAAATTCTACATTTTTCAATTTCGAATTTTATGATTTTGCAAAAAATTCCTCCTGAAAAAACATGCAGGGGCCAAAAACGGAGTCGACATCAAGTGATGATGAGCAGGTCCTGATGTTTCTAAGCAAGCAAAGGAAAAAACAGAGATTCTGGGTTCATCCAGTTATCAGGAGAAGGCAGCAGCAGGGAGAATTTCATGGTTCGATCCAGGAGTTGAAGCTGTATCACGGCTGCTTTTGTACATATTTTGGGATGTCAGCGGAGCATGGCGCAGATTTCCATGACCTCCCTTTGGTGTAAAGTGTGGGTAACACAGTACCTTTTGTCTATATAGTGTGCTTGGTTTCCAGGTTTATGTGGCTGACAGCAGTGTTAAAGTTCAGCAACATGACAGACGATCCTGAAATGATTAATCACCTGCAGCCAGCGTTCATCCTCAGGATAGCTGTCACAGTAGCATCCATGCATGCAAAGGGGGCTGGAGTCACATACATAAACTACAAAGCAGAAATGGAAACGTGGAGAAAAGCCTGCAGCTCCAACACTTATTTAGCATCTACTTTACCTTAAGTTCATTTACAGTAATAAATCATTTATGGGTTATTTTAATTGGTGAGTCTAAATGTACAGCAGGTGTGAATATGAGCGTCTGTCTCTCTGTTAGTCCTGTAACAGATTGGTGACCTGTCCAGGGTGTAACCCCCTCCCACGGCCCAACCACCATGACTCTGAACTGGATCGTTTCCGTAGTTACGTTGTCCTATCATCCCGTGTTAGACTGCCAATAACTGACACACTGGGGCAGGTCCGGGGAGGGTTTAATTGGCACTGCGCGCCCTCCATAAAGCAGACTCTCCACACAGCAGGAGCAAGAGGAGGCGCACACCTGGGAGTTTAATTTGTTCCATGATGATGAGCCTCATTCACAGACACGGTTGAACAATTTAGCGTGCCAAAATTAGTAATGATCAATGGCGGGATATCATATAGACATAATATTTGCCTTTTTGCTCCTTTATCCTTGTTTTTTTCTGTAAGCCTATAGTTCTGCTGACCTGTTCAGTCACCAGGAGTGGAGCCTGCAGCTTAAGATGACTCAACGCAGAGATGCTTGACCCCTCTCTCCTCAGACACAGCCGAGTCTTTCACCAACAAATACAAACACCTGGTAGAAAAACAGTTGATGAGAGGAGATAAACCAGTGTCTCTGCACGCACACGGTTACATTAAGTTCTAACTGAAAGTCAAATGAAGAGATGGAGACACTCTTTCTCTGATTTCTCTGGTTTTATTTGGAGTTTTATGCAGAGATACTGACACGAGGTAGATTGCTTTTAATATGACTCTTATAATTATTTTAATACAGCTTTAATGGAACTGATAGAAAAACATCACCTTGATTGGGAAGCTGCTGGCGATCCTGTGACCGTCGTCAGTCCATGTGGTTATGGTCCAGCTGCACATACAAAGCTTACACTCTGCATAGAATAGCAAACCTAGCTGTTGGTCTTCCTCTATAGTTCCTTCAAGCACTCAGTAAATATACTGCAGTTGTCTTCACAAAGGTCATACTGCATGCAAGTCGCCTAAAACGGATACTTTCAGGATTCAAATGAATGCTAAGATTAGAAAATGTTGGTATAAAGTAGATGTAAACACTGTAAGCCGGAATAAATGAGTCTGAATAAACAGTACTTTAAAAATCCAAAGCAAATGTAAACGAGCCCAATAGGCGTCTGATTGCACATTATATAAAAGGAGCGTCGACATCCTCCACATCTGCTGATGTTACGAAACAAGCAAAAACATCCAGGAAGTCATCTCCACCTACTAACATGTGGAGCGCCACGATAACTCAGGAAACCTTACCCCGTCCGCCATGGATAAAATGCATAATAATGCAACCTGGCTCTATTTTTAGAGGGTCACAGAGGGTTTCCACTTGAAATTACTGTGACTAAAATGTTTGGAGCATTTGTTGTGCTTCATTTTTGTTGTCTAAAATTTTTTGGTAATTTTTCAGATGAGACTGAAACAGGTGCACTAACATTAGAAATTTGTGACTCATTGGTATAAAAGGTGTTTATTTGCGCTGTAATTCACATGCGAATGGAACTCTGGGCCGGCTGATCTGAGCCCAGTGTTGGTAATTTCGACAGCTTTTCAGTCTTTGGGGCTGAATTTCTGGGTATTTTTCAGCCCTGGGGCTTAAGGGGTTAACCAGAGAGCTGAGTGAGTCTCAGTGAGGAGGCAAGATATTAGTCTGAAACTTCCATGAATTACAAGGTAGCATGCCGTGTCCATGGTTACTGCCATCTTCTACAGGGAGGAGAGCCTGTGAGATGTTGAAATTCTCCGCTCGTTGCGGCTCGCTGCAACATAGCTGTAAAAGGTTGTGCATTTAAGGCACGAATGCGAACATGTCAAGCCCTAACTGCCCCACACGAGTGGCTTTTGAGTGAACAGCTGCAAGCACAGATGTTACAAAATGAACATTTTCATGTTTGGTAGACCGGTTGTGCGTGCGGTCACTGTTGTGGATGTTAAATCAAATGCAAATTAAGTTGCTGGCAGAGAGACCGTGGGGAGTCCTCTAGTCACGGTTACATGCAATACTGAGGTACCATCCATTACTGTACTTTGCTGTTTTCCCTGGATGCGCGTCATCAAGCGCGAGTGGAGGGGCCGCGGTAACCTCTGGCGGGTTTTCCTACATCCCGATTCGGTCTCCTTGTGCTCAGGAAATGCAGGAACATCTGGCCTTTATGGATGGCCGATTTACACAGCCACAATTTGCCTTCAGTATCTTCCAGGTCACTCGGTATTGATTTGCTCACTGACTATGCGTTTACTTTTCCGCAGTTGACGCTTGTGTGGTACAGTGAACAGCCTGAGAAGGAAATGCTTTCATGTTTTAGCCCAGTGCATCACCATCCAGTCGAAGTCTAAGTGTAAACCCTAAACCGCAGTTTGTTGTGTCTCTCGTCTGTGTTCGTTTCATTACGTCCAAATAGACAATCCACAGTATCATCCTAGAAAACATCTGTTCTTCAGTTTTTATCTGACTCCAACTTTTGGTCATTATTCACAACATACAGTCGAACTAAACTGTCCAACTAAAAACGTCATAAATTGACTTTTCAGAAACTCATGATGTCATCAGAGAACAGATACTGATCAGCCCAATCAGTGACCTTAATGCGGTATGATGATATTCTACGCAGACTTTATTTTGTTAAAGAAGAATTAAAGTGAAGATATGTGCAGATGTGCATGATTGTTATGAATCCCCATCTTGTTCATGTATGCATATGACCGAGAGGGCGTTTTTGAATTGCTTTGTGAAAATGTAAACCCCATAAAATTCTAAGGTTTTGCATATTAGAAGATAATAATAAAAACACGTGATCCTTAACAGATCCATCCATCTTCTTCCGCTTAACCCCTCAGGGTCACGGGGGTGCTGGGTACGCCCTGGTTAGGTCACCGTTCTGTTTCGTGCCATGTCATTATTTATTTACATTATAAGATTCGGTTACTTGTAAAACCCCCTAAATGGCCTGTATTTGTATAGCGCTTTACTTAGTCCCTATGGACCCCAAAGCGCTTTACACTACATCCAGTCATCCACCCATTCACTCACACATTCACACACTGGTGATGGCAAGCTACATTGTAGCCACAGCTGTCCTGGGGCGCACTGACATAGGCGAGGCTACCGGACACTGGCGCCAACGGGCCCTCTGACCACCACCAGTAGGCAACGGGTGAAGTGTCTTGCCCAAGGACACAACGACCGAGACTGTTGGAGCTGGGGCTCAAACCGGCAACCTTCCGATTACAAGACGAACTGCCAACTCTTGAGCCACGATCGCCCGTTGTTCCACGGGCGGCAATAGTTTGAATTAAGAGTTCTGTATGACTTTAATCAGCCTCTTTCACCATTGCAGGGGAATTCTAGCTCACTCTTCTTTACTGTGTTCTTCAGACCATTGAAGTTTGTGGTTAAGCATTTCAGTCGTCTTGAGGACTTTGATTGGAGCATAGCAGCAGCTTGCAACTGTGCTTTGGGTCATTGTCCTGCTGTATGACCCAGTTTTGGACAAACTTTACCTGCTGCAAAGATGGCAGAAGACTCTGGAGTACTTTGGTAATCAGACAAATTCATGGTCGACTCAAAGCCCATGGAGGTAAAATCAGCGCAAATCATGACCCCTCCACCACCGTGCTTCACAGTTGGTACGAGGTCTTTGTGCTGATATGCTGTACCTTGTTTTCACCAAACATAGCCCTGTGCATTAGGGTTAAACATTTCCACTGTGGTCTCATCTGTCTAAAGGACATTGTTCCACAAGTCTTGAGCTTTGTTGAGATGCAGCTTTGCAAAGCTAAGCCATGCTGCCATGCTCTCTTTAGAGAGAAGAAGCTTTCACCTGGCAGCATCTCCAAACAAAGGATACTTAATATCACTACTTTTTAAAAACTACTCTAGTGTAGTTTAAAAATATATACAAATGGAGCTGGAAATGAGCGTATTAGGTCAGCCTGCAGAACCAAAGATGACAAAAAAGGACCGTAATTGTCTGGACTGTGTCTGTCAGACTTTCTTTCTCTGCTCCAGTACAGTGGAGGTGAATGGAAGCACTGATGCATTGTAGATCCTCCAGAGCAGCAGTGAGTCTGAGTTTCTCCTGAATATATTAAATTCCACTGACCTCTGTGGTATCCGGCAGAAATCTGAGCGACAGATTAAACCTGGCCCTTAAACCCTTAAATCACATCAGAAACGCACACACAGACACACACAGTGAGGATGACCGCTCTGTCCCGCCACTCTACTGTTTGCTGAGACACCCGTCTTGTGGACAACGCTCTCTCTCTTTTAATCAAAGATCCCCAAAGCAGTTGTGTATACCGAGTGCCTCTGGAGTGAAGCTTGATGAGAGCAGAGTGATTGCTTTGTCAGAGCCTTGTTGATGAGGCTCAGAGAGGGCAGCTGTAGAGTGATCGCCATCTGGGGGAATGAGTGACCAGCAGAAGCAATGTCAAGCATAACCAACTACAGGGAGTGCAGAATTATTAGGCAAGTTGTATTTTTGAGGAGTAATTTTATTATTGAACAACAACCATGTTCTCAATGAACCCAAAAAACTCATTAATATCAAAGCTGAATGTTT
>NW_024582443.1:1931539-2007402 GCF_018398535.1 Haplochromis burtoni
TTGGAAGTAGTTTTTAGTTTGTTTTTAGTTTTAGCTATTTTAGGGGGATATCTGTGTGTGCAGGTGACTATTACTGTGCATAATTATTAGGCAACTTAACAAAAAACAAATATATACCCATTTCAATTATTTATTTTTACCAGTGAAACCAATATAACATCTCCACATTCACAAATATACATTTCTGACATTCAAAAACAAAACAAAAACAAATCAGCGACCAATATAGCCACCTTTTCTTTCGGCAACGGACACTCAAAAGCCTGCCATCCATGGATTCTGTCAGTGTTTTGATCTGTTCACCATCAACATTGCGTGCAGCAGCAACCACAGCCTCCCAGACACTGTTCAGAGAGGTGTACTGTTTTCCCTCCTTGGTAAATCTCACATTTGATGATGGACCACAGGTTCTCAATGGGGTTCAGATCAGGTGAACAAGGAGGCCATGTCATTAGTTTTTCTTCTTTTATACCCTTTCTTGCCAGCCACGCTGTGGAGTACTTGGACGCGTGTGATGGAGCATTGTCCTGCATGAAAATCATGTTTTTCTTGAAGGATGCAGACTTCTTCCTGTACCACTGCTTGAAGAAGGTGTCTTCCAGAAACTGGCAGTAGGACTGGGAGTTGAGCTTGACTCCATCCTCAACCCGAAAAGGCCCCACAAGCTCATCTTTGATGATACCAGCCCAAACCAGTACTCCACCTCCACCTTGCTGGCGTCTGAGTCGGACTGGAGCTCTCTGCCCTTTACCAATCCAGCCACGGGCCCATCCATCTGGCCCATCAAGACTCACTCTCATTTCATCAGTCCATAAAACCTTAGAAAAACCAGTCTTGAGATATTTCTTGGCCCAGTCTTGACGTTTCAGCTTGTGTGTCTTGTTCAGTGGTGGTCGTCTTTCAGCCTTTCTCCCTATACAGCTTGGAGTAAGACAACATGCATGAAGAGGATGATGTGGACAAAATACTCATTTGCCTAATAATTCTGCACTCCCTGTATAGAGGAAAATGTGGAGATTTTAATACCGAGCGTTGCAGCTTTCCAAAGTGTGGCTTTTGTATCATTTTTCAATCAAGCCAGTTGGGTGTTTGACGGTTGTTTGGACAAAACAAGCAATTTGACGCCATCATTTTGGACTTCTGATGGATATTCCTGTTATTTTCTATTTTTTTTGTAATGCTTAAAATAAGTCAAGATGAAAGAAATGATAAAAAAAGAGCAGGGAAAGCGTCGGGGACATTTGGCTGCTTTTCTCTGTTCAACTGACTGCCCATTCGTTACCCAAAAGGACAAGGGAGAGGGAGGAGGAGAGGGGAGAAAGGGAAGCTAGAAAGGAAAATAAAGCAAGTTGACAGGACATATGTGAAAGGAAAGATAGATTGGTCGGTGCTATTGAAATGAGCAGATTGGAAAATTGTAGGGAGGGACACACACAAGCACACACGGAGCGAGAACGCGGGCGAGTGAAGGATCTAGTCTTTGTCCCTTTGCACGTGGGAGCGCAGACACACACATACATCAGGCTGCCATAACTCATCATCATCCCACAAAAAAAATAAATAAAAAGAAAGAAAGAGAGAGAGAGGAGGAGGGGGAGAGGAAGGCATCTCACTGTTATCAGCACAAAAACAAACAACAACACAGTTTAGTCTGTCAGGTCGAGCGAGATGCAGATTTGGATTGGACTTCTGCGTCGTCCCGAGCACACGACAGGCCAAAATCCACAAATTCAGCTGTTTTCCCTCTGCTGTGACCCCCCCAATCCGTGTCACTGTAAACTATTACACGTTTATTGTTGTCAAACGTATCGCTGATGGAATGAGATGAGCGCTCCTTTGATGCAGCAACTGCCATTTATTTAATTTGCATACGATTACAGCCGTTCGGTTTTTCGAGCTGACATTTTGCTGGGTTAGCTGTGGGCAGATACATGTACGGTCACGGCCCGAAGCCTTACTAAAGATAGATGAGAGATAGATACGTCAGACTAAATTTGTGGGCTCCTCTACTCGTGCTGCATATGACACAGTTAGCAGCTGAAGGGCTGTTTACCCGCCGTGTGTGCGCGCGTGCCCGCATGTGCGCGCGTGTTCGAGCCGGCTACTCGGTCACACAGGGCCTCTCTGTTGGGCATATTCTGTTTTTAACTATCCGTCCACACCCTTCAGATAAAGAGAGGGAGAAAGAGGCCGGGCCTGTCCAAATGAATTACAGTAACCATTTGGTAGATAGTGAAAAAGAGGGGAGAGGAGGAAAGAAAGTGGGACACAAAAACAAGCCGTTGGGCACTCGCTCTGTGACACTGACTGTCCAATATGATCACTGCCTGTGTAATTCTGGATAATCCCACATTCTTCAAGAGTGTGAACACTGCCGGCTCTTCTAGCTAATCATGTTTTTATAGGTGTAAAAACAAAAGAAAGGTGAGGTACACATTTGAGAGTTACATACACATTGACACACTGGCTGAATTTGAGCTGACAGGTGAAACTATCAGTCCCAGTGTGAGGTTTATACCACAGCTGCCTGAAATTAACAGTATTGGAAATAACTGAAATCATCTTTTGTTTCTGTAATGATTAATCCAGCAGTATGCACAAGCTCTGTAAATTAAATGATGTCTTTAATGCTAAAGAACAATTCTTCTTATCAATTTAAACACGTTTGGTTTTTTTCTTAGTTTATGAGGGATTATGACAGCTGGTCTAATAAATTTGTTAAGCCCTGCATATGCGTGTTGCATAGACTGTATATAAAAGATGGACATAAGATCAGGAGGGAATCTGGCTGATTTTAAGGATACGATGAACCCGTGTACGTTAGCTGCTTGTTGTTGACTAGGTGACCACGCCCCAGAGAAAACTCTTACTGTTTCCTCTAAATGTGAACATAGCATGAACATCATGTTTGAGTAAAGACTTCAAAATATGAAGGAAAATGTTTACTCAGCTCAAACATCAAATGAAAACTCTTTTTTGTCAGACTTATATTGACTGACTTGTTTGTGTAAGCAGAGCAGTCGCCCCCTGCTGGCCGTAGGAAAAAGCGGCGGTTTAGCAGAGCGTTCTCATTCCCGACGCGTAACATGCCGAAAATTTGTCACATAGCGTAATATGTTACGTGTGGGGTTTAAGGATCTTAAATGGATTAGCTTCAATTTTCAGACTCAGATGCTAAATTGCTAAAGCGACACCTAATATATAGATTTTTGAGTACTTTGAAAGCTGCTGAATCCTTACGTCTGTGAAAGCATTTTGTCAGCTGTGTAAAGGACAGTCGCAAAACTTGTGACCTTGGTGACCCTTGGTTGGCATCAAACAGAAGCAGATAACGTGATTGCAAAATTGTTCCTTGTTAGGGATTCTGAACTTCTGGATGAATAAAAGAGGGAATTTAAAAACATACATGACCCTCAGCTCGCAGGACGACTTGTTGAATAAGAAAAGTAACAGCCAGATTCAATTAACGTTAAATACGTATCCCTATTCTAAACTGTGGCAGCATGGAGGCAGATTTGCAGAAATATGAATTGTTATTAAGCAGATTATAGTAATTATTAATGGCTAATTTTTTTGGATGCATTTGAGAAATAAGTGATGGTTTTCTGGAAAAATCCCCAACAATAAATTATTATTTTCACTGGCGTTTCGCAGGCGTGGAGCTCATTAGATTGCGAGTAAAAACGGTTTAATGTGCACCTCTTAATGTTTTATCCATTTTTCTATTTTTAGACACAGAGGCGGAGAGGAACGCGCTGAAGGAGCACGTCTATCCCAAACTACGAGACTTCTGCAGGGAGAATTATGGAATTGAATTCCAGGTAAAAGGCTGCTTTCTCCTTTCTCTTTCTTTCTAACGTTGATTTATTCTTTTTACATTTCACCTTCTAACAGCTGCAGATTCTTGTGACTTCCAGAGCACTAGTGCTTTCATATTTACATCATAGCTTACACAGCTTTAAGGTGCCCGGAGGGAACCCCGGAGCTGCTAGCAGAGGCGCCCGTCCCTTTAAGCGGACAGAAGGCCAGCAGAGATAAGGTTTCCATCGGTGAAGGCTGGCACAAATCTATCTATGGATAAGGCAGCATGATGCAAGGGCTTTCCCTTTGTTGTTGTCAGAGGACGGCTGCATTCTCCCTGCGGTGTCCACTGATCGAGATCATTTGCATTGCAAATTAGCATCAGTGTTCACAGAAAGATCCCTATCAGAGTTTTGTTTGCTTAACAAATCCAGGTGGGCTGCCTCAGATTGTTCCTGGAAGGATTTGTGGAGATTTGTTTCCGATGAGGGGGCTTATGACCCATGAATTGTTTTAGAGAACGGTAATCAGCGGGGTTTCGGTAGCTAATTCTCATTTCACGCCAGGAATGTTTGGATCAAAACAGCTCCAAGCACAAACCATCTGAAAATCTTGGTACATATGTGTTCAGGTTATCTCCCCCTGTATGCATAAGAGTTGCTCAGACACTTGGGTATCGTTCATATTTCAGTGACTGTGGTACTTCCAGATCCTCTTTTAATGTTCTCATTGTCAGTGGGGTTATGGAAGCAAACTACCATGTGGCTCCATAATGAATTATCATTTGTTTTAAATTTTATCATTTCTAATCATAAAACTTAAAATGACCACCCCAGAGAAATGGATATTAAATGTGGCCTACGATTAAAAACCCATAGTACATTAAGAATTCAGTGGCTCCATGGTGTAACGGTTAAAACATTCGCCTTGCATGGGAACGAGAAGGCACAATCCCAGCCTCAGGGGTTTGCAAGCTGGTGTACTCCTGGTGCCGGTCCCGAGCCTGGATAAATGGGATGGATGCGTCAGGGAGGGCATCTGGTGTGAAATCTGTGCCAAATCAAATATGTGGATCCATCCATTGTGGCGAACCCTTGGGAAATAAGGGAGCAGCAGAATGGACCACAGTACATAAAGAATTCAGGGGCCCTGAACAAGTTTGCACATGAATTTTAACTAAAAGAAAGTAATATGGTGTAAAGAGGAACGCATACATGATTGAAGTAGCTGAAATAGCAAGCTTAAAGCGGGATTAATGTTCAAAATTGTTAGCTAGTAGCATGTAAGCTGTTGATAAGGTTTGTTTGTATTTTTGTCTTACAGTATAGATAAAGTAAAAACTTTAGCTAAATATTCTGACAGGTAAAACAACTAGCTAACAGTATGAATACAACATTGGGAACTATTTATTAAAATGGCCAGTAATTAAAAATGTTAGCTACAAGTATTGATAAAAAACATTTAATTGTTAGCAAAACATGCTAGTTGCATATTAGCTTGTTAGCTAAAACTATTGGATGCATGTCAACTTAAAAAAAACCCAGATTTTTATTATTTTTATGGTTTATTGTCCTTTTAAGTTGTTTATTTACAATGGACTTATTATATACACATTAATACAATTTGAGATATAAAGGTTGTAGTGATGTACAGCAAGTTGAAATGCTCTAAAAATGGCACTACAGCATTTACTTGATTTACACTACATTTGTTTAACTTGATTTGATTTATTTGCAAAGACGGCATTTGACCATGTCACAGTTTGTAGTGAAGCATAGACACGCCTCACAGCTGCGATACGTGACTGCTAATTTAGAAGCAAGCCTCTTCTAAACATGGAATGAAGACTCCTTGCCTTTAGGAAATTTGTATGTTTTAAACATCAGCTGTTATTTAGCTCACAGTCTTCTGTGATTATTGAATTCATCGGAGCACTTTTTCTCCCAAATTCTGTATTATATGTGCTCAACCGCAGACAAATTCATTACACTGTTGTAGCAAAGTACACAGCACAGTATTGGGAGAAAAACCTACATTGAATATACAGTATAATTAACCCTACGGCGAGCTGAGTAACCTTACATGAATTACACAAGTTTCCAGTATTACAAGCATCTCTGAGATGACTGGACGTGACGGAGAATTACGAGATAAAAGAAGCAAAGTGTTGCAGAGACGTTTTGGCTCCGGTACCCGTGGCCACGTGTCTGTCTGGTGATTCAGCTCGCTGTGATGCAGCATGAGCCGAAGTGATTAAGCAGAAGGCCTGGGAGTTAATACTATGACTCACTTACGCTGCTCATCCTCCTCCTCAACCAAACCCCCCACACCTCAACTTCACCCACACCATGTGAGAACACCTTGGATAAAACTGGAGCCTGATCATGATTTTTACTAGTTGATACGATGTTGTGGCGAGGACGTCTTTCACGTGTGAAACCATACATGATTTCCACACACAGGATTTTGTAGGACGAAGACATTTTTTCCATTTCTCTTTTCTTTTGCTTTGATTTGTAATTTATGCATAATCCCGCCTCCCCTTTCACACGCGCCTCGTTTCTCCGCTGGCACACACTGACACACATGTACTATGCCAGGTTGGCGAAACCCAATTCTCCCAGGTCCCTCAGCAGTTGACTCAGTTTCTATCCAGAACCTGATGGAGGACGGATTTGAGGAGATGCGGGGGGGGGATAGGGCACGAAAATCCAGCCCAGGGACCGAGGGCCGCGTCCTCATTCAGTCAACGCTCAGCAGCAGCGGGGGGATGAGGTGCCATGATCCCTTTTTAACCATTTTTATTCCCAATGTTTCCTGCTCTCTTTCTCTCTTTCATCTCCCATGTGTATGTGTGTGTGATCACTTTTTTTACATAAATTGCCAGGGTTGTGGTCCATTTATGCTCAACACATTTGTTGCTTTTGCACCGATGTGACATCATCACGCAGCCGCGTCCATTTATAGTCACTGTTACGACATTTTGGTCCGTTTTCAAATCTTTCTCAGCACCGTTGCAGATCTTCCACCAGGAGTTCGGTGCCATATGGGCATCGTATAAATGCCTGTACAGGTGGACTCGTTCACAGTCTTGTCTCAAGCTTGTCTATTTTAAAAAATAGCTACAGTAGCAAACAAGCAAGGTTACAAAAATTGAGAGATGCATGACCTGCCGGAGTGACAACAGAGCACGACTTGTGCAAAGAACAAAGAAGTAGCAAAAACTGCAGTTCCTTTAATGGCCACTTGAGGCTGGCTCCGTCCACACGTAAACGGCATTTTGGGTCACGGAGATTTTTAAAGACTCCTTGCAGGGTGGAGATTTTCGAAAACTTTTTGCGTTTAGGTATGGACGAGGAAAACGGAGAATTACTCACGCCGTTTTTTTTATGTCATGCTACACGCGATGTTATTGTTTACAGGGGTTAAATTTCTGCAATGGCGTTTAATCAGCAGTTTTTACACACTTACGCGTCACTGTCCCTCCATTTAGAAAGACAGAGGCGTCAGAGTGAACTTCGGACGTGGCTTCAACATTCAACACAGAAGCTCTCACAACCCAAATCCCGACGTCGGTTTCTAACAAAATTGACTTTTTTTGAAAATTCAATTTATGTATGCTGTGTGCATTTTGTTCATTCCACACTAAAATACTGTCTTCAGTTAATAACATTTGAAATCATGAAGGCACTTGAAAAGTAACACAAAATTATCTGTCTTTCCAGAAAAACAAACACTTTCCAGAGCTACTTAAGGTTTTGTGAGGGTACAAAACCCTGTTTACTCTTTCCATCCCAGGCTTCTAGACTTCTGATTGGCCAACATTTCATTTTTAGCCTTTACATGTGGACGGAGATATTTTTTCAAAAGTGCACATTTTTAAATTTACCGTAAAAAAAAAAAGCTAAAACGGAAAATCTCTGTTTATACAAAAACACCCGTGTTCGTGTGGACCTAGCCTTAGCTTTGCATTCATGCAGTTTATAAATGCAGCTTTTTAACCAAACTAGCTGATAAATTACTTTTCCACCCTTTCATCAATATGAGGACACTTTTCACTCCCAAACCAATGGATGACATCACAGTGCTACACCCATCCTTTATACTGTCCACCAGCAAAATAGATGGATAATAAATATATTGGTAACTTGCATCTTAATAGAGTTCTAATGTCCCCTTGTTTTATATTTTTGTGAGTTTTTGTGAAGCTGCTCATGCTTATATGTTGTCTGCCGCTAACAAATATACTTCTATATACTTAGTACTCTAACATATTAAGAGAGTTGATTTTAAAAGACGGGTCATTTGCAGCACTTGACAATAATAAGCTTTTCTGGTGATCAAACGGCATTGATGGCTTTTCAGCTTATTAGACACGCCTAAATCAAAATTAATGCTGAGCAGTCCAAGCCTGCCTCCATAAGGTTACGGTGTTCTGCTTTAGTTCGGATTGGTTCAGTGGGGATCTGATGTTAGAGGCTCACAAAATCTCCACAAAGGCCTTTTAAGAAAAAGGGAAAACACCACAGTGTTATTGTCGGGGGTCATAAGCGAGAGTCCTCCTCGCCGTTATCGACCGGTTCCTCCTACCACATTGATTAGCCTATAGATTTGGTCCTTAGTCCAGTTTTTATTGTCAATTTCTCATCTCGTGCTGCTCTAAAATACCCAGCCCGCTTACTTCCAACCCATCTTGCATTTGTTAGACTCATAAATCATGTAACAATACAATCGCTTCCTCCCACAGACTGAAGTCAAACTGAATCTCGAGGCCAGTGGAAGCGGTTCTGTTAATAATGTGGTTGCCAAACTTACTGGCCGTCTCTCACACACACACACACACACACACACACACACACACACACACACACACACACACACACACACAGTGCAATTCCAATAAAAGTTTTCTGGCCACAGCTGCGCAAATCTGCTCAGCGGCTGTCACTCTGACGGCTTTTACATCTCCCAACACAAGCGGCACGACGAGAGACGAGATGAGGGGTGAGACGACGTTCCGCGATGATTAAAAAGCCTATTCATGCATTCTATTATGCTAAAACGAGGGGTGGGGCTGTCAATTTGGCTTCTTCGGAAAAGATGTAGTGCTCTCGAAATATGTCACACGCTTAAAAGTTTTTTTTTAATCCGCTTCCGTGCACGAGTTTGCGGGAAAACGCAGGTAAAATTGGACAGAAGCGATTTCCCGGGAGACATGTAATCACGTTCCTTCCGTGTCTTCCCACCGAAACTCTGGTAATAAAAAGCAATTCAAAAAGCCTATAAGTATAGCAGGACTTCTGGTTTATTTATCACTCTCCGTCTGTTTACCTGGATGCCAATATTTCCAGATTTTGTGCCTTCACACGTGGGCAGCAGGCCGCCATCTCCGTTCACATCTCTTTAATCTCTAACGGAAACATGTCAGCATACCAACAAACAGCCCCCACAGGACCGATACGACAACCAACAAAGATAATCAGAATCAAATATAAAACACAGCTCCAGTCACATAGAGAACTATTCACTCCACAAACACAGGACCCCTACCTCCGCCACGACGGTTGTATGTTCGCTGCTGTCAGATGCTTCAGAGGAGAGCGTTTGTGGGAAATTTGATGGACAGAAAAATAAGTGAGGGTGGGCTGTAATCACAAAAGCACAGACCTTATTCTAATATTTGCGTGATGATGATTAAGACGTTGCATATTTACACGAATCACTAAATATAAGCTGCTCACATTTGCTTTCCAAATGCCATCCAGCAACACCTACGCTTAATCTCCTGCACTCTTAACCGTCGGGAGGTTTGAGCTCACCTCAGCCTTCTTATAGCCGGTGGCCAGCCTAACTAAGAGGCGCAAAAAATAAATAAATTAAAAGAGCGATGTTACCCAGATGATGTTCTTTGGGCAATGTTTCCTCGATTAGAGAAATGAATAGACTCAGAGCAACTGGTTCCCACAAGCGCAAGCGGTGTGTTTACACTTGCCGAGTCTGTGCTGTCAGGTTTATGAGTGGTTAAAATGCAAAACAGCTTGTATGCCCCGGGATATACAGTCTCTGAAACACTTTAATTCATCTCAAACTGCTTATGTTTTGCATAACTGTTTCTTTGCGGTCTGCAGACATTTCCACATTGATTGGGCCATGGGGCGTCTAAAAAAGATGAGAAGTATTCATGAGAAGCATATTCTTTGTCCTCACTCATAGCATACTAGTTCCCAAGCCAGGTATCCTGACTCCACAATCAAAAGGATAAAGACTGAGGAATCCCAAAGGCGAGATTAGCTGCAGGAATAATAATTTAATTTCAGATATTTTGCTTTGTGGTTCAAGTTTGAACCTCCCAGAAGAGGCAACTGCACACTTTCAGACAAGTTTTAGAAACGGAGGCACATCGGTGCATTCGGCTGCACCTCTGCAAGCAGCTTTGCAACCCAGCTCCTGGCTTTCATCCTGTTCCTCCTGCGTTTCATCCTGTCACATCCGTTGCTTCTCCTCTCCCCCCGCCTTCAGGCACCAAGGTATTTAGCTTACAAGAAGCAGACTTATTCTCATTCACAGCAGCGCGCGCAGGCCAGCTGGCATAAATGGATCCTTTGTTTACGACTCCACAGTACACCCACGTTGGTCAACAGGCCTTCTTTTGGGTTTTGCTTATTGGTTTGAGGAGCTTCCCAAGCTGCGCCCGCTCTCATTTAGCTCTCAAGCACTTCCATCTGTTGTGGACGCCATTAAGCAAACAAACCTCATCTCGCATTAGGAACGCTGGTCCCAGCGCAGAGTTCGACAGCCTCTTAATAAGAAGAAATGTGATTTTGTTTGAGGAAACTGGCATCCTCGGAGTGCACCGTGCAGAACCCTCTGCCATAAAATATACATCTTCCCCAGCCATTTTTGCTAAAAGCCCACTCCCTCTTCTGCTGCTGATCTTATTACCTCACACTTTTGACAGCTCTCGGTGGCTGAGCTGCAACATCTGAAACACTGTGCCCAAATTACCCCGGTGTGTCAGTGCTTGACAGGTTTTCCTCAAAGTCATCTTCTCTCTGCCTTCATTATTGACAGCTTTAGCCTTTAGAGTCGAGAGTTTAACCTCTTATCATTGCTGAAATAAGAAAGTAACCACGGCATTAAGAGAGCTAACATAAAAGTCAAAATCTCTGCTTAACCCCATCGCCCCTTAGGTGGCCACTTTGTGTTTAAATCACTGCAAGAAATGTATATTTGGGTATGCATTGGGTGCTAAACCTGAGCTTTCCAAAATGGGCCGGTATTCATCAAACATTCTTAGAGATTTACTACATATTCTTAATAAAACTGCCTGAAGCACAGAGCTTAACATATATTCATGTTAGAACTGTATCTATTTTTACCCTTGTTTTTTTTTTTAGCCTGAAAGTGCTTCTGTTGGTGGGGTTTTTTGATTACAGGCCCTTTTTTTCCTGCTTTTCCTGCATAATCCCAAAGTCTAATAGTCCGACATTCAATACATTAAAAAACAGGGAAAAAAAGGCTTCTCCTGCTCTTGACCCGCCACGGGCAAACGCCTTCCAAGGGCATTAGAAAGCTGCTTAGCAGAAGCTGCTCCATCTCTTACGTAAGCAACGGCACCCCCACCACTCTAGTTTAGGGAAAGCGTGGGGAGAGGGAAAGCTATCAGAGAGAGGAACGGCAAAGACAAAGTTGGCATAAAAGAAAAAGCGAGAAGGAGGGCGAAAAGACACAAGAAAACTGTGAAACGGTTCCAGCCAAATCCAGTCCCACTGGAAGCTTTCTTCATCTAACCCAATAAGCCTTCGTAACTATTCCCCCAGCCAACTGCTTTCCCTCTTAACTTCATTTACGTGTCCTTGCCTGTTTTGGATCGACATTCCCCCTGACTGTTTTTGTTGTTTCTCCCCATCCCTCTGTACTCCGGTGAAGCGCGGCAGGTGACGGGGCAAATTTAATCAGTATATCCTCCCCCACGCACATGCACGCAGTGAACAGATATGACTAATGTCGTCATTTAGCTTTTAATTACAGTGCATCCTCCCCAATCACCTGCTGAAGCCCAGTAGGAACCTATCGTAATCAGGGGCGCTCATCTCACTTCATTCCTCTTCCCTCCGGTCTTTGTCAACACGCGGACGATTGCCGTCCCCCGCACACGGCCATGGGAAGTAGATTAGTGGCGCTGATACGCAGTGACTGATGATGCCAAATGATGAGTTTTACACAACAGGCCAACTCGACGGATGCTAATCATGTGTTCCCACTAACGAGTGGGATAGGGAGTTTTTTTCCAGTTTTTATTTTTTTCTTTCAACTTATAGTCTTCTGGTAGTTGAGGAAAAGGTAAAGGGTCTTTATCCAACGAAAGCCACAGTTATTTATGTTTATGCAAGCGGTGCCAAATTAATTTGTCTTTTTGTCATAAACTGTTTTTAAAAGATGGACTTGGACATTCGTGGTTAGCGTTTTTTAAGGAATTGTATTGTGATGAAGAGGGTTGGGTCTCAATCGCAGTCTGGTGGTCTCTGATATAATGCAGGTTTAAGGTACTTCCTTGTTGGCTTCAGATTTCCAACCCAAAATCTACATCCTTGTTTTATACCGGTGGTCCCCAAACCCCGGAGTCGTTTGGTACCGGGCTGCGAGAGTTGAAGCTCGGGTGTGAAATTTATGGTTTTCAGGGTTTTTATCGTTAACTCGGTTTCCCTGGGATGTTACTCTTGCAGCTCTTACAAATTAAACAAACACTGCACAATCATAGGGGGAAACTAGCTAACTTTTAAACCCCCTTTATTATGTCTGTTAATTTAAATAAGACCATCACTTACAAAATAGAGCGTTGGAGTTTATAGACTTCTTTGCAAACGTTTCTCTTTTTAACCAGAAGATGTGCCCCCTGCTGGCCGTTACATAGAAAGCATATTCAAGGCTACTAGCTTCAACATGGGAAGCAGTTTCCGTCTTTCATGTACAGTCTGTTTATTTACCATCTAGCTAAAACAAAAAAAGAAGATATTCTCTGGTTATAGCATCTTAAACTTGAGTGGTTAGAGCAACTGGCTTGTTTTCCAATGATAATATTTGCCTGCCTGAGGCTGTGGAAGAAATAAATATGCTGTTGACAGCTGTCGCCTTTCACAGTAATACAGCTGCTCACAGGTGCACAACAATGAAGCAGATGAGCTGAGGCGTAGTTCCAGCCCTCCTGCTGCTCTTACCAATAATGGGAGAAGCGAATATCTCCCAGACTGTCCCACACTCTCAGTTTCTTTGCTGTCCAGTTATAGAGGCCTGCCAGTCACTGCTGTTCTCTGCCAAGCTGCGGATGTGTCAGTCATTGTGCCAGGCTAAACTCATTTGAACTAGCAAGTGTGGTGAGCAGCAGAGCATGAAGGAAGACAGCAGCGATGCTGTATCACTTTGGCTTCATCTCAACCCTCTGAAAAACCTCCTTTTTGCCTCTTACGCTCAGCAAGCATGCAGTCAGTCTGGAAAAACAGCTAGTTACGAGCAGCAGAAGAGGGAAGAATCATGGGATGATGCTCATACAATAAGGCTGCTGAAACGTGAGCTCCAAGTAGTAAAAGGCCATCATGTGTAGCCATCCATCCATCCATTATTCTTGAGCCTTCACAAGTCAGGCCCAATCCAGCGGGCTGATTTCAGGAAGATGGTAGTTGGTGAGCCCTGAACCAGCAGCATCGTGGTGGAGACACACACTCACATCTTTACAGGCGTTCCCTCAGCCTTCCCTCATCTACTGAGAAATCCTCCCTGCGGCGTTTTTATAGTTGGATTTGTCTCAACTGCCAAAACTTGTGACAAATGTGTTGAGGGAGGATGAGTGTGTGTGTGACTGGTGTAGTGGGTTTCATTGACAGCAAGCAGGTGTGTGTATGTGTGTGTTTAAAGAAAGTACTGGCTTTGCTTCAACTGATTTGCAGACTTTAAGCCCGCTGATCCCCTTTTGAGACGTTTTGCTTTGTTTAATTATACGTGGTCCCTTTTGTGAAATGACAAAACTTGGCATCAGTTTTCCTTAATTTTCCGTGAATACATTACTACTTTGGTTAAATGATTTCCTCCGTTTTATACGGCTAAGCTTATTATGCTTCAGTGTGTCCACAGAAACTGGCCATTCTGTAAGTTTTTAAATTATTGCCAAACAGAGTTTTCTGGGATCTGCAAATATTCTCCAGCTACAGCACGAAATCCATAGTTTTATTTTTTTTAAAAGAAAAGGAGAACGCTTCAGTGAATTATTTATTCTTTTCTTATGGAGACTGATTATGAGATCAGTTTAAGTAAGCTATAGGATGTTAGATAATGATGACTGAGCTTAATGCCAGCCCGCCTCAGCTGATGGCTCGTTTACCACTGCAAGCTGCTTTGCAACCCACTCTGTTTGGTGTGGCATCATAAGTGTTGCTGTTGTGTCCTGCTCTCTTCTGAAAGGTTTTCTGTAAAAACTACACCCTTACTGCTTCCATAGGAATTAAGAAATACACTTAACTGATCATCAGTAATTGTGAGCACCTTTATTAAAGCATACATTTTGGCAGTTGGATGGTGTTCACACCTGTAGTTGGTTTACATTGGTCAAACTCATGATGTTGATGCGTTTGTAAAGTTGTAGCTTTGGTTTAGTTTCTTTTGTTTGTGGGTGACAGAATAAATACAGGGAGAATTTACATTAATTTTATGGTTAGTTGCTGGCCCGTACTGACGATTTGTATACTCTGCACATCTATAGTACTCTGGTGCATCCCAGAAAGTGAAGCATACCTGTGTACGGTAGGCGTTTAGCTTAAATTTTCAGCATACACCTGGTAGTTGGCTCAAATCAAATTCACACCATAAACAGACTGCTCTAGAGCTCGGTACCGGGCCACTACCACCCCCTCTACAGAGTCTTTGTGTGATTGTTTTGGTCCACACCCAGGTGTAATTACTGTGTTCACAAAGGGGAAATCAAACCTGACTTTGATTCAAACTGACTAAACTCTGCAGGTGTGAAACACCCCAAGAAGAACTTGGCAGCACATTTTAGGTTTGCACATTTGCATCTAAACAAGCAACAAGACGTCTGAAACGACGTCCTTTAGAACGGACGAGACTAAAGTGAGGACGTTTGGCCGTAATGCACGGCGCCATATTTGTCGAAAGCCAGGAACAGCATTACAGAATAAACGCCGTATACCAACTGTCAGCACAGTGGTGGAGGAGTGGGCTTGTTCTGCAGCCACAGGAACTCGGTACTATGCAGTCATTGAATTGACCATATACACCTCCATACACCAGTGTTTTCTAGAGTCAAATGTGAGGTCAGCTGTCCCACAGCTAGAGCTGAAACTGGGTCATGCAACAGGACAACGAGCCCAAGCACAACAGCAAATCTGCAACAGAATGGCTGAAAAAGAAAAGAATCAAACTGCTGTCAAAGTCCAGACCTCAGCGTGACTGAAATGCAACTTCAATGAACTGAGGCCGCAGCGCTGTAAAGTGGGCTAAAAATCCTCCACAACCATGTGACACACTGATAAAATCATTGCAGCTGAAGGTGGTTCTTCAAGCTATTGAGTCATGAGCCATGCTAACTGTAGCTCCAAAAGTAGCACCGAATTTAAATGAGTGCAGATGGGAATAATAATATATTTTGCCTAAACTGGTAATGAATTAAAAAGTATTAAGATGCTGCAAGGCACAATTTCCAGAACAATAATGATTCCGCATGTCTCTAATTTGTCTTTGGTCTTATTAAAACTGAGAATTGCTTGTTTGCGTGTTCAGGTGGTGGACCTGTATTGGGGGGTCGATCCAGAGGAGTGGGACAGTCCAGAGCTGCAGCGACTCAGAATGAAACTCCTGGAGGAATGTCTGAAGACCTCGGCTGGACCGTGCTTTGTCGTGAGTATCGTGCACTGCGTAGCTTATCCTTTTTAATGATCTGTTGACTTTGTGTTTACACGATAAGTACAAAACTCTGTGAAGAAAGCGTTTCCTTCTGCGACTGTTATTCGTTTTGTTACTTGCCTCTGATGTGGGATTAAAACTGGGCTGTTTTTGGGCTCACGTTCCTTTGAGTGAAATCACATTTTACTTTTAGACCTGTCTTTGTGCTGAAACAAAGACTTTGACGAACCTTCGAAATCCTTTTGTGCAGCTTTTGTGTGCAGTGTGTGTGCAATCAATGTGTGTTTATTCTGTTTGACAGCGGACAATACGACAATACACGGGCCGCCTTTTTTCTGTTTTCAGCGTGTACAGTTGTTAAAGGGGCCATCCTCCTTTCAGAGAATAGCATTCGAACAGTAACAAAAATAAAACTACCTCACCAAAGTAACAAAAATGCTCTGTCGCCTGTCAGCATGACAGTATTTCCCACAAATGGCGATTGTATTAGCGCTGGAAGCTCAATGCAAACTTAAAGATGCGCTTAAAGATGTGAAGACCTCTGGAAGGAGAGAGAATGGTGTGATACATCTTTACGCTTGACAGTTCAGTGATCTTTTTTTAGATAATTTTAGGGCACATAAAAAGGAAAAAAAAAACCAGGCCCAAGGAGGAAAGGATGGAGACAGGACTGCACCGAGGAAGACGACAGGAAGAGAAATTGATGGTGAATTATTCAAATGGAACAGATCCATTTCTAGAGGTTGAAATTGAGGTGAGAGATCACAGGAAGACATAATGCATTACGGGTGTAGCAGGAGCGCTGGTCTCTAGAGGGAATAATCCCCATCCTCGGAATGACTTTTGTATTTCCTTCTTCTCCTATCGTCCACGCACTGCTGCCTACTGCTATTCTAATTCAGCTGTTGTCATCGCCGTCTGTCACAAACACATTTCACTACATCTCAGATTCATCGTACCTCGTATCCAGTGGAGTGAGGCTACTTATTTCGAGCGCTTCCTCCAGCTGATTAAAACAAGACACCTAATGCCGCATGGGGAAATTTCATTCGCTGGACGGATACAGTATATTTTTAGTTCTTAATATGGCATCGAGACTCCTAACTCATCAGTTTCCTTGAACGTAAACCGACCTCAGCCCAGCTGAGGAAGTAAGTGAGAAACCAGAGTCAAGCTTTTGTTTGGAGCTATAAAATGAAGCCTTTGCAGTTAAGGGTTGCAGTTCCTCAAAAGTCCACTAAGTGCACATCAGCCTCCACAGGCTACCATGTTAAAATGTTAAAATTGCAGCCATTTTTATACGGATGCTCGAAAGTAACTGGACAGATTAGGTTAAACTTGAGGATTGGTTTTAATACTTGGTTGAAAATGTTTTCCAGTCAGTGATTGCCTGAAGTCTAGAAGCTGTTTCCTCCCTTGAGATGCTCTGCTAGGCCTTTACTGCAGACACCTGCAGTTGCTGCTTGTCTGGAGGTCTCTGCCTTCAGTTTTGTCTTCTATAAGTTTGGTTGAGATCATTGAAGAACATCCACAAATATACCTTATACACCAAATATACCATCAATAAACACTAGTGACCTGGTTCCACTGGTGGTGCTGCTTGCCCATGCCACAGCATTTACTCCATCACGAGTTTTTGGATGAAGTGCTGTATTAGCAGTGGTTGCAGAGAGTAGCACCTTGAAGCATGAGTGCTGTAACCATTGTAAGCGTTTTGAGTGGATATGCAACAGTTTGCAAGCTCAAAGATTTCTATGCAAGTGCACTTCTTGCGACATCTTTTCTCCCGGCACTCTGTCGCAGCGTTTCCTAATGTTTCTGTGATGTAGCGTCAGCTCAGTCAGGCTAAACTGGCCTAAAATGATCACATGCGATTTAAAAGGAAGTGGCACAACCTCCTCTTTGTGCCGCTGCCCGGTGTTGGTCGTAGTGTTGAACACGCCGCACTGATTTCATTCATTCCCGTCGGCCTCTCCGCTCTCTGTCCCTGCTGCAATTTCACCAATTTAACCCCAACTGACCTCCGAGCAACACCACACTGCACACTCAGGGAAAGTAGACACAGGTGCACACACACACACACACACACACACACACACACACACACACACACACACAACCTCTTTGTTCTGTCTCCAATCCACCTTTCTTCTTTTATCCCACTTTCCAGCGTACAAACAAACACCCTCACAGGACGTTGCAAACAGAGCACAGTGACCTGAGGGAGACTGAGAATCACCTCGGGTGTTTTCTAACTTTGGGTGATTGAGACTGTTCCACACACCCGTACACAAGCAGGCACACATCCTCCCCCATCTGGCTGCTTAAATCTTTAATAGAATATTCTAGTCCTGCGCTCCCCGTGGTGAATGTATTTATGCCGAGGAGTCCGCAACACCTCCACAGGATTAAGTCCCATTCAGACTTGTCAAAGCCAGCTGCTGCGCTCCCTGCAGCGCGGCTCCCTGTCGTCGCCACGCAGGCCGTTCGGGCGGGATGGCGGCCCCGTTTCCAGGACTGGGGAGCTCAAAGTGGCGGCGGCGGGCCCTTTGATCTGGGACTTGGATCCTCATTTATGACAGTTCTGGGTTGTCTGAGCTGTCTCTGGAGTCCCGTTTATTTTTACAGGGCGGTAGACCTAGATATATATGTGAGGATGGGGAGCATGTCAACAGAATTTAAGGTCTTGTTGTTTCAACAACAAGGTAGGTCGTAGGTTTTAAGGATGTGAGGCTGTGTGAGGATTCCGTTTTCTCATTTTGCATCCTTTACGTTTATTTATCTTATTTGTTTTTGTATTTTACATCCTTGCAAACTCAGCCGCAGTCTCTCGTGGTTTCCAGACACAGTTATCTTCAGACCTTCTCAGGGGCTGTCCAAGTGTCACCCCAGCTAACACACACATACACAAACACGTGGCAGTAAGAGGAGACTTCAAAGACAGACAGGTCTGCCGGGTATGCAGCCCACAATGACTGTCACAGAGCCCAGTGCATCGACCAGAGAGGAGGGATGGCCAGAAGAAAGGAAAGAGATGAAGGAATAAACTATGAAAAGCTACTTTTTTTTCCTGCATTCAGACACTACAGAGGGAACAGAGGGAAAGGATTGACGTGTAGTGTAGGTGTGTTTCTTGCTGCTACAGAGGATCTGTGAAACAACAGGAAACCTTTTACACTTTGTTTGGTACGTACATGGCTCTCTACATATGCTTCCATGCTGTGCTGTACTCAGATTCTAACTCACAGCTTTGACACCTTGTCTAACATATCTCGCTTCTAATAACTGAAACAAAAACGTTCATTTTCTCTCTTGCCACAAGGGGTCGCCACAGCGGGTAGCGCTGCATGGTTTGTTTGGCAGCTTTAAAGCCATTCCTGACTGATCTGTGCCCAGTGAATGCAGTAACCACGACACCATTGCATGCACTAACTAAACTACTGCAATATTGTGCTACTGAGATGGCCACATGTTCACATTCAAATCACAGCAACGGTTGCCTCAAGGTGCTTTATACTATAAGGTAAAGATCCACGTTTGTTCTCTTACTTCTCTCTTCTCTAAAGTTACCTGCAAGCTCGTGTGCATTCGATAATCAGACAATCCTCTCACCTTCTTGGCAAAGTTGAAGTGATTACAGATGAGACCTTTGATTGACATGTAACACCTTGGTAAACACAGTAAAGGCGATCAGAGCTGGGAACCATCAGCAATAAAGCGATGAGTGAATTGTTTCCTGTGCAGATGCCTCGAGCCGTTCCTCTCTCGAGCTACATAAGTTTAACACGTTTCTGTTCCTAGCATCCAATAAGAGCATGATATAAGTTATAGATCATGGTTGGGCATTATGTGAAGTTTTCAGCAGATCAAGCTGAAAGTTTCAGCTTAGTTCAATTTTAGTGCTGTAGTGAAACACAACAATAATTGGCTCAAGGTATTTTACATTGTAAGGTGAAGACCCTACAGTAATACAGAAATGGTTGGATGTGCGAGTTACAAGTTAATTGTTAACCAAATAGAACAACCCCAACCAACCTCCCTGAGCCTGGCTCTGCTGGAGGTTTCTTCCTGTTAAAAGGATCCCACTGTCGCCAAAGTACGGAGCCCCGCAAGGGACATTGGAGAAAAAAAATAAAGATGAACTTCTGTGAGATCTCGCTAAAGTTTTGCGAGTTCCTGAGCTACTTTTGCGAGATCTCGCAAAATAGGCTGCTCCTTCGCAGGTCGCATTTGAAGGTCGATTACGTCACAGCCGGGCGACAAAGGCTGTTCCAATTCGAAGGCCACTCCAAATGCGTCTGTCATTAACCCCGAATTTGATGGATGGGTTGGGTGTATCCTTTGTTCTCCAACCTATCCCATAATTCATAGCGCGGCCCAGCCAATTTCAGTTTCCAACAATGGCGGCAGCTACTTAGAGTAAGAAAGAGTAATCTTAAAACTATCTTGCAAAAGTTCATGTTCATTTTTTTTTCTCCCATGTCCCTTGTGGGGCTCCGTACCAAAGCACTTGCTCAAAGAAGGTCGTCTCATTGTTGACGTTTTCTTTGTATTATTGTAGGGTCTTTATTATATATTATAAAGTACCTTGAGGCGACTGTTTGAATTGAATAGAAGTCTCAGTGACAGTAAATTAGCAAAATAAAATTGGAAAATAAATACGTTTGTTAATAAAAAAAAATCTTGTCCTACTATAAGAAAAGTAAAGAACTGGAGAACACTCGCACAAAACAAAACACATCAAAATTCAGCAAACTAACAATGATGTTGCTTATATAAAATAATTTGCAAAGCAAATAAAGAAAACAAAGAGAAACTACTACGGCAGTGTGAGCTTTCCTTCTACAGGAATTCTTCTCTTTCGTAACAGTAGTTTGATTTCCATTTAAGAAGCAAAATGAAGGTGGGCTGAGAGCTTCGGTCTGGCATCACAGCTTTCACTGATGAGATGATGAGGTGCAGGTGTCCCAGCTGCAGCACACACATGCAGGCTGTTTTTAATTAGGATGACATGCCTCCTCATTTCCTGCCTTTCTATCATCTTAGCCCCTCCCACCATCAGCTTTAAGTAATGTCAGCAAAGCTGCATCACCTGTCACACACAAGCATCACCTGTTTATAACACAGACTGATAGATGTCAGTGACTTTGTTTCTCAGCTGCTTCTTCAAATCGTGGCGTGATGTTGCTTTTTGGGATCTTTCAGCCTGCTTCACGTCATCACACAGGCTTTGTTGAGGTGATTCAGCAGGTTTGCAGTAATCAGGCCTGTGTGTGTCAAAAAATGCAGCTAATCACAGTTAATTCATGATTTAACAAGGGCGGGCAGTTACTTCCACACATGGCCAGGTACGCTTGGATCTCTTTTTCTTTTAAAAAATGAAGACATGATTTAAAAAACTGCATTTTGTATTTACAATGTGTTTGATGATCTGAAACATGTCACAGCGCTGCAAGTGTTAGCGAGAGAAACACCAGAGGCACGGCGAGAATGTGCGACCATCTAGATTTGGAGTCGCCTCACTTCATAAGACAGGCTCGACTGTTATATAACCAGCTTTGTTATTGGATGTGTCAGTCTTTCTTTATGAGTAACAGCCACATGCAGCGAGCGTCACTCAAAATGCACAACTCAACACAAGACAGGTGGCAGTGCGGGGCTGTGAAACAGACACACACACACACCTGGCTACGAGGGGCTTTTCTCTAACCTGTCGATGCAATAAAGCTGGTCTCCATGGCGATGGTAGGGGTTGGCATGGTGATGGTGTCACTGACCCGGAGATTAAGCATGACAATGAGCCATGACTTTTTTTTTTCTTTTCCTTTTTCTTTTCTTGTCCTTCGCTCTCCAGTGGTCTCAGATTTCCCCCCGTTACAAAAAACTAAACTAAACTAAAACTTGACGATCGCCTCAAGGACACGTATCAGCAAACTGTTCCGGCTCTGCTGCCCGCACGGCAGCTTTACTGGATGTAAGAGGATAGTTGAGGATACTGTAGCTCGTGTTTGTTTCCCACTGCTTCTCCTCCATTCAGTTAACATGATGTAAGCGCTAATACGATATCCCAGACCTCTTTTCTTCAATGATACTGGAAATTGTGTCTTCATGTTTGTGGAAAGATTGCTCCGATTCAAGCGTAGCTTCTTGGACAGTGTGAAGTGTTTATGCAAATCCATCCGACGCGCTTATTCTAAGCAAGTTTTGGCCACAGAGTGTTTGTACTGAGGGTCAGGATGCATACTGGTATTAAACCTACCCAGCTCTTGACTGCACTGATAAGCTGCTCCTCACAGCTTCAGAAAATCAAATGCTTTTCAAGTGGTGGGAACATTTCTTGACCTTTTATTTCTTTATCTTAACCTTCAACTCAAAATCCAGATCATCTACTGTTATTTTAGTCCATCTGGATATATTTTCTTACTCTCCTGAACGCATTTGTTCCCACTCAGCTGCAAATCTTAAAAAAAAAATCATGCCACAGAAAGGCTCATAAATTTCAAATGGGTGCTGCAGTTTTTTTATACAATGCATTACTCATGCAGGAGTAATTAGGATATATTTTAGGGGCTTCTTAAAGCAGCAGGAAAACATGTGGGACTGAAATATTGTTCCAGTGTTCATTTAAAGAAGACCTCCCATGTGCAAAGCTCAGCCTTCAGACAGCTTTAGATGCTGAGTTTGAGGCAGTTTTCTTCACTCGTTGCCTGTTTGATGTCAAAGGAAGTAAATACCCTAAATACACAGAGACACACAGGTTGCAAAGAAGCTCCGCCCTCCTGTTGCTCATACTATCCGGTCGTTAAGTGATGACGTGACGAATCCTACTTCCGGGCCTAAAGTAGTCTGCGTTTAATATGGCTTTTGTGTTGTTAACATGTTTAATGTTTTGTATTTTCTTCTATTTGATCTCAAAAAGCTCCTAAAACAGTCAGTGATCACTGTTGACCTCCCTCGGCTTTTATTACCGCTAATCATTTATTTAAGCTCAGTTTTTAAAACCTTAGGATGTAACTACAGCCCAGCCCATGCAGCAGTATATGAATGACTAACCTCGTATTGTGGATGGATTATCTCAGTTGTTCTCCTGGCTGAAGTTTGGTCCTTTTACAGCATCCTGCCATGCGATTACATTTGTTCCTGACCACCGAGAACACTCACGTTAACTTTTATCGAGTGGAAAAAAAGTTAGCTTGTTTATATTATGCTAACATAGCTGTGTCGCTAGCGGTCACGTAGCACATCATTATATACCAGCTAGCCCAACTTCAGTAACCCTACAAACGTCACTGCTGTTTAGTTTTCTGTCTTCATTTATGTTGGAAGTGATAACAGAGCTGTACGTTTTAATTTGTTTCCAAAACCCCGCAGTCAGGACATGCTATATTGTATTTAGATAGAAGCTAGCGAGCTAACTTCCTGCTAACTTCTAACTCCGTTAAATGTCATAAATTCCGTTTTCATGGATGCCTGGATGTTAAACTCAATTGTTACACCTGGTAGAGCAGAACGCTGATCATTTTATTAAAGATGAAAGACTTTAGACAGTTTTTCAACTCTCAGTAATGCCATAGTGATCGTTTGATATATGGACCTGCAGCGGAGTTTAGGCCCAGACACGGCTAGTGACGTCATTAAGTTTTTTTATTTTTAAGTAGTCTATTATACACTGCAGCAGAGTTTAGGCCCAGACACGGCTAGTGACGTCAGACTTAACGACCGGATAGGCTGTCACCAGGCCATTAATGAAGTCATATTTTTGAAGCCTCATTAGATGAGATTAGTTTTTTCTTCTTGGCATATCAAAATTGTAACAAGTGAGGGGGTGCATCTGAATTTGAACCCACCCACTCATTCGCTAATGACTTGTTAATCAAATCATTAGCCAATGAGCAAATCCTGGACAACCCTCCTTTCTGACACTCAGAATGACCCAAATTCACAAAATGGATCATAAACTCTGCAGGAAGTGTTCACAGAGTTAGCAGGCCGTTTCCCCAGACCAGTGAAACCCAAAGTGTGGGCCCGGGCCCCTGGTGGGCTGCAAAGGTACTGCAGGGGTGTGAATTAAGTGAATTTAAAAAAAGGCAGGTTCAAGGCACTTATGCATTTGGATTCACTTACCATATTTCATATTATATACTAGCGTATCATACATGTACTTTGAAATCTGCATTTAAAAGTTTCGCTTTTAACAGTGTTGTTTTTTTTAAAGCCACAAGTTACCGTACATGGATGAGAGAGTTGAGTGCCCTAATCAGCTGTTTAGCTGGGTTATCAAACTGGATTTATAAACTGCATATGTGCAATGCACAGAGATACATATCAGATTAGTGCTAAGCAACTAATAAAAATCCAAGAATTTCACTCCCCCATATAAAGCACAAACATGTTGGGTGGATGCAACATCATAACATTCGTTAGATAATACGTTAATTGTGCTCCAAATATAACAAACAGCATAATCACATTGAAGAAGTCCAATCCAAGTCGTGGATGAGTCTCAGCTGCCTGTGTTAGAAGACCTATCAGTCACTCAGTAATGGATCGATGGGCTATAAAAAAAAATTTTCACCCCACTCCAGGAAGCCAAAACTAATTTTAGGCCCCAAACATGCTTTTTCATGCTGTAACACAGGAGTCCTTTTGGAGCCAGTCTCAAGTAGATCCTAGAAAATATGCTGTTTTTGCACTTCTGCATTGGCGTCATGTATAAGCTCTAAAGGCTGGTTTATTCTATCTATTTAGGACAGCCAGTCAGAAGAAATAAATGGACAGTAGATGAATCAGAGGAGAAGGTGACTGCACCAAGAAACAGTATGACATGGATAAAGAATACACAAATCAGTTCAGGTTTGAACAGTTTTTTAACCGTTCTGTTCTAGTGAAGTCAAAATGATGGTGAAAAACGAATTTCTTGCAAAATTACCATGACGATTGGCACATACTACATGCTGATAGGCTCCAGTTTGCACATAGTGAGATGTAACACAGCTCTCAGTGTCAGAAAAAAACGTTTTTTTCTCTCATCATCTGCTTCTGTTCAGAGCCATATTTCCCTCTGCTGTGCAAAAGCTTATGCAGCAAATACCCGAACAGTTGACTGTGTGTTTCATTGATTAATTGACCGTGTGAGTGATTGATTTGCTAATTCATACTGTAGCTGTGCACAAAATCTTTGCTGCCTCTCTCAGCTGGCTCATCAGATAAAGTGCACTTAGTCAGAGTATATAGCCCCTTACCATCACCCCCCCCCCCTTTCAAGGATTAAAAAAAACAGAGTAGAGAAAGCGGGAGGGAGGCAGAGTTGGCACTGCCATTTGGCCACTGTGTGCTTTGCTATTGCCACTTTAGCTTCATGTGTTTTCTGCACAACCTAAAGTGTATTAAGAAGTAACTTCTCTCAAAAGACTAGCGTATGGAGTGACACACTCACACACACAAGAAGGAAGTTGTCAGCTTCCAAGCAGTAATCCACCATTGCGCATCTGCTCTCCGGCTAAGACACGGGTGTTAAAGCCACCCGGACAATGTTTGCAATTTATTTGTTTCTTCATTTACAGTTTGACTTCAGTAAGCTAAGTAGGTGACAGAAGTGACAGACGGGTGGATTATTGTGAGCGTCTGTGTCTGTGTAGGCATCTGAACACCTGATTTTGTAATTTTGATAGGAAGCATCAGATGGTTTTATCCTAATCCCCATCTCTACACACACACACACACACACACACACACACACACACACACACACACACACACGTGCATGCACACAGCTACTCCATTCGCCCTACATCACTGGGATGCAAGCTGACAGAGACTTTGTCAGCAACTTGGAGAGTGACTGTTCTCTCCTCTCTCTACCTCTCTCTCACACACACACATGCACGCACACACACACTCAGTATTACTATAGCTCAGCCCAGTGCCTCCATCCTCTCCGACACATCACTGCAGTGCCGTGAGTCACAGAAGGTCATCTGAGGTAGGCAGATGAGTTGACCTGCAGGGCATTTCAGTGTTCGCAGGTTCCTGGAAGATCTAAGCTGCACCTAAACATTGATTCTGAAATAGGTTGATCTTACATAACGTAAAAAAATGGCTGGATCAAAATGGTCACTGCCCACCTGAGTGTCCCCAATGTGGATAACTGCTGAACTCTGTGGCTTTCTCCATGTGCCTGAGCAGCGTGTATGGTGCTGTAGCAAGAGGTGAGTTCAATATAGAGTTTGGAGGAGTGGAAGAACATCTGTGTTTCTTTTTGCTCTGAAGAAAGCCATCAGCTAGCTTAACTACAAAGACCAATGGCCATTCATTCTAAGATCAATTATTATTATTATTATTATTATTATTATTATTATTATTATTATAGTTCATTAGAGCACATCCACTGTATTCTACTCTGTTGTACTTGCTGCTACAATAGAGCCAGGCTACTTTAAACTCAATCTGATATACAAGAATAGGCAGTGCTATCCAATTTTTAAAATATGTTTGAAAATACAAATGCTGAAATACAAATTTAACCTCCAGATTAAGTTAGATTGTCCAGTTATTAAAGCAAATAGACTCACTGCACGAGAAAAACAAATTCTCACAGATTCTCACAGCTTATGTCAGTCAGACACATAGAGTTACATTTATAAAATCTTCAACGGACCCCAACAAGATGACTTTAAAAAGGAAAACGTGATCATCAGTTGGTTTGAGTGTTGTTTTAGTTCTGTACAAGCCCACTGGACAGTTCCTTCTGAGAAAAAGGAAAAACTTTAGCCACCTTATTAGGTGCACCTGTTCAACTGCTCATTGGAATAAATATCTAATGAACCAATCACATAACATCTCAGTGCATTTCGACATGTAGACATGGTCAAGACGACCTGCTGCAGTTCAAACTGAGCATCAGAATGTGGCATGGTTGTTAGTCTGAGTATTTCATAAACTCCTGATCTGCTGAAATTGTCCCTCACGACCATCTCTACTGACAGGAAAGAAAGAGTAACCTAAATGCAGAAGCGCGTCTCTGGACACACATTGAACCTTAAAGCAGAAGACCGCTCCGAGTGCGACTGTCCATCCATCCATCCATTCGCTTCCGCTTATCCTTTCCAGGGTCGCGGGGGGCGCTGGAGCCTATCCCAGCTGTCATGGGGCGAGAGGCAGGGTACACCCTGGACAGGTCGCCAGTCTGTCGCAGGGCCTCCGAGTGCGACTGCTGTCAGCTAAAAAACAGGACGCTAAGGCCTCAGCTTTGGTGGACTCACAGGACATTGTTTGATCTGATGAGTCTTGATTTGTGTTGCGACATTCAAATTTTAGGATCAGAATTTGGTGTAAACAACAGGTGTTGTGGTGTAATGGTGTGTGTGTTGGGGGGATTTATTGGCACCCTTTGGGCCCCTTATTATCAGCAGAGCATCATTTAAACACCTAAATACCGTTGCTAACCATGTCCATCCTTTCCGATCGCTGCTTCGATCAGGATAAGAAACACATGTCAACATGAACCTGGAATCTGGGACGTTTGGAACTCCTCGTTGAACCATAAAGAATCAAAACAGCTCTGAAGGCGCAAACTTGGGTCCAACCCAGTGTTCCTAACGAAGAGGTCAAAGGGCAGTGAAAATCTTTCCAAAAGGCACCAACACCAGAGCACAGATCCAGTTTGGTGGCTGAAGGTTTGCACACTTACTTCCTGCACATGTATCTTCATGCTGTCCCAGTAGCTCAGTCTCAGATGTTGCTGCTTGTACAGAACACAAAACCTGTGTTATCACATTGATCTCAGTGAGGTTTCAGGTTGTTTGTTGGTTTAAGTAACAAAGGGAAATGCGATATTTTTGTCTTTGTTTTTGGAGTGCAAATGTTAAAAAAGACAAGAAACCACATGGTTTTCTTCATTCTCTCTTATTTGGAGCACTCTGAGCCAAACAGTTCATTCGTTACTTGAAACATTTTGGGCTTGGATCCAGCTCATGACACAACTGAAGATAGCGAGCAGCCTGCCCTACTTTTCTGTGAAACTCTTTATTTTGGCAGGAAGAGCAGGCGGGGAGTCGCGCACAGGGGGAATCCCAGCCTTCTCCTGACATTTCTTGCTTGTATTGTGTCTGTCTTTTAAATTTGCCTGGCACTTATTTTGCTCTCACATTGGCATTCTTGTCTTAATGGGCTTCTTGCTTTATTGGAAATAAAGTCACAGTAGCGCTAAGCCTGTTGTTTCATAAAAGCCCTTAGCTTTGCTTTTTGTTGCCAGAGCACCATCTTTAATCTGCTGTTGCACTCAAACACGGCACACCTCCTCCTCCGAAGCAACTGACACAACCATCTTGTACGTTCAAACGAACGCTCGCTACATGGACACAAAACTGGTTGAATGTAAATGAATCTCACTCAGGCGACGGTAGGCCGTCCTACGGACACATGCCGTCATCTGATCGTTCTCTGCATCTTCTCCCACTGCGACTGCCAAGAGAACAAGAAGTCCAGCGTGGAACGGCTTTGAATCGTCATTGAAGAGGGGGGCGTACTGTCGCCGTGGCTTTCCCGCTCATCGGAGCTCGCCGTCATTTGGCTTGTAGCTCGCACGGTTTGTGTCATGACACGTGGAGTAAAGATCAGCTGGTTTTACAAAGGAGGTCTTCTAGTGTCTTATTTATTTTTGCTCTCATTGTCCTCAGATGAGGCTGATAGAGAGCAGCGAGAAAGGCGCCAGAAAATGGCCCAGATGATTTCTAGTGGTATTGAATGTGCTGTCACTCCAAAGCTGACGGGAAGCTCGACGGCTCACTGGAACTCTTGGCAGATATGCCACGCAGAGTTCTAGATAATAGCGGGATGAAGAGGCTGTGATTTGATTCGATGCTGCCTAATTATTCGTCCACTCTTTGCAGTGTTCTTGCATCTGACTTAGAAGATTGTGGATGAGATTGTGGGTATTGGCTTGGCGTATGATGGTGATGCTAATAACCTTTACTTATAGCACACAAATTCAGTTTCACAATCCTAACTTCAAAATCTGCACACTTCCCTTTAATTAGTGCATTCTTTTCCTTTCCTTCAAAACAGCCCCGTCTGCTCTATATGAAAAGCAAATCTGCTTATTTTCCCTAATACTGCTTATTACTGGGAATTAGAAAATTTGGCCCATGTCTGTGCATTCAAATGTTTTTGTGCACCAGCAGAACAAATCTGTTTTTTGAGATTGTCACTTATGTTTAAGGGTGCACTCTGCTTTATTTGAATATATATATATATCTATATATGTATATATGCTTGACTTTGATCACCCTCATGGTTGCAGGTGGGCTGGAGCCTATTCCAGCGGCATGGAGACAGCAGGAGACGGGGTACAGCCTGTGACAGGACTAGAAGATAGAGGCAAAGAGACAGACAACCATTCAGATATACGGGGAATTTAGAATAACTTGTCCTCCTTAACTGCATCTCTTTGGATTCTGAAAGGAAACCTGAATACTTAAGGTGGTAAAACCACACAAACGCAGTCCAGCCAGATGGTGGATTTAAACCCAGACCATTCCCTGCTGTAAGGCAACAGCGCTAACCTCTGAAAATGTTCAGTTTTTAAGTCATTTTAATTGTTACTGTATTGAAAGCACATGTCAGAAGCAAGATTCAGGAAAAATCAGAACAGGTATTATAATAAAAACATCTACATGCCTTACACACTGAGTTTCGAGCAACAAGAGCCGAGTTGGCAGCTGCTTTTTTGCATGAAGCTGAAGCCTAAATCAGATGCCTCTGCAAACTCCTGAAAAATAGTCCTGTGTAATATGGCAGCTTCATGCCTTATTTCCCTCTTCATAAGTGTCAAACATACATTCAGGTGTATATATTTCCATAATATATAAGAATGTTTGCATGTTAGCCACCGGGTTGGTTTCAGTTTGAAAGCAGGATGCAGACAGGTCTGTGTTTGTGCCTGCAGGAGAGTCGGAGCACTTTCGTTTTCATGCTTGCGTGCAGAAACCTGCCTGTGGACACGTACAATACTGGCTACCAGGCACCAAAATAATTTGAAGTGTATTTTTCTCATGTCATCGTGTTAGCATAGGTTTAGGAAATATTAAAAATACTGCAACGGTATTCATTGTGTACTGCCCACCCACTGCAATACAGATCAATCCCACTGGTTGCCTGTCTGCACCTCTGCATACAGCATGAAGAGAAAATAATGCATACCTGCCGGCCACTTCATTAGTAACATGTTGCTAGTGCTTGGTTGGCATAACAAGTAAAAAAAAGTCTTTTTGTTTGAGTAAAAAGACAAAAATTTGATTGAGTTGTCACGAAAAAAAGTTTCTGAGCTCTGTGGGTAAAAGCGTATACTGCTTATCCACCTCATGGTGTAATCATCAGTCAACCTGACAGGTTAGCATATAGCATCAATATAGCAGCTGAAAACATCAAGTTGCTGCCATGTAATTAGCTCATATGCGCATTAACAAGCATCTGAACACACACACACACACAAGGCTTCTGATTGTTGAGTAGCCAACTCAAAGTCACTGCCTTGACCGATGCTCAGGAGGTAAAGCAACTCATCTACTCATCAGAAGGTTGACAATTTGCTCTAGTCTGTATACTAAAGTACCCATAGGCAAGAAACCGAAGCCCAAATCGCTCCTTGTGCAAAAAAAATGCTTGTTAATGAGGCATGATGTATTAATTGCTTTGGGTGCTCATGTATAGTAAGAAGGCACTAAATAAGAAGCAGTCCGTTTACCTTTTTAACCTCGTTTGGATCCATTCATAAATTCAAAAAAGTTTTATTAAAATAGTGCCAAATTGCAACAGCAGAGGTCTCAAAACATAAGTTAAAGATCCTACAATAACACAGAGAAAGCCCAAAAATCAGGCAGCCACCTTTGAGCAAGCGCTTGGCAACAGTGGGAAGGAAAACCTCCCCTTTAACCAGAAGAAACCTCTGACTGAACCAGGCCCATCTGCTGCGACTGGTTGGGGGTGAGGCGAGGAAGACCGGACAAGAGACAGACTTGTTAGGGCAGCGGTCTCCAACCTTTTTTGCGCCACGGACCGGTTTATGCCGACAATATTTTCATGGACCGGCCTTTAAGGTGTCGCGGATAAATACAACAAAATAAAACTAGTACCGGTACTGAAAAAAAGAAAGATTTATTCATAACACACGTGAAAAGACCCAGGAAAACCGAGTATAACGATAAAAACGATAACAAAATAACGCTGAAAACCGATAAAAACCCTGAAAACTATACATTTCACACCTGAGCCTCAACTCTCGCGGCCCGGTACCAAACGACTCACGGACCGGTCCGAGGCCCGGGGGTTGGGGACCGCTGTGTTAGGGAACATAAGTGTATAGAAGTCAGCAGGTGAAACAGTATTAGGACATTTTCATGGTTCTTTACCTGCTTTTTTTAATGTCTTGAGTGTTTCTGGCTCATGTATGAAGGGTTAAACAAACAGTAACTAATAAAATAAATAACTGGTGGAAAGCTTGTGTCTCCTTCTGTAAACTAAAGGTTTCTCTTTCACAGCGCTGTATGTTCTGATATTTGTGTGATAGTGATTAACTTTTGGTGAGCATTATTTCTGAACCCTCACCGAATAAATATTTCTGTGTGGGGAAAAGAGGCGCATCATTTCCTTACTGTAACTGTCGCGTAAAGCAATTTCCATCCTCCATAAAGCTGTCATCGCTCAGCACGGTGCGCACGGGAGTGGGGATTGCGGCGGCAGTTACATCCCTGCCGTCACAAAGTGGCTGCTTGATGTGCCCACCGCACCGCGTGTGCGCCCGTGGCTCTGAAATTGCTTTAAATAAGTTGCACTGTGCGCATCATTGACTTTGCCATTCACCCCGCGCCACTGATCCAAAAAATAGAGCCCCCGAAACTGTCGCGACGAGACGCATTTCCCGCCTCTCCTTCTCACCTTGCACGCCCTCTTCCTTTCTCTCCTTCTCCTTTTTCTTTCCATCAGGGTCTGGTGGGAGAAAAGTACGGCAGCATCCGAGTGCCGGGGGAGGTGGAATCGGCGGAGTTTGAGATGATCTTGGATGCAGCGGTGGAGGCGGGGCTGGACACACACATCCTGGAAGAGTGGTACTGCAGGGATGAAAACTCGGTGCCACCCGCATACTACCTCAAACCCAAAGCCCAAATGCTCAAGAACTACCAGAACTCTGTGAGTCCAGAGCTTCAATCGCACTCAGTCACACTAACAGGAGGCTCCCGCTGTTCGTGTCCTTGATTTTTGTGTGGAATGAATTAAATTCAGCGTGCAGGAAAAAGAAGAGCAGCTGTTCTTTGAGGTCGATGAGTGAACTTTGTCTTTTTAAATGTTTCACATCCTTGCAAATCAGCCTGAAAAGCCACTTAAAGAATCTGTTAGCAACATTTATTTTAAATAAAACGTCCAAGGTCTGCCTTTAACTTTCAAGAAGTAGTACGCCTCAGTTTTCTTAAGTACACCATCTTGATGTTCTCTTGAGCTTCGCTGAAGTAAAAAAAAAAGTGCTGTGAAAGACTTTGATGATAAAAAATAATCACAGAGAAAATTCAAGATTTAAGCATTAAAGAGAACCAGTCGTTTTGCGTTTCCTTACTCGATGTCATACATAAACACACCGGCCATTTTTTTTTAGGTACACTTCGTCGCACATTTTTTAACACAGATATTTGTAGGGTCAAAAACTTCAACCTGAGCATCAGAATGAGGAAGAAAGATCATTTTAGGTACTTTGGACATGGCGATGGAAAAATCTGAAAGTCTGAAGGTTCTCAGTCATCCAGGTCATTGTAGTCAAAGGAGCTTGCAAAGAAAAGCGTCTGGACTTCTTTAAGTTGCTTGAAGACGTTTCACTTCTCATCCGAGAAGCTTCTTCAGTTCTAAGGTCAAATGGTGGGGAGTCCCAGATTTAAACCTTTGAGTTCCCTCCCCAGACGCCTTAACGCCCACTCACATCCTGGGTCATCTGACCTCAGGAATTCGCATGATAAGGTGGGGCCAGGTTTCACAATGAGCTCACCCGAAACCCTGGCTGATTGGGACCCACACCCAGTTTCACACCTTGGCTCAGGCGATTAGAGGATCATCAGGGGGTTCTTTTGTCCCTCTGTGGGGGGATACTCCCACTAGGTTTATATCTGGGACTCTCCACCATTTGACCTTAGAACCGAAGAAGCTTCTCGGATGAGAGGTGAAACGTCTTCAAGCAACTTAAAGAAGTCCAGACGCTTTTCTTTCCAAGCTCCTTAGACTTCTGACCATGTCCAACCCTTTATGACTAAAGTGAACCCATCTTCTGATAACACCATGTCACAAAGCTCAGAATGTCTCACACTGGTTGTTTGAGCATGACAATGAGTTCACTGTACTCAGATGATCTCCACAGTGATCAGATCTCAGTCCAGTAGAGCATCTTTGGGATGTTGTGGAATGGGAGTATGGACAGAAATCTCAGAGGAATGTTTCCAGGACCTCGTTGAATCTGTGCCATGAAGAATTAAAGCAGTTCTGAAGGCAAAACAGGGTCTAATCATGTACTAGTGAGGCATATATAATAAGTCCAAGTAATCTCTTCAGAACATCCATGCTTCTTTGTAGACAGTTTTTGAGTGACTCTCAGTTAGAGGAATAGCTCTAATATGTTCATCTTTATGAGCAAAGAAGCCCCACCCCCTTTTCTTCAAACCTCCTGTTTGCATGTGGCAACCAATCAGAATAAAATGAACCTAAAGGGAGAGGAGCTAAAGTCAGCTTTATGATGAGCTTGTTTCATATGAAACGCTTGAATGTTTCCTGTGTCGCCGCACACGTCTTCTTTCACAGAAGCGAGTGACAGCACTCGCTCCGTACATGGTAAGAGTCCATGCTGTGCAGTCAGACTGTCCTCTCTCTGCCCCCTCTTCTGCTTAGATGGAGTCAAGCAGCGTAGTCAAGACCAAGAACGACAAGGCCTGGAGGAACGTGTCAGAGGAGATCAAGAGGATCTTCCGAACGGCGGTGCTGCAGCTGCAAGAGAAAGGGACCATGAAGAGCGCTCAGGCCAAGAAATTCCTTTGCTCTGGTAAATTTCACGTCTGCTTTTTCTTTTCGTGTCATACTTTTCTCGATACCTTCTTTTCAAATAGGATCACGTCTCTGTCTGCTGGACTGCTGCTCACTTTTATGTTTCTGGCTTTTCATTTGGTTTTTGAAAATTATTGGAATTTTAGATTTTAAAAAATTGATTTGTTTCTTCTGTGATACCTCGCTGGATGTTTTCAAGTTTTAAAAAGTCGGCTTGGGGTTGTTACAATGATGTTACAATAAAAGCCAGCTAATTTCTCCTTACAATTGTTCAATAATGAAAAAGGTTTGTTGGTCGCAGCCTCGATTGCTACAGTAAATAAAACACACGGTGAGTTTATTCCTAATAAATAAATTAAAAAGTTGTTTTATGCGCATAACATAAAATACCCAATTAAAGAACACTTATATGCCAAGGTTGCAACTGGCTGGAATAAAAACAACACTAACCTTTGTGGGGAACAGAAAATCACACAGCAAAGGCCGTATATTTAATAAGTGAGCCTGTCACCTTGTAACTAAATTGATAACAAGAGATGAGATGCAATCAGGATCTATCAGAGTCACCTCAGCGGACGACAGTGATTGATCGATCACATATTCGCTTCTCTTCCGAGTTATTTATCCAAGCAGCGTGTCGCAGTGTCAGACAACCCTTCTTTTTTTAATCAGAAAGAAGCTGATGGTTGCCTTTCACAACTTTTTATTATTATTTATTATTATTATTATTGTTGCGAGTCTGTTTTCTGTGTTGTCTGTGCCCCATAGCAGCAGGGGTGTGTCTAAATGGAGATGTATGTGGTGGCACTTGCCCTGGTTGTAAGTAGATGGCAACAGATTTTTGCATTTCATTCATCACAAGCAGATTTCACACAGTTGATAACGCGACTGCGTTCAATCACAAACCGACTGAATACTAGAGACTGGCTTCTGATTGTTTCTTATTTATTGCCACTTTGATGCATCAAAGTTGCTTCGAAGACAGCAACTGACTGCAACTGGTGCAGACCTGGTCCCCGTCTCAGAAGCAGTTATTTCAAAGGCAAGGATTGAGAGTTAAGTGCACAAAGTTGCAGCTGCAGTCTCCAACCATGGTGTTTTTCTAGTGCGACTGCAGAACAATGTGTCATTGCAAGTATACAATGTGAGTAATAGAATATGAATCTAAATGAACTCTCAGGGCAGCCATATTTCCGATGCATGTTTAAAATGAATAAAATAAGAAATTAAAATCATTACAACTTGCTGAAGTTGCATCTAATTTTCTGACTCTCTCTCTGCATTAAAAGTCACCTCTATAAAAGGCGGTCCATCTGCTTTTCTTTTCTGATGCTGTCACAGTGCAAGCAACACACTACTAATGACAGTCTTATCAACCAGGCACAGTTTAGTCCTTTAAATTGTGGAAATCGGGAATAATACGAGCTAATTAAGGAGTGTCGCTTAGAGTTTTATCATTTTAGATAACAAGGACGCTTCTAGTTTTTATGCACATTAATTGAAGAGTCTGTGGAGGAAGTTGTGCCGTCTCCCAGAACTCCCAGCATTCCTTTCTCTCTTTGTCTCTGTGATACAGTTCAGTAAAGCTGCATTGTAAGATTTTTACAAACCTTCTTGTGAATAAGATTCAAGAGAAATATAATGGGAGGCTAAAAGCTCCTTAAACCTGTTCCATTCTGCTCGTGTCATGTCATGAATTTTTACCTTTGCAGGTTGCTCGTGGGTTTTGTGTGCTACTCGAATATGATCAATTGAAAAATGTCTTTTTTCTTCTTTCAGCCTTGGAGGATGAATTAGACTTTGCCCTTGGGAAACAAACGCCTGCCTTTCTCAGGAAATGTGTCTGCTACATTCGCAAGATCTCCAACTTTGACCGCTTCGCCAAACTCCCTGAGATGGCTCGCTACATGGACATCGTGGTCAGCAGCGATCGGGTCATGCGCAACCAGGAGGCCTACGAACGCCTCCTGAAGGTGCGGGATGAGTTCATCCCCACGGTCGTGGCCGCCTCCAATCTCCGCGTCTATTCTTCTGTCACCCACTGCGACATGAAGTTAGGCTACTCCCAAGAAGTGGAAAGCCACTATGTAGAAGGTCTGTGCAAGCAGTTCTACGAGGACATGGTGGACATCATCCAGGCCACAGTCCAGCAGAACTTTGACACGGAGTCTGACCCGCTGTACGACGAGATCCTGCAGCACCTGTCCCTGTGTAAGTCCTACGCGGCCCTCTACGAGTACAAGACCGAGTCTCTGGATTACGTGCAGGAGTATCTGATGCCATCTAAGGGGAGCAGGACGAGCCCTCTAGTGGTGTACGGGGGACCCTGCACCGGAAAGACGCTGCTGCTGTCCGAGGTGGCAAAACAGGTGAGGCATGCAGGCGGTAACTTCGTCTTTTTTTGTGCCACCCACGTCTCAGTTTTCCTCTCATTTTGGCTCTCGCTGTGCGTTCGCTCGTCTGTCTGATCCAAGCATGTGTCCATCTTTGTACAACAGAGCATGAGGGGGCGTGCGACTGTTCATCTCTTCTCATCAAACGCTTGCTTGACCATCTGTGTGTCTGCCAAGAGGCAGTCCATCACCATGCACATGCTTCTAATTTCCCACGAAGCCATGCAACTGCGTGTGTACACGTTTGCCTACACCTGTGTGGAACTTCTGGAAAGTTTGCTTATTGAAACAGTTGCAATGGGTACATTTATTGTTCAGTGGAAGCCAATGTGTGTGTGTGGACTTCTCTTTGTGCACACGCACCTCACTCTCTGTTCACTCTCCGGCTTTTGTGTGCCATCTGGCCGCCCGGCTACATTAAGATCACACTGTAGCCAAGATCACACAGCAGACACCCACACATCCACCCCTCCTGTCCAACCTTTGTAATGAATCTCACATTTATTTTAAGCACCATTCAAGTATTTGCCCAAAAGCTGAGCTATAGAGGTGGTATAAAAACGTTACAAGGTGCAACAAAATGATGATGAAAGCCTAAAGTTCAGCGGTAAAGATTTCCGGGAGACGACAGGAAAAGTTTTAAACTTCAAAGTAAAAGGATGAGTGGGAGGGTGTAAGAAGACGCTGCAGTTTAAACAGCAACATTAAAACGATCTATGGTATGGACTGCTTATCTGTTTTCTACGATCTGGTGACTGTGGACGCCGTCCGAGTACAGTGAACTCGTTGTGTTCAGGACACCAGTTTGAGATGATTGTGTTGCCATCAGAAGATGGTTCACTGTGGTCATACACAATCACACCACAGCAAGCCTGAACTGCTTTCACGTTGTTTACACCAAATTCTGACCCAACATCTGAAAGCTGCGGCAGAAATCGAGACTCATGAGATCAGGCAACATTTTTACAATCTTCTATTTTGTTTTGGTGAATCTTTTTTCAAACGTTGTCCTCAGTTTCCTGTTCTTAGCTGATAGGAGAGGCACTCAGTGTGGTTTTCTGCTGCCACAGCTCATCTGCTTCAGGGATTCGCAGGTGTTTTTCTGCATATCTTAGCTGCAACAAGTGGTTATTTGACTTATTGTTGCCTTCCTATCAGCTTAAAACAGTCTGATCTTTCCCTGATGACCTTTGATGTCAACAAGGCGTTTTCGCACGGAGATCTTTCTCTCTAAACTCTAGAGACGGTTAGTCTCTAGAGTTTTTATGGAATACTCACACCAGCATCTCTGGTACCAACAACAATGCTCAGTTTGAACTTCAGCATTAACCCGTGTATTAGTCTCCAGTCACTTTCAGCAAATTAGTAAGAAAATAAATGTATTTGAACTGTTCGGCGGGCCTGGGGTTGATGAGAAAGGGACGCTGTTAGATTCAAGGAGCTTAATAAGGTGTAGAAGCTTGCAGCCACTCGAGTCCGGTGTGCACGACTCACACTGGGCCTGTTGGGTTTGTTTCATTTGAATCCAAGCTTAGGCAAAGCTGGGTCTGCTGGAAAATATAGATCTGTGTTCCTCCACTCTGTGGTGTGTTTGTGGAGAGAAGAGCATTTTTATTACGAAACAATTTAACGGAAATGTAAACGCTACAAATGATTATTTAATAACCGTCAGCTATTTCCTCTAAATAGCATATTTTATTACCCTGCTTCTCTGTGAAGCATCTGTGATGGAGAAGACCCGGACAGCCAGCACACAATCTTCATTTCCATCTGAAGATGAGGTGCACTGCATATCTATTTAACTATGTCTTTGATGTGTAATGTAGTATTTAGCCAGTCCCAGTCAAAATGTCCTACACTGGTGTTAGAGTTTGGACTGTTTTATTCTAGTAATACTGATTTTCTTTGCACACTTTAAGGAAGTAGCTGAAAAGAATGAAAGGACAAAGACTGGATTTTTTATTTGGAGCTTAAATACCTCAGTTCTCAGAGTAGCTTTAGGCCTCGGTCGTGTTTTATGATGATAACAGATGTGCGAGGAAATAAAACAGATTTTCATATCATCACCCAAACCACACAGAAATGCAGAATTAAGATAAATATATCGGATGATAAATTAAACTAGCCGTTAAGGAGACTTTAATAGCGTAATACGCAGCAATAGGTAATGGGTTCCTAAGAGTGGAATGGCTGCTTTGGCACAGTTAGAGATTACTGGCTATGCAGAAATGAGTCTTTAGAGGCTGCTGAGTTTGCGGCTCGTGATAATCGTCGGCATTTAGTGTACTTAAGGATCGGGTTAATTAAAGTTATGCACATTTATAATCAAGTCACTTTCAAAACAAATGTGCGTTTTATAGTTCTGTGGTGTTTCTGTTGCGGTTATGCTGCATTTTATGTATGTGCTATATTAGTTGGTTGTAATTAAGATGGATGTAGCTACGCTCAGTGGTTTCAGAAGTCCTGTTTTGAAGCCTCGAGATCAACATTTTCCACGCTGTCTGATTGGTATTTTAAAAGCCAGACGTGGATATGACAGTGTAACAGCGTGCTCATTGGCTAATCACTTATCAATCACCTTGTTAGCCAATGAGCATATCCTGGATAATCAAAGATTGGATTGGCCGCTTTCCCATAGACTTCTTTACAGTCTTTCTTCTTCAGCTCTCGCCCCCTGGTGACTATTAAGAAGAATGCAGGCTGAAGGCACCTCGTCCTCAGTGTCACGTTTCAAACCTGTAACAGCCGATTTAGACTCATTCCAGTTGGACATGGAACTGGAAACCCCTTTTAACCCTACGCCGTAACCTTCCACGTAACCTGACATGCACTTCCCAGGACATGTAACTACACGCAGGGTCAGTGCACGCCAGGACGACTGAGCAGTGTCGAAGGTTATGGGTTAAAAGAGGTTTCTGGTTACATTAAGTTATGACATAGATTCATTTTCTCTCCTGGATACTCCCTCTTTTTCTTTTTTTGATAGTTTCAGAAATGCTCCCTTCAGGAATTTGCTGACACGTTTTCATTTGGGACAGGGTTGTTATTCTCTTACTTAAACGTAGCATGTGAAACAAACACCAACAAAGACTATAACCATGACGTCGCCCTTTATATAGGTTTGCAGTTGGAAAAATCTACACAGCCAAAACAATAAGAAACGGACTCTTTTTTTATAAGTTCACAGAACGGATTATTTTGCTATCACGGAAAACGCCTGTTAGCCTTGAGAAACACATTGTCATTGTCTCACCTGGTGCCCAGGTGCTCTATGTGCGTGTGTGTGTGCTGCTGCTCTCTTTTGTTCATCCTGCATCTGTGTGAACATAGCTCCTCACAGCTGCTAACACACTGCTGTGTTGCCTGGCTCACTGACGTTTGTAAATGTGCAGTTCCTAGTGTTAGAAATCCTTTATTTTGTGCGCCATGCTGTTTGCTCTGCTGAACAACTTCTGTGTTACTGTTAACTGTCGTCTTTCATTGATGTAAGTCAGTCATGTGATTACAGCTGTGAGTGAGTAGCGTGCACAGTTAATACCATTTGCAGCAGAATGTCACCTCCCCTTGATCCTGGTTCTGCTGGAAGTTTCTTCCTGTTAAAAGGGAGTTTTTTCTTCTCCCTGTCAACAAGTGCTTGCTCGTAGGGAGTTATGTGATTATTTATAATTTCTCTGTATTATTGTAGGCTCTTTACATTACCATATAAACACCCAGCACTAGCCTGGTGTTCCAGAAGCACAGCTTTTAAACATTTTCTACAGTGTTATGAGTTTGCTGTTTTATTGCATTTCAAGTCCTTCAAATTCTTTTTTTTTTTTACTTCTATGTTGGTAATAAAAGCCTGGACACCTTGAACGCAGCGTTGCTAAAATAAACCGATTGTGCACAAAGACAGCCTGTTGTGAGGATGTCTATCATTATAATGTGCTGAAGTACAGTTAGCGTCATGCAGTAACTTTAAAAAATATTTATCTTTGAGCACAGGAAACTGAGACTTTGTATTTGACAGTATAGTATTCAAACAGAAGGTCTTAGAAACAAAAGCCGTGCTCTAATGTAAACCTGCCTGAGAATAAAGGCTGTTATCTTCTGCCTGCTGAATTAAATAAAGGTGCCAGACACTGTTTGAGGAAAAATGTTAAATGATTTTTCTACACATATGTTTGGTCTTTGATATTTACAGTTTTATAAATTCAGCGTCTGCTCACATTCCTTACCCGCAGAATGAGGAATGGAGATGCAAACACATGTAAAACATAACATTTTAAATACGCAGTAGACCGAATCTGTCTGTGTGTGTCTGTCTTTTTCTCTCCCTCTCTCTCAAACTCACTGAAAGTCGAATGTGGAGTGTCTTCGTGTTGCCCTGAATATGTCAGTTAACATTTTTAATGTCAAATGAAATCTCTTCTGGGCCATTTAATGAATTCATGACTGAAATTATAAGATCAGTATAGCTTCAAAACTAGAGTAGTTCTCATTTACAGAATATTTTAACGGAGTGTTACACATTACACATGTCCAGTAACTAGAAAATGATTAAAAATGGTTTCCATGTTGGATTTATCCATAGTAATAATCTCTCAATGCTGTTTTTCAGGCCTACACGTGGCTGCAGAAAGAGATGGGCCCTGAAAGCGACCCAGTGGTCATTGTTCGTTATATCGGCTCCAGCCAGCTCTCCACAGACCTACGAACCCTCCTCCAGAGCATCTGTGAACAGATTGCATTAAACTACCGCTGCCTGATTCACTTTTTGCCTAACAAGATTCAGGAGATGAAGGAACTCCTGATCAACCTCTTAGGGGAACCGTCATTCCACAGGCCCTTGGTCATTGTCCTAGATGCCCTGGAGCAGCTCTCTGAAGCCGATGAAGCTCGCAAGCTGTGGTGGCTCCCCGTACACCTCCCTCGGACGGTCCGCATTGTGGTGTCAACGTTGCCCAATAAACACGGCATCCTGCAGAAGCTTCGCCACCTCATCCATGATGAGGGGTTTTACGTTGAATTAATCCAGAGAGACCGCAAAGTCTGCAGTCAGACATTAAAGCAGCAACTGCTGGGGGTGAAGAGAAAGGTCACCTCAGGCCAACAGATCTATGTCAATGAGGCACTTGCCAAGTGTACTTTGCCAATGTTTGTTAACCTCATCTACAGGGAAGTAGTTCACTGGAGGTCACATAAAGATGTGGACGATAAGTCGCTCTGCTCGACGGTGCACGAAAGCATAGAGCAGTTGTTCTACTCTGTGGAAAACAAGTTAGGCCAACGATTTGTCTTCAGAGCACTAGGGTATATCACCATGGCCAAGGCTGGGCTAACTGAAGTTGAGCTGGAAGATATCCTGTCCCTTGATAACATAGTTCTTGGTGATGTCATTGTGGCAACATACCTCAAAAACCCATTGAGAATCGCCTATGACTTGATTGCGAAGCTCAGAGAGGAGCTTGAGGGGTATCTGGTGGAACGTCAGGTACGGAACGTCACTTTGATGGTCTGGGCCAACAGGCACCTGCACCTTATTGCCCAGAAGCTGTACCTTAGCAATGAGGAGGACGTGCATCAGATGCATAGCCTCTTAGCTGAGTATTTTCTAGGGGCATGGTCAGGGGGCAGAAAGAAGATCTTTACCTATGATAACAACCATTTCACTTCCTTGAACATTTCTCATCACAAAAACCCTCACCATCAGCAGTCCCATGAAAAGACATCTTCTGATAAGTACTCTTATGACAGACAGACTCCTGAACAACCTTGGGTGTTCCAGTGCAACCTTTTGGAGCCTGACATTTTCTTTGTCAACCACAGAAAAATGACAGAGCTGGTGTACCACCTTACCAGGAGTGGGCGTACAGATGACCTCATGTTTGGTGTCATAATGAACTTCAGCTGGCTCTACACAATGATCAAGATTGGCCAGTTTGAAAAGGCTCTTACAGACATTGACCTAGCTTACAGTTACACCCAAGAGAAAGAGCTGAAGTTTTTAGCCACAACTCTCCGTAGCATCAAAGTAAAAGTGCTGAAGAATCCGGCGTCACTGTCTGCAGAGCTGCAGCAAAGACTTCTGCCAGTTGTCACCTCCCTGCCTAAACTCAGACACCTCCTTCTGGAGTGTGACAAAGATGGCCCAAAGTACTGCTCTATTGTGCCTCTCCACTCCTCTATGGATGTTACTTACAGTCCAGAGAGGCTTCCTCTTTGCTCCAGCTACATGCAGATTGTGGAGATCCTGCCCACTCTAGCCCCAAACATAGTCCTCGTAGCACTGGAAGATGGATCTGTCAGCACCTGGGATGTAGAGAGCAGGCAACTTCTACGGCAGATCGACACAGCCAGATCTGTTGTGCTGGGAATCAGGTTAACCTCTGATGAGAAGTATCTGGTTGTGGCCACAACTAAAAACACACTGCTCATCTATGATAATCACAAGTCCTGCCTTTTATCTGAGGTTGAAATCAAGGGCTCCAAGCATGCTGGCATCACTGGTGGCGTTGCTTTCATTAACGGTTTTACTTTATCTACCCATCATGCTTTGGCATGGCTTGAGGCTAGTAAAGATGTGAACGTCATTGACCTCCTCTATGGTTGGCCTTTGTACCAGTTCCACTGCTGGTATGAGGTGACTTGTGTCCAGTGCTCGCCAGATGGAATGTATGCCTTCTGTGGCCAGTACCTCAACACGGTCTCCATCTTTCATCTTGGAAATGGTGACAAGTTGGCCACTGTGACATCTGAGTTTTCTGGAGGGTTTGTCAAGTCCATTCTTGTACTCGACACTCTCAGCCAAATGGTGATGATTGACAATGAAGGCAGTTTGTCCGTGTGGAACACCAAAGAGGTCACTAACCCGAAGCTGATGGAGGATTATGATTGTAGAGGGGATGAGACCGAAGTAGTGGGCATTGAGTTAGCAGAAGACCAACGTTCCATTCTCATTTGCAAGGCTCGAAGTATAGAGGTGCTGGACACAAAAGTATGGAAGATGGTAGAAAAGTTTAAAGCCAAACGTAGTGAACGCTTTGTTGCCGCTGTACTCTCCAAGAATGGCCAAAGCATTGTGGCCTCCATGGAAAATACCTCCTCTATCTTTGTCTGGAGGAGAGACAGTGGACAGTGCATGGCTAGCCTGATTGAGATCTCAGGGGCTATCGTGAAACTCATCAAATCAATCCACCACAACTTGCTCCTTTCGGTTGCCAGCAGTGGAGTTCTGTCTGTTTGGGACATTGATATCATCACCGCCATGTCCAACATTGACAAAACAGGGAAGAAGATCCAGACCTTGCAGCTGTCTGGCAGAGAGGACTATGTGTTTACCATGGACGGCTCAGAAGCTGTCCACAAGTGGAACTTTAGCACTGGCTTCATTGAGACAGTCTTTAAGCACGAGGGCATAGTAGAGAACTGTGTCCTAACCTCCTCAGGGGATCTCATGGTGACTTCGGATGACAAGTCCAGTCAGTATGTCTGGCAAACCAACACAGGAGAAAACATCTTCCGCATCAATGGACAGAGAATATCACAATTGTTAATTACGCACAATGACCAGTTTGTGGTGTCCCTTTGTGAGCAGAATGCCTCCAGAGTGTGGAGGCTTGCTACGGGGCACAAAGTCTGCAACATCTTAGTTACCCTCCAGAATGCACTGATCACCACAGCGAACACTTTCCTTGTGGGAACGTCAAAAAACAAGCTTCTCGCTGTCAGCCTGTGGTCAGGCAGCGTATCAAAGAAGTTTGTCTGCGATGATGGCATTACCATTGTCAACTTCAAACTCATTCCCGACTGCCCTGACTGTGTAGTCTTCATCACGTCCACCGAGACAGTCTTCATCTGGAGCGTTGCAGATGAGTCCGTTTGCAGGAGAGTCCAGTTGCCAGCCAATTTCCTCAAAAATCTAGAGGACTTCCAAATCTCACCCAACGGAAAATTAGGGATTGTCTCCAAAGGTGACGAGAATATTAACGTCTTGGACCTTCACAGTGGGAAGCTCAGGCTTGTTCATGCCGCCGGTATAATTTGGCGTCAGAAGTTATCAAGAGATGGGCGTTACCTTGTATACATATGTTTCCGGAACTGTGACGAAGACGACGACGCGGGCGTTGTGTCCAACCTGATCGTGATGCGCCTTGCCGATGGCAAGAGCATTGGCACATGCTCGCTTTACAAGACCCCCACCTTCCTGTCTCTCTCCCAGCGAGCGCTAAACATCATCATCGGCTTTGAGGACGGCAGCATTGGCACGTACACAGTAGTGGATCGTGTGGATGCTGCCCTCAAGATAAAGATAGCCACCTCCAACAGCCGCCAGATTGTCAACAATGCCTCTCAGAAGGTCCGTCCCAAATGCAGCAATCATTCCTTTAAGACTGTTGCCGACTGCATTTGGAGAGAGTCAACAGAGGTCTTTTCCAGGGACAGCCCCATCAACGTGTCCGACTCTGGAGAAGGTGAGTCGACAACACCTACGAAAAAGACTGAACTGCTGCAGTGACAGGTGGAGAACAGAGGAGTGGGAGGGGCTAAGGTGGGAGGGCGGAGACAGGCGACAAAGCTTAGAATCTCTGGGGTCGCAGTTGATTCTTGTTTACAGCCACGTGATTCAGCTGCAGATGTCAGCCCTATGGGTAGTTAATGGGCCGACCGGTTTTTATCGCTGCACTCAAGTTATGTATGAATTACTTCCAACTTACGACACACTTTGTTTTACGCATTAAGACTGTTAGAAAATACTGTTTTTTCAAAAGAAAACACATGTAAATCGTGTGAAGTATTAGTTTGCCATTATGTGTCCTTTTGCATTTGAAGAACAAAGTTATGATTCAGAAGTCTCGTTCAAACATTTACAAAGCCATTCCAGTGATCTCAGCCACTATCATCCTACCATATCTTTATTTATATTGTGCACATTAAGCCATACTGTTGTTCGTAAAAGAGTATATTCATGTTTGTATTAATATCAGGCTGTACTGTACAAAATGGAAGAACTATGAACATATGTACATGTCTCTTTTTGGCTGCTGCAATTTGTCCTTAAAAAAACTAAACAAAAAAGTTATGTTGTGCTTAATGCAATCAAAGTGAGTGCCTGGAATTTAAAATGTTCTTTATGTGCAGATTACAAGATTTATGAAAATGCAGGGAATTTGTACACACAGTCTACGCACCGTTGCATAATACTTGCATTGACGCCAGATGTGAACGATCAGTGTACTGGTCAACAACGCGGGAGATGGAAGGCATTGCTCTCTGTAACGATAGTTGTAGAAATTTCTTGGAACAGTTTACGTAAATTGGATGTGAATTTGCCTGCAGTTCCATCAGTTTGTCTGCTGTTCGTTTTTTTAAGGGAAACACCACTATTGAGCATAAAAGTAGCATAGCACCATGCACATTCACGCCTTAACCAGTGTATTTGCTTTAGGCTTAGTGGCGTTTGTTCAAGTGTTTCAGTGTTAAAGAAAAGAGTGATTAGCCAAATGTTTCTCTGAAACAGCTCGGCCGTGTGAATATATTTAGAAGTGTAGGCTGTAGGTGGAAGCACTTTATAAGTGGTTTTTGTGAGAAATTATTAGATTTATTCATATGAGACGTATAAATTGTTGAAAGTGATCTAGGTTTGTCTTAAGATTTATCTACAGAAAGACACAAGCTATTCGGGCACTTGCAGGCTACAGCGGGCTCACTTGAAATGCTAGTCTCTTCATATGTGCCTGGTATCATTACAAATGTCGATGCTGTCGTTTTAGCAGCTGACGTCATAGTGGAACAGCTTTGGTAATCAGTGGTATTAAATATGGGTCGGTACTTGACATTGTTTGTCACCCTGTGTAAAAACTTTGGACAAGACACTGAAGATTCTGAATGTGGAGGGAAAATGTATCTTGTGGTGGATATTTCATCACAGATGTAAAGCAGAAGTTACATTTTAAATGTACATTTTTAAGTTGGACTTCCTGCTTTTATTTCAAATTGCGTGCCACGTTGACACCGTTACATTTTTCTTACACATTCACCAACTTTAGTTTTCATGCTGTGTTTTTTTTCACAACTTTTCAGAAGGTGATTTCTAAATTGTTTCTGAGCTCTATTAAAGTCATTCTAGGAGAAAATCTCACCACTCAGCAGCCATCTTGCTAACACCTCCGGGCCCTTAAAACAAGTGCTAACAAGACCAACTCCTTATCTAAGTCAGTGGGGTGAGACCCATTACTTTAATCCTGTCGAGGCCACTTCAGCCAAAATGGGATTTGTATCCTGTCTGCAGTAACTTTTATGTGGTCCAAGGTGCCTCGGACCTTCCAACCCGTCCATATGTTGAAAGCAGGGAGGGGAGCAGCAACACCTTAACAAAGCAGACTGAGCACCAGTGGCATTAGACAGAGTTGGCCAATAGTGGGTTGCAAAGAATCTTGCAGATGCAATTGCACACCCTAACTGAAGGCTACTTTCAGCCACTCCTTTATTCAAACGGGGTCCCAGCGTGTAGTTCCACATATTTGATTTGGCAGATTTTTATACCGGCAACCGCTGAGGCATTTCTGTCTCCTCCCAGGATCAAACTAGGGGTCTTTCGCTTGTTAAAAAAAGGGTAAAGTACCACACTATGGAGCCACTTATTGAATTTTGCACATAGGATGGACAGAAGAGAATCAGCTGATCCAGCAAATTATGCCCATTTTCAGTGATCACCTGCAACAGCAGTTACAAAGTTTAGTGACTTTGCTTTTACTAAGTTTGCACAACTTTATGGCTCAGTCTTGAGTGCCAATTTGAGCAACAGCTCTGGATCATCCTAAGAGAGCACACGCAAGTATTGGACAGCAGCTCTTAATTTTCAGCAGTCTGCCTTTACAAACATTTATGAAAGATTGAGTCTTGAAGAGCTCACTGAATTTGAGCGTGGTGCTGTAGTAGGATTCCACTGTTTCAAAAAATCTGTAAAACTTCCTAGATATTCCACCATCAGTTGTAAGTGTGGGTGGGAATGAGGAGTTTGGGAACCCCAGCAGCACAGGCACGAAGTGGCAGACTACCTAACAATAAAAAGCACGGTTGTTGATTGAGCTCCAGACCTCCTCTGGCATTAACGTCGGCACAAAAACTGTGTGCTGGGAGCTTCGTCGCATGGGTTTGCATGGCTGAGCAGCTCCCGCAGCTGTAGCGTGTTGCTGGCTCAGTACTTTCGTCCACGTAGCGTATTTCCAGCTTCTGCTGCAGCTCTTTGGAGAGGTGGGAAGCACGGCCATCTTTAAACATTCGTGTCTCTCTCTGATCTTTTTGACCCTTGCCCGATAAATCGGACCCTGATAACATTATGACATGTTAAAACTGTTGAGATCAGCTGACAGTCTGAAGGAATATTGGAACATCTTTGAGCTCGTACCTTGCAGGTGCCATGGGTGGCTTTTCTTTTTTCTCTTTTCAAAGCATGACTGTAATTGAATTTGTCTCAAGCAGTGTTGAGCTGTGGCGAGTCCAAACTTTACCGAGGCATGACAGAAACAAAAAACACACACTTTCACTTTGACATATACTTTTTAAAGGGCTATTCCATCTTATTCTATGTTTACCAGTTTTGAAGAGTTAAGATAAAGGCCCTTGGATAATTTCAAACTAAGTAGCAGCACCAAGCTTTAAAACACTTTATTTCCCTCCGACTCAAGACTCAAAGATATTCTTTCAAGTAATTTGCCAAAGTCCCGATTATAGTTTGTGATTTACTTTTGTCGACAGTTGTTTCTGAGGCTTGTACTGTAATTATATTGTTACCAAATCGTTTCAGTGTTCGACTGTGATTATGTTTATGATAGAGAAAAACTTGCTATCTTTGCTAAAGAAGTTTAAAAAAAAAAAAAAGAGTCCTCTTATAAAATATATCGGAATGCCAGTTTAAGAGTATATTTGAATGTGTCCATATGGAAGCCAGTAAAAATTATTGTATGTTAAGTAACTTGAATGACTTTTAATAACTTACATGTTTGCAACTCATAGTTGACATACTGGTAATGAATGTTTCTATGTATTCTTATCGTCAGGACTGACTTACCTGTTTAGAGATTTATATTTTCATAAATGTTGTACTTACATTTTGTTACAGAGTTGTTTAACTGGAAATTCAAAGAGAAAAAGAAACTTATGTCTGAAGCAATATGAACCTAGTGTGTATGCATTGTTTGTATGAAAATTTTAATGTAATAAAATGGTTCACTTTTTGCCTCCACGCTGCCACCGCCTCTGGCCTTTTCTTTCGTTTTTGCTTTCTGCAACTAGAGGTTGCTGGACCACATTGTCATCGAGTTTCTTCTTTTAGAAATGAAAGCGTTCTTCTTGTGTGTCGAGAGATTCTCTGCTCAGCTCATTCCTGAAGTGCCGGTAGCTGTAAATGAAGTTGCAGAGCATGCTGTGAAACAGAAAATTCATGAAGGTTTGTTTTTTTCCCCCCGGAGAGCCAGAAAACATTGACAGAGCTGACAGCCTTAAACACACACACACACTGAACCGAGCTGTAAAATCATTTGATTGGTCAGTAATTGCTCTTCTGCACAAGATGCCCAATGCCAGACAAGCGTGGCGAATATCTCTCCAACGCCGGCTGACGTTGTCATTGTAATTAGGCGATGCGTGTGCGGTGCACCTGTACGCTGCCCTGCACTTGCACACGCTCGCCGAGACACACAAACCTGCACCGTAAACACATCCAGGATCAACCCGTGATTAGCCAATAAAATCCTGTTGCTTTGGGCTACCATTTTAATTTCCCAGTGGTCTAACTCTAAGCAGATCCGTGTGTGTGACCGTGTGTGTGTGTGTCCTGTCTCCACAGCAACATCAGGTCCACAGCAGTCACAGGCTTGGCCACGCCTCCTATTGTAATGACGGTGAGCTCATGTCTGTTGGCTGTTGGGGCTGCTTCCAGTCATTAGGACAACAAGGGCTTGACTATCGCTAGCACATTCCACCTGCAGAGCCACACAGGCCTGTAATTACACCACTTTGTTTGTTCAATGGGAGGTCTCTGCAGGTCACATGGTGCACCGATGTGTGCGCGTGCATGCATGTGTGTCCTACAATAGGTACAGTTTGTCATTACCTTTTATTTACCCAGCCCTATAAATAGCCACTTCACTGTCAGCAGCATTGAGCCGTCCTTTTTGTCATCCTTGTATTTTTTCAAGTGTGACCTGTATTTCCTGTGATGGGAAAGCCTGTTGACTCACCCATATCTTCCTCTCTCCCCCTCCCTACAAGTACACTGTGGCACACCAGATAAACCAGCCACAACTAAACACTTTAACCCCACGGGCACCTGAAATTTAAGCAAACTGCTTAAAAAGAAAAGAGAGAAAAAAACCCTGAATCCTATGGTTGTAAGACGCTTTGTATTTGCCTAACTAAAAGCTTTTCGCCAAATACGGGGTGTTTGCACAGGGAGATCACATCAATCTTGTGCCAGTTGCAGGCAAATATTGTATCTGCGAGGAGAGTTACGATGAATCCCATCAATGGAGCACGACCGCTCATCTCTCATTATCTCGTATTCTCTCCTCTCATCAGCCCGTTGCAGAAGCGCCAAACCTCAGTTACAACTACCAACAAGCCCTGACCTAGATCCTCTGAAGCACGCCGGGAGCAGAGACGTGTGAGGAAGGCGCTCCTGTCCGAGTCTGCACCTCTGTTTCCATTCCAGGTGAACAGCTGGAAATGGGAGATGTTCGAGGAGCTGTTTGCTCGTGACAGGTTAAAGAGATTACAGTGTCTGCCGTGCGCTGCAGCATTTAGGGGAGAGTTGATGTGATCACAGAAGAGAAAGTCAGACATTATATGGGGTGGACAGCGACCTTGATTTACTAATTGTTCTTATTTTTCTTCTGTTTTCTTGCTTTATATCGATCGGATCAGTGACAAAATTTAGGAGGCAAACGCTGGTCTAGCCGTGACTCAGTTCATGTCAAAGTCCATGTACGTTTCTGCAGACTGACACGTCACGCCCGACAATGAGGATATTCAACAGTGTGACATGGGATCAAAGCTTTCTGAAACTGCAGAAGTGACTAAGCTTTAATAAGTGTTGTTGTTGTGGCAGGAGAAAAGGTCAAGACCACAAAGTCGGGGTTTCTGAAACCATGAATGTTTGCCTTTAGAAAGCCCAAAGCTGAATCCTTGACCTTGGAAACAGCAGGAGAGAAAAACATCGGACCACATTTAGTAGCTTTTTACGCAGATACTAAAGGTGGTGGAACAGTTTCAAAAGCTTGGCATGAGCTATTTTCTTAGCTGCTATAGAGTTGAAACAAAACGCGATGAAATATAAGTATTTTTTTTAGGTTAAAACAAAATCTTGCTGTGAGAATATAGGCATTTAAATGTTACGTAAAGTATTTGAAAGTTGAGAGAAATACATGTCTTAGGTGCACCTTGGTAGTAGTGGGTTAGAACCTTTTTCCTTCAGGACTACCTTCATTCTTTGTGGCATAGATTCAACAAGATGCTGGAAACGTTCAGGGATTTTGGTCCACGTTGACATGATAGCATCATCTTTAATGCCAGTCTTCCCGTCTGCAAACAGCGAGCCCAGCACAAACATGCTCTGTTGGATCTGGTGACTGTGGAGGTTACTTAAGTACAGAGAACTCTTTGTCCTGTTTAAGAAACCAGTTTGACTTTTTTGACTTAGCGTGCTATCCTGCTGGCAGCAGCCATCACAACATGGCTACACCCTTACACCACGAGCAGCCTGAACCATTAATACAAGTCAGAATGGATCCATGCTTTCATGTTGCCAAATCTTTACTCTACCCGGATGTTGCAGCAGAAATTGAGACTCAACAGACCAGGCGACATTTTTCTAAACTTCTGTTGTCCAATTTTGCTGAATCTGTGCAAACTGTATCTTCAAGTTTTCTCTCCCTAGCTAACAGGAGCAGCGTGTGGTCTTCTGCTTTTTGTAACCAATCAGCTTCAGAGTTCAACATATTGTGCATTCACAGATGCTCTTCTGCATAGGAGTGGTTATTCGACCGTCTCATTCCTATCAGCTCAAAGCAATCTGGCCGTTCTGCTCTGACCTCTGACATCAACAAGGTATTTTCTCCCAGAGAACCGCCCCTCATTCTCTATAAACAGAGATGGTTGGGTGGGAAAATGCCAGAAGATCACCAGTTTTTGGAACACTTGCACTAATAAAGCAACTTAAATCACCAATTCTGATGCTCGGTTTGAACTTCAGCACGTCATCTTGACCATGTGTAGATGCCTAAAAGCACCGACTTATTGCTACGTGTTTGGCTGATTAGACATTTGCATTAACAAGCAGTTGAACAAGGGTATCTATCAAAGTGTCCAAAGTGTCTCCCAGAACCCTGTGACAAAAAACAACACAGAAGAAGCACAGCAATGATATTAATCGGCCTGCATCAATTTGTAAAGAAATAAAAAGGTGTAAACATGACAAGAAGTTCTTTACGGTTCAGCTTCATATTTAGCAGATACATCTGATCCATACAACATAATGAATGAACTCATGTCCCCAAATTCTTTAAACTATCGACTTGTATTTTTTCAGCGACTTAAAGTGTCCGTCCATCCTTCGTCTGCATGAAACCTTCATTCTGCTCAAGAATGAAAGTTAAACATAGAAAACAAGAAGGAAGCAGTGGAGTGAAAACAGACTGAAAGTATTTATGCGGCACCACAGGCTCTATCTTTGAACATGTCTAGGAGGGGACTACTTTGCATCCAATGCGTAACATTGTTGTCATGTTTTGTCTCTTTACCGGAATGTTAGATGTCATCCTGTCAAAAGCTGCCAGAGTGGAAAAATGCCTCCACTGTAGTTTAAGTTTTTCTTTTCCAAAAGCACACACACACACACACACACACACACACACACACACACACACACACACACACACACAGATACATTGATGCCACTTAAGCCTTGTTCCACAATTAAAGGAGAACACCCAAAAGACACTTTCTTCCTGTTATTACATTACTGTCTTTTTTAGTTGCATGTCATTATTAGGAAAGTAATTTGTCCCGTAAAAAGTTGCTCGTCCATCCTGCTAATAAATCAATATTTAATAAGAGTGTCGCTTAAGGATCTAGACCAACACACATATACATTCTTGTTGTTATTTTCCTGAGATTTCCTCTAAAAAAAGTTAAGATTTCATTCATTTGCACAATAATAAGTAATGTGAGAGTTACTTTTAAGCCAAACTCATCCAGGAAGTGCACTTCTTCCTTTTTCTTTCTTTTCTGGATGGATGCCAGGCTGCTTTAAGGGGAGAGGGAGTCTCAACTCTAATCACTTCCAAGTCAGATGATCAACTGTGGTCAGGTGGTGGCTTGTCAAGCTGGACGTGGGTTAGGTGGTCAAGACAGGAAGTCACATTAAACGTAAATGACGTTCATTCCACTCAGTTTTAATTCCTTCACCCACAGATTAGACCCACTTCATTAAAGCTTCATACAAACTTAAGCCACTGTGCCAGATATCAATATGCCTGTTAGAGGTGACTTTTATCTGGTACTAATCTGAATTACAGTGATGCTGTGCTTTTTAACAGAAGTGCATAGCCTTCATCACTACAATATGTTCATGATTGTGATCTCTTAAAGCAAATAATTCTTGTAATGATAAGAAAGAGAGGATTAAGAAGAAGGAAAATAGAAGAAAATGTATTTCCAATTTTGAAAATATGTTATTTTGCAACAAATTCGCAATCCACAAAACATTATACATGTATATAGTGTATATATCATTACTAAAATTTATTTATGTGTTCTCATTTTAAAAGTTTTGATCTTGATACACTGTTTCAGGGGTCAAATACTGCTTTTATGGGCATGTTCAAAAACTGACGTCAGAGTGTGTAAAAAATGCAAAGGCAGGCATGCAAATAGATATTTAAATCAAAAACAAGGGAGGGAAATTAATGCTAAAAAAAGACACTGAAAGAAATCACTATGCCAATTTATAGATATATTAAAAACAATATAACAATACTTTTTTTTAATCGAAATGTTAGGAAATCTCATGTCATTTTCTTGTAATCCATCAATTATGACAAATACTCTAAAATTACCAATAAGAAAATAGGTTTTACAAGATTTAACACCTCAATAAAATAAAATACAATATACACCTCTCTAAGGTAAAAACTACAAAATATAAGAAGCCGAATTAACTATAAAAATAAAGCTGATAAAAAGGTTTTTAAAAAAAGACGCTATAAGAAGCTGAACGTAAATTAATGAGGTGGGATACAATCACTCAACATTATATATGCAGATAGTTGCAGCTCTTTTATGTCTTTTTGTTATAATAAGTTAAATAAAATTTAAATCAAGTTAGCAAAGAAGAAGGGTGCTTTGTAGCTTTTACTGTGAAGGGTGTAACAGGAAGTAGCTCCGCTTTGGTCCACTAGTTTCCCGGAGTAACTCCCCATCAGCGCGCTCCTGCCCGCACCGGAGACATGGGACTGAGGAGTCACCGAGGGGGAAACTCTTCAGCGACTCAACACAACAAACCAAACTAAGGAAAGCAGCTGTGGCTCACCATGTCGTCCGGACTCTTAATTTTCTTACCTGAGTTTTTAACTTTAACTCAGTGACTTAAAAAAAAAAAAAAAGGACCGGAAGAGAAGCTAGATAAATGACATCCGTGCATTTTTGATTACCTGGGGCAAAGTGCCACACCTTCGCTCACCAAGACAGGTAGGTTGAAACAGTGTTTGTTTTATTGCTAATCTTCGTTTGCTGCTTACAGTGAGTTTGAAAAAGCTGAATTTGAAAAGAGTTGCTGAGATGTTATTAAAGTGCTGTTTGACGGTTGTTCACCGTCAACAGGTGGACCGGTGCTGTGATGTCAGCCATATGGCGCAAGTGTCCACAGCAGACAGAACACAGGCACAGATAAAATAAAGTGTGTTACAGTCGTGCTGTGCCACAGCAAAACAAACTTTAATGTTTAAAACACACACATGGTTTTAGAGTATTTTGATTAGCATAGCTACAATTTGAGGCATTTTTTACAGTGACAGTGGAGGTGTGAGTGCACCTGCTGCACGTAGGACTCTTTAACCTACTGCGCTAAAACAACTAATGGAAATATATGTATGTCATATAATTTTTTTTTATAAGCTATTTTCCCAATCTAGCCCTTACCATTTATGAAAAATCTTTATAATAATAACTATTTTTATTATTATAATTATTCTTGTCTGTCTTTTCCTGGCATGTGGGTGTAAGAAGTTTAACTACAGTGTTTGTAATTCAAATTTAAAGCATGCTTCGGTGGATGTAAGCCAGGCTAAAAATTTCCATAACACCCTGAGCCCTTTGGTCATGTTCAGGTGAACTGAATGAGAGTGTTGAAAACTGTTGTTATTGAGCTTGAGTTGGAGCAGACAGGTAGAGGAGCAGGAGGAGGTTGCAAGAGGAGTGGTGTCGATGTGGTGCCCACACACACACACACTCACTCATGTACATGGCCTTGGGCTGTGTTTGCACATCTAACACGCTGGCTCAGTGAACCCAGGGTCAATGGAGACTTTGTTTCTGGGTCCGTGCCCTCGTGTACAGCTGTTATATGTCAGTGATGGCGTTTAGATTATTATAGAGAGTATAAAAGATGGATGGGGCCCGCTGTGACATCATCCAGTGGTTATGGAAGTTTCCTTGGAAAGCCTCCAGTTGTCGCCATCTTGGCTCTGAATGTGAAACTCATCAGCACTGCACGCTCATTGGTTAATGGTGTGTGACTGACAAGTAGCTTTCCGATGAGCATTTTCTTACTTTAAAAGTGACTATAAATGATTCAATATGACCTAAACCTCACAACTGAGACCATAAACCCATCATGAAAGTCACAAATAAAGGAAAGCAAGGGATTTTTCTTCCCCCTAGACAACCAAAAATGTTTCTCAGAACCAGACAAGTCGCCCCCTGGTGGTGATTTGTTGTTGTTGACTCTTAAGTCACTTTCAAGATTCCTTCAACTTGCAGTTTTGTCCAAATTATTCCACAGATTTGTTGATAAAGAAAGCCATTGATTGCAGCAAGGTGCAAAATGTTCAGGTGTGTGAGCTCCACCCCTAAAAGCTCATTTAACTTTTCAAAGTATTTTCTTTGTTGAGTAAAATTATGTCCCTAAAAATTAGCGTGGAGACTGGTGGAGTGAGGCAGGATCGAGTCACCACGCCTTGGCTGGTGATTTACACTCAGTGGTTTGTATTAGCCCATTTGCTTGCCTTTAGTGGCTGACTCCACCCACTGGCAGCTTATTACACAAACCCAGACATTTAAAGTGCATGCAAATACCATTCGCCCCAGGTCTAGTTTGCTTTGTGCTGCAGGATCAGGACACAAACATGAGAACAACTCATGTTTACATTACAGTGTAGAAAATAGCTGGCACAGGTAATGTGTCTCTTTTACGTGGACGTGTTGAAGTGTACGAGCAGAGAAATCACTAAAAGGCCAATAAGATAACAGAACAAAGAGGTACAGCACTAAAATGACCAGAATAAGAAGGGGAAAAGGCTTAAACCAACATGAGAAGCCTTCAGCGTATAAAGGCTGACGTACTGTACGAGGCAGTGAATGTAGGGCTGCTGAGTCATAGACGACCTGCATATCCGACATCCACCGATTGTGAAATCAGTACATTTTTTAAAAAAAAACATTGATTTAGGTTTCTTATAATTGTGTTAGTCATGTTATAGTCAACAGTGGAATTTAGTCTGTGTAGGTTCAGTGAAATTTTCCACTTTCTTTGGGTGTTTTCACACCTTTGAAGTTCAGTTCGTTTAAATCGAATTCAGGTTCTTTCTTCCCCCTCTGTGTGGTTTGTATGTGCAGGTGTGAACACGGGAGTTGCACTAAGCTGTGGACTGAGGCGTACAAGTATAATTTAAACACCTTTGCATTCTGGGACGTGGCAGGGTACCGCCTACTTGTTAAGTGATGAGGTGTCAACCGTGCTTCTGTGTCCAGGCTCCTACTGCGTTACTTGAGGCTTTTATCGTGTTTTATTTAATATAAACAAGTCTCTAAAAATAATCTGTGGTTTTTCTCGGCCTTTCTGTTTTTTCAACTTTACCTGTTCATGCACAGCGCATCTTTAAGGTCATGGTTTTAAACCCCACCATGTAACTACAGCCCGGCTCGCGATGTGACAGGCACCAAATATTTGAACCCTTCAGAAAAGAATCAAGATTTTGATTGGATATACGAAGCTTAGGATCTGGAATTTTTCATAGTGAGTCATCCAGACCACGCAGTAGCATATTGATGACTAACCTCATGTTGTGGATGGATCATCTCGACCGTTCTTTTGATTGAAGTTGGCTCAGTTTTTGGCGTCTTTTTCCTGCCATGTGATTTAATTTGTGGCTGGCTGTCAGGGACCTTCAAATTGACTTTTACTGAGGGGAACAAATTTAATGTTCATCCTCCATCTTCATTCTGCTAAATGCAGGGGTAGGGAACTACAGGCCTCGAGAGCCGGTGTCCTGCAGCTTTTAGATGTGTCCTTGATCCAACACAGCTGATTTAAATGGCTAAATTAGCTCCTCAACATCTCTTGAAGTTCTCCAGAAGCCTGGTTATGACCTAATCATTTGAGTCAGGTGTGGTGACCCAGGGTGAGATCTAAAACCTGCAGGACACCAGCTCTCGAGGACTAACATTCCCTACCCCTGTGCTAATGTGTTTATATTATCCTAACTAGCTCTGTAGCTAGCCACCAAGTACCACACAATTAAATGGCACCTAGCCCAACCTCAAAAACCCTCCAAAGTTGCTGCTGTTCAGTTTTCTGTCTTTTATTCAAGTCTAAAGTATTAGATTTTAGAAATCTCTCAGTGAGAACTTGGTATATCGTCTTTGCATAGAAGCTAGCATGCTAACTTCTGAGGTAATAAAAAAGTCCTGAGTACATAAATGTACATGCACGGTCACTATGGGCTTGCAACTGGCTGTAAAATTAATGAGAATTCTCTGCGTTATCCACCAGGCCACACTGCTTTCTTCCTGTTTTTGCTTTTGTTGTGCTTCCGACCAATGAGCTAACTAACTGTCCGAAATCACGAGGTTTGTAGTGATGTGTTTTTGCTCACTTGGAGTTTTTTCTTTTCTGATTCAGACCACAGTAAATTAACTGTAGGTGTGAAAACGCCCTTAGAGAATCCATCAAAAGGGTCATCAGGATCATTGGCAGCACTTAAAGTTCACATGATGCTAGCCTCTGTATTTGCTAGCAAGATAGCAGGTAGATAGCATTTATTAATCTGCAGCCTGATGGAAAGATTGAGGTTGAGTGAAAGAACATTTTGGGAGTATCAGGACTATGTAAGACCAGTTTGTCATGCTCTGCCACCATACAGTCAGAATAAAAGCGTGCTGATCTATTATTACCTGCTAGCTGATGATCTGAAGCCTTTACTTTAATGATAGTGACCCTCTGATGAATAAACCATTGATGTAAATCTGGCCTTCGGGAGATAAGACTTTATTGTCAGAGTAGCTATACAGCAAAACTTTGTTCCATAGCAGGCAGTGCAGTGTTTGTGTACTTTGTGGTCTGTTTGTTTTTGGTTTATCATTAACATTTATTGTGTAAATCTGACTTTCCTTTGAACGCCCTGTCACTGGATGTGCATCTGGCCTTTATTTTCTTTATAGAAGAGGGTTATTTTTATTCAAATGTTTGACTTCTGTTCAAGGGCAGCAATCATCAAGAAAACGTGAACCAGTGTGCATTTTACATTCATTTAAATTTATTAGAAAAATCATCTGTTTTGCTTTGATTTATTAATTTCAAGATGATACTTCGGGCTGCTGCAAAGACCACGATTCATTATACTGAATAATTAATCAACAGTTTGGTCACTTTAAATATGTCCAAGTCCGTATCAGTGGTTAAAAGGGGTGCCTGCACGAGCTCACAAGTATATGAGATATCGTGCACGCGAAAAGCAAATGATGATAACACAAATGGAAGGATTGCGAGGAATGGAGAGGGCAAAAACACCGGCACAGGACCAGAACGGAGCAGCAGCAGGAGCTCCACAAATCCCACATGTGCCAGTCCCTGCTTTTTAATCATTAACTTGTTTTGTTTGACCCACAGTGGGTCACCTTGGGCACCAGGAAATTCTCACTTTTCTACACAAAACAACTTAAAAATCAGTCAAAAGGAAAAAGAGCACTTCAAGTGTTCCTGTTGTGCACCATGGTGCAGTTGGTTTATGCAGAGAGTGACAGCTGAGAGGAGGTTTTTGCAGTCTGGGTCCAAACGAACCCCAGAAGGGTTACTTTATGGGTGAATGTGATGGAAACCAACTACTAGGTGTACACATGTTTGAGCTTAACACCTTCCTGCAGCCAGGTATGCTTTGCATTCTGGGATGTAGCAGAGAATGTCTGCAGTACATCTTCCATATTGTTCAATAGTCCAGAACACAGCACCTTCTTCCAGTATAAGCTCTTCCTGCTCTGACCTCGTACACATCTGGCCAGTAAGCAGACAGAATGTTCTCACGTGGTTTGCAGTGACGCCTTTTAGTTCACTTGAAACTCATCAACTGATTTGGACTCAAGCAAATGGCCTATAGGTGTAAAAACCCTCTTGAAGTTGAGAGGTTTATTTCTGTTGTAAATTCATAGAAAGAGATCAGGAGACAGGGAAACGGTTAATGAAAACAGATTTAAAAAATTAATCTGCAGCGGTCTTGGTAGCAGGCAAATGATTATTGTGACTTAACCAAGCAAATAAAAAGTGTGAAAACTTGAGTTTATGGTAAATTGAATCTCTGAGTTTTGTAGTGGTTTAGAGATAAAAGAATAACATCTGAAGACATCACCGTGGGGAAAATGAAAACACTTCATATTAGCTGCAGGCCTTGGTCCACTTTTTTATTAGCTGAACTTCTTTAAATTCAGTTCTGCCTGGCTGGCTGTGCGTTATTTAAAACTGCACTCTTCTCAGGCTCTTTGTGGGCTTGTTTACTTGCTAAAGCGCTGTGGAGGGCTCCTGGGTCAGGAGGATCCACAGGAGGAAAAACAGCAGCAGGTCTGTGCGCAGTGTGAGAGAGCGAGGCGAAGGGAGAGCTATTGATCAGTGTGGGCTGCTGGGTATTAGAGAGGAGACAGGACTTGTTTTCATCAGACTGCCGCCCAAGGCCATCACAAAAAGGATGTTTGTACACAGCACATCATATTACACATGCGCAAACACACACGCATGCACTCGCAGCTAAAATTAGAGGAGATATTTCCATATTTTGCAATGACACACCGCTAACATGTTGTGTGATCGTGCACGCACTTGTTTACACAGCAGGCCGTACGTGGAGTTTAACGTGAAAAGAATGCCCGAGATTGTCCGCTAATGAGGAATGACTTCACGTAAATGGGTTGCCCTGACAACTCACCATGGATACACTCGCCTAATCATACCTGGCTCATTCAAATCAGCCACCTCAGCGTCAGCTAGCCGAGCTCACTTGTCAAACACACAAAATCCAGAGTGTCACTTTGAAGGAGAGACTCTGTCTGTCTCGTGCCACACATTGAAGAGTTCTTCCCGTCTTTGTGCGAGCTGCAGAAAATACTGATGAAATGCTCAAAAGTTCTGTGGGAAGCATTATCAGGTGTGCAAGGTTATCTCATCTTCGTTGTATAGCAAGTTATGAAAAGCAGGATAAAGCCATGGGACACTACACCGACTTTAAAATAGCGTATTGACATTTCAGCTTGATTTTAAAAGCCTCCGGGCAGATAAGAGGCCTAAATTGACCACCTTATCGAAGGCTACAGTTTCCTTTCAGCGGGGAAATGCAGAGGGTGACAACAGTCGCTGGTGATTACGAGGAAATCCAGTCAATAATTGCTTTGTTTTCAGTATTGCTTTGGGAGTATGTTTGTTTTAAGGTGTGCACGCATATGTGTGTGATAATAGCCAGCAGCTTCGCAGCTCAGCAAAATGGAATCGGTTGTTGATCCGGTTTAATTTAGTTTAGTTTAGTTTAACTCTATGTGTGTGTTACAGGTATCTGACAGGATGGTTAAGGCTCCAAATCTACAAGGTGGTTCTTATTTCGGCTTTAGTGCCATTATGACTAGTTCATTATTTATCATAGATACTGTTTTTTTTTTTTATTTAAAGATCATTTCTAAGCCGTCACAGCCTTTTGAGCACCGTGATCTCATCGTCATGTTGAAGAAACCAGTTTGAGATGATCTGAGTTTTGTGACATGAAGCGTTATCCTGCTGGAAGCAGCCATCAGAAGATGGGTACACTGTGGTCGTAAAAGCTGCGATGCTCAGTTGGCGATAAGGGGTCCAAAGTGTGCCAACGAACTATGCCCCACATCATTACACCAGCAGCAGCCTGAACTGCTGATACAGGACAGGTTTGATTCATGCTTTGAACGTCAATTGTAGTCTAAGTTTCCTATTCTTAGCCGACAGGAGTGGCACCAGGTGTGGTCTTCTGCTGCCCCTCCTTCAGAGATGCTCTTCTGCATGTCTTAATATGTAACGAGTGGTTATTTGTTATTGTTGCCTTCGGATCAGCTCAAACCTTTCTTCATCTTTCTGATGCTCAGGTTGAATTTCATGAGGTCGTCTCAACCATGTCTGCCTGTCTAAATGCACGGAGTCGCTGCCATGTGATTCGCTGATAAGATGATTATGTTAACGAGCAGGTGCACCCATATTGTGTATACATTTTAAATTCATCTATTTGAGTTAACGAATTATTCTGCTTTACAGCAAGGAAATGATCTCGTGTCGCAGACTGAAGCTTGAAAGTTCAGGTGATAAAAGGGCCATTTTTATCTCACTGCCCCACACCTGCTCGAACTGCCAAAGCGAGGGTGACACTGCAGTCACAGTTGTCATGAGCAGTCCAGTCTTATGACAGCACCGCACTCCTCCTGTCTCGATCCCTCTGAGATCTCTTGCTTTTTGTGTTCGGGAAGAGCGGTTGCAGCAAATGGCTGCTGGTGTTTTGGTTTTGACACACTGTCCACACTGAATCAGCATGTCCACAGAGCTGCTTTATCTGTGCCCGTGTGTACTGATTAAAACAGCCACACTGTCACACATTTCCTTTAGAGCTATACACAAATATATGAATACCCTGATATTCATTCAGTGTCCACAGGCAGTATCATTTTTGGTGCGTTTCAGGGCATGTCTGTAAGTTGAGGGAACAGTGACCGATATATATCATTGTTGTGTTCACGTAAACACGAGATCCAAAGTGTAATTAAACAAAGAACATCTTATTTGAATGATTACTGTCGTATAGGTGAGAGAGAAAGATGCTACATTGACTTCTATCAACAGAGAGAGCTGTAATTTTATTGGCTTATCATTAACTTGGTAAGATGGAACATGATCATCCGGACAAGTCTGACGTAGTCGTCTGTACAGAGCTGTCTAAGCAGCTTTGGTTGTGAAGGTTGTGAAGCGTATGAAAGGCAGAGCCTAAAATATCAAGACGACCTCCAGGTTTGTACAGACAAAAGGTGGCAACGTGGCTGTTTCCGTACAGGTTTCCCAGTCCGCATCCACAGTGCGGTGCTCACTGCACTCGGAGTTTCATGGAATAAGCAAAATACAACTATGTGCATGATTGGGGAAGCAGCAGAAAGAGCCCTTGTTGGTTTGGTATAAATGGAAGGAGGAGTGCTGGAAGCCCGGGGGTGGTTGGCAGTGATTTGGCCACCACTGCTGAGTCGCCAACTGGAGGGTGTCACAGTAAAGGGTCAAAACACCCAGGGAAAGTTGGGCACCATCTGATGACATCAGCTCAAGGCCGAAGGCCACAGACGCTCTTGAATGCAGCATCCTTGTATAGGTTAATCAAGAAATCCAGATAGAAATCAACTTTGCTTTCAAGGAGATATAAAACAAGCAGAAATTCTCAGCTCTGGCTTTTTCTACTTTGAACAGAAATTGTATTTTCTGCATTCAGTGAACTCAGTCTAACTGCTTACTCACGATCTGCCAGCAATAAGCTGACTGAGAAACTTTAACACTTCTGTAGTGAAGCAAAAAAGAGCACCCATGAGTTCCAGGTGACCTGTCGGTTAACTTTTCCATGATAAATGAGGATTTTACACCTAGACTTCTGGTGTAAATATGAGAAAATGTTTACTTCCTCTGCTGAACAACCTCTGAACCAAGACGCGTATACTCAGGTTTAATTGGCTGATGTGAAACGAGCCGTTGCGATTTGTCTGATGAAAACCTAACAAATGTTGCCCTGTATTTGTTTAGAAGTGAAAAGATTTCTTTTCAAATGTCTTTGTTGATATTTGAAAGTAAAACCTAAGAATATCTGTCCCATGCCCCGGGCCCTTAGGCCAACTCACACCTGGGCGGCTGTCTTGTTTCATATCAGCATTTTATTTTAAAACGCCTGCCTCAATGAACAGGGTGTGAGCTGTAACTGTACAAGCCGTGTTTAAGATCCTCGTGATCCAAGAAATAAAAACTCATCAGTCAAATCCAATAAAATTGCTTTTCTAGCCTTTATTAGGCAGGAAACCAAGGACAGGGCACAGGGGAATGACATGCAGCTGCCCTGCAGCTTTTCAGCACGTGGGTCACCTGCTCAACCAAGAGAGCTATCAGAGAACCTAAAAACAGATTTGGTAAAAGTTTGGTGAAAAATGTAAAAAAGAACCAACATTTCTCTAGGAAAGAAACTGGAACTTTTTCTATCATTTTATTGTTCATCTATACTTAATTACTTTGTAGTATAATTGGCCATGAAGGAGGTCTAAGCAATAGGAAAAGCTGCCATGTATGACATCCATGAATTAAAGCATCACAGTTGACTTCTGAGTTTAGATGAATGTTTCCAACATTTTTGAAGTACAAATAGAGAGATAATGATATATACGCTAGATAATAAAATAATCGTTTCATTTTATTACACATGTGAAAGTAAAGGTGAAAAACACGCGGCCCTCGTCTACATTTTAACATGCATGACGTGGATCGTAGTGATGGAAATGCGCACAATGACAACATCCACTGCAGACAGAGAAAATAAACAAACTGAAATAACAGTCAGAGAGATGAATGTCAGACCAGTTGGCCCACTTTTCCCATCACCACACCTTACCAGTGTCACCAGCATGAACACGATCGCCCTTCTCACTGAGCCTAAATGCACAGAAACACTCAACTAGCCCGGAGCAAGTGTCAAGATTATTATTATATTATATTATGACTTTATAATGTGACACACAGGTTACATAAGGCAGACTTTTCAGAGATCTATCAGATGACTGGACTCACACAGCAACAGAAGCATGTTGTCTGTAAAAGACTCGGCCTCTTTGTTGGAGCGTTCATTAGAAACCTTCCTTAGAAATATTCATATCTGCACCTCAGGCAGTACCTTTGTGAATTTTTGTTCAAAGACTGTCAGCAGAGAAGCAAACAGGGTGTTTACTTTGCCTATTAGCAAACACCTATTGTTATTCCAGCTCCCTGTTCTGGTATCCAACCCTTGTCTACCAGTATTTTTGGCTATAGTGTTGGTATGTGTAATATTTGGAGCAGCAACTAAACTCTCATTGAAACAGAAACGATTTGTGGATGGATTTCAGCCCTACGTTATAAACTGATGGTATCAGATATATGACACTCGGGGAAGGATATCTCAAAGAGGTTTTTGTGTTTTGAGGTAGGGTTTCAGCAACAGTGACACCTTTGTCTGTCTTTTAAAGTTTGTGTCTTATAGTATTAAACACATCTGATGATTTTAACGTGGAAATAGCATTCAAATAAAATTTTATTAAGCCTCTCGTATAGCATGGTGCAATTCAAATAAAAACTAAGACGTGAAAACAATGATTTGATCTGGTAGCTGTTTCTAAAAAATGTTCCTCATTTGTTAAAGAAAAAGGTTCTGGTGAAATGTAACTGAGTTGCTGTAAGCTTCCTGTATATCTTAGCAACATACCAATTCTACAGTATTCATTAAAACATTATAGGATATGTTGTGAATTTGGTTATACTTATTATGCCTCCATCACGTAGGCTTAGCGATCGACTGGCGGTGGATCGGCTACCAGCTGGCAAACTCTGGTCACTACAATGTGTTTTCCCCGTCATGCAAACTGGAAATGTTGAACGCACTTGAAACAAACATGTTTCAAATGTTTTTTTTCGTGAAGGCAAACTGTCTGTTTTTGGCTTGTGTTGCACTTACAGGTTTCACTACTGCTCGATGAGCAGCTGGTGAAGGTTTGCAGACAAGTTGGTATCTTCCATGCAAACTGCAGGCAATCTGCTGTCAAAGCGATCACAAGGAGTTTTTCAGTGCAGCACTCTGAACGTCTGTGCAACCAGTTTCAGCTAAGGACTACCAGCAACTGCTCACCAACTGGACGGAAAGCAGTGTCAATGGCTGCCTAACGGTCGCCAGCCGGTCTCTAGGCCTGTGCGACTCGTGAGCAATGAGTTATCAGATAGGTTAAATCAACATCTGCTTGTAAACTTTGTAATATTAGTGTTTCTGCCCCTTGAAACTTTTGAGTTGTAATTATTTACTTCTTTTATAAATGCTGAAATGAAAACAGACATTTAGAGTTCATCTCTAACTCCTGACTTGACTGGTTTAAAATTGTATTAGCTGTTTTTCCCTGAATCGAGGTACCTGCTGTATGGCTGCCCTATATGCAGAGAGTACAAGTCACCTTTTCAGTTGTTGTATCAACCACTCATCTCGTGTTATTATAAAAATAACTCCTCCACCCACAGACGATACCTTCCGTTTCCAAACAAAACTCTGAACAGGTCAAATCACCTTTAACCCGACTCTTTCTGTAGGAAGAATTATTTCAAGCCTCATCTTTCCAGATTAGATTTTTCCACCTCCAGCAACCCTTCACAAATGGCTCTGCCTGCCAGTTCTTCAGGTATCCCCTGGATTTCAATCCATTCCACATTTAGAGGACACTCTACAGCAATCTCACCTTTATTGCACCTGTTTCTCCAAGATGAAATGTTTCAATTTCCCCTGAAGAAAACCCAGAAAGCGAGAAAAATGGGAGCCCAGCCAAGCTGCCTGAGCTGAAATATCTCTCCCCTTCAGTAATTGTCCGACGATCTTCCCTATCATAAAAAACAGGAGCAATATATAATCTATTGAGTGGCACAGAGAGCAGATAAAGGACTATTATTGCCAGCCAACAATGGCAAATATCTGAATGAATGATAGTCATTTGATGCACAGATTGAATCGTCAGTCTCATTATGAGTTTGGAAAGTCTCCAGGGGAACGTGATTGGTCATTTGGATGTTCTGAAATGAGTCTGTTACTAACTGTAAAGCCTGGTGGAGGGTTTAAAGGCTCGTTACAGATGGGCTTGTACCTCATCACTTGTACTTCTCATGCTGCTCGTGTGTTTTGGACATGTATAGAAAAGACGAACAGAGCCTCCCTATTACTTTTTGAACTCTTGCTTGGAAACTTCGGCTCTTGCATTTTGAGTATCGGGGGTTCATTTGAAGCCAACAGTCAAAGACACGTGCTTAGTAGTATTACCTAACATTCACTGTAAAAAAAAAAAAAAAAGTATAAGGACTCTTAGTGCACACCAAGTCAGATTATTCTTCAAATAAATTAATGGAAATTGGTGCAAAACAACAAAAAAAGCAAGATTTCGAGGTCCATCTCAGATACTTGTGTGACTGAAAGCTACAACAACCAGTGGCTGCACATATTTTTGAGCCAAAGCATCCACGCCCTTAATCAGTTATGAGCCTTAATATTTAAATTTAAATAAATGAGTTGTATGAATATTAATAAAGGGTGTAACAAGCTATACAGAGGAAAACTAACTTTTCTACTAGGCCATAAACACGTTTTCTGCTGCATTTTAACCTGCGAGTCTGTGGGGATTGACTTGGTTTTGGAGCCAGCTGACCACAGTCACATTTTAACATTTTAGTTAACCTAACATGCATGTCTTTGGACTACAAGACTAAGCCCAGAGGCACAAAGGCATGAAGAACATGCAAATTACACACAGGAAGGCCCCAGCCAATGCTGGTATTCAAACCAGGAACCTTCTTGCTATGGTGTCACAGTGCTAACCACAGTTTTATTTCATTTGAAGACAAAAATAAAATATTTGAAGAATTTTCTAGAAACTACAGTTGGAAAATAAATGTAGTAGATTGACACTTCAGGAATCTCTTCTGTAAACAACCACACATATATATTTATATACACCATCACACACAGCCATTTGCCAGCTTATTCTAACATTAAATAGTCTAAAACAGCAACTGTTGAGCTCGATAGCGGCTAAATAACCTGCTGCGTTTTCCACTGTTTAACTCAGGTTAGTGATTGGCTCTTTAACCTTTTTTTAAACACCGAAAAGACTCAGGTCATAATTATAGCTTCTCCTGAACTATATCGTAAAATCAGTCCTTTGTGTTGTTTATGGGAGGGAATCATTATCTAACATGAAACGCTACTCTTCATTTCTAGCTCAACATTTTTAAAGACATGTTGCACGGCGTGTGAACAGGTGACTGTGGTAGCGGTTGCTTGTGTGGGCGTATCTTTGAGTTGCTGGGTCATCAGTCTGACCTCTGTTCCTGTCTTTAGTGACTTGGTGTTTGTTGCTGGTCGTTCCCACACCTCCCAGATGAATCCAGTGCCCTCGGCTGACCCTGAAGCCAAAGCGTGGCCTCAGTGATGCCGTAAAGTTTCTTAAACGTTGAGAAGAAGAGACGGGCGATCCTTTTTCGAGTGACAACTTTCACATACACAAAATCTTTGCATAAAAAAGAAAAACAGTCGAAACGACTCTCTGACTGCCCGTCACGTGCACCACGTTAAAAACAATCGATTTGCTTTACCAAAGGTTGATCTTATAACACATAATAGTGATGGGAACTCGCGGATGTGCACTGCACTTGTTCCCTTCTCCCTGCGTATCAGTGCCTATTTACTCTGCAAACACAGCATGGCAACTAGACACCGAGGAGCCTGAACATACAAGAGCCTGCCCTGTTAATCGTGTTTGTCTGGTCGTTTTCTGTAAGCCGGGGTTTTGGGAGTTGTCTTGGGCTTTAATGCTGATGTCTCTTAGTTATCGGAGCTGTGACGTAACCGTTGAGTTACTCATCGGCCCTTTGCCACTTTAAGAAGCATTTGTGTCATCTCTGGCCGGCAGGACTAGTTCCCCTCTGACTGCGAGCCGTTTGTGCTGACCAGCAGCAGAAGGAGTAGCCCGAGGCAGGTAACACTACAATCACATTGTCAGCACTGACACAACCTAGAACCAGTTTTTGCCTTGCAAATTTGCAACCCAACTCCATTCTGATGCAAAACAGCTTTTTCCGACCCAGGCAGCCAGCCATTAGTCATTCCGCCTGACGGTGTGTCCTCCCTGGATGCAAACCAAAACACAGCAAAATATACAGGCACCTGGCCCTCAGGTGTAAGTTTCCTCTGGAGAGAATAAACAGAAATAGTCAGAATTTCTACTGTTTGTTTGAATCTTTAGTTCAACATCTTTCGTCAGTAGTTTACATAACCTACTGTAAACCTTAATTTGAGGGCTTTTTTTAAATGATTCGGATGTTTTTGTTTTGTGTGGCTTCTCATAAAAACTCATCTCAAAACCAGAGTAATTGTGGGATATTTGATTCTAGGTTACCAAACTATAGGAGTATTAAAAATATTTGGACTGAAAATAATACTCATAAAAATAGTGTGGCATGCATCACGCTCTCAGGTTTTCCTAACCTTTTCCAATTCCCATGATTTGACACATGAGAGGGAAAGTCATGAGATCGACTGCAGGGCTAAATATTTTTGAGATCTTGTGCTGTCTTGTCTTTGTGGTGAATTTAATATTGCACTTAATGGAAATTATTATCTTTTGAGCAGCAGATCAAAAAAGCAGAATTAAGTTATGCAATTGTACAAAAATCTTAGCATGCAGCAAGTATCAGCAGTATTAGCATTTAATGCTCTGTTTGGAGACTTTGCCTTGCTCATATTCAAATATTTGGCGTAAGCAGATTTTGTCTAGCGATAAAACATTAGCCCTCTGTGTATAAACACTGTTGTAGGGAAATGTCAGATATAGTAGATAATATGTGACGCTTCTCTTTTGGACAGTCGGGGAACAAAACCATAAACATCCTGACTGATAAAGGTAAAGAAGAAGAAAAAATACATGTTTCAGTTTCTCAAATGGGATTATCTGCTTGAATTATCCTTCTGTTTGTACAGGGTTGGGCCAGAATATACAAAAAACCACGATGTAAACAAGACGCCATAATTAACCCCTGTTATTAAACAGCAAAAGGCAAAAACTCTAAGCTGGTTACCAACATCAACATGTAAAGTTAACACAGGCTCAGTGCTGTTTGACTGTCTGAGAAAAAGCAAAGAGTAAATATAAAAACTTAGCCTGTGTGTAAATGTGTTATATTGTACAGAAGTAAGTGTTCTTGTTTATCGCCATGTGTCAATAGAACAACAAAATCACTGCAAACTTGTTTACAGCTAATGGAAAAATATATACCACATGTATATAAAATATAAAACACTTTACATTTTAGTCAGTGTGGGGTCACCACAGCAGGTCCCTCCTGACACAACCCGAGACATGTGATCTGGCATTTTCTTTTTCTTTTTTACGTACTAGGTGAATGTTTAAACCACACCTTCATCATTAGAGTAACCGTGAAGTAAAACAGTAATCAGAGACTCGGTAATGTCAAACAAGAATGCGAAACGGCGCAAAGCCATGGGACGGTAACACTTGTTGTTTGTTCAGTTAAAAAAAAGCTCTTTTGACTGAAATATGTTTGAAATCTTCATTTTACCACATGTGGCTTTTATTTTTTTTAATACAGGAAAAACACAGAGGAGTGAGTCAAATTGAAGTTAGTAATTCCCTTAATTAGTCCACTGTCACAGCACTTTATAATCCATGTGCTCCCACATTGTTGTGTTTTTTTTTTGTTGTTGTTTTTAATCTGGAGTGAAAACGAGGTGCCAAGAATGTGCTAAAGTTATTCATAGACATAATGAATTTCTAACAATTCAGACAGATGCAATTATGCAAAAGGGTTTAGGACCACTTATTGCACAGATACAGTATTTGGCAGAGGAGGCCCCGAGTTTGAGGATGCTCCCCAAAGAGTCCCGGCAGCCTGCAAGACTGCAGCACATTAAAACATCCTCGAGGGCATACAGAGCAGAAATCAGCAGACACAAGTCTCTGAGATGTGGAATATACATAATGCACAAGGAAAGAAATGCCACGGCACAACAAGAAAACAGGAGGAGGAGGGAGAAGGCTGCACTTCCAGCAGCCTGAGCGATCGGAGGGTTGAGAGCAGGAGCTTGTCAGATGATTATTGACCTGCCTGAATGTGACTTGTAATTGTAAAAGTCGGCTCCTAGTGACTTTGGCTCTCCATTAATGCGATAGTTCCTGAAACCCGCTGGGAAATTACCTCTTCTCTCACTCCCTTCCAGAAGATAAGGGACACTTCGGCAGGGCGGGTGCTCGCCAGAGCAACAGTGTGTGAAACAGAGTCCTCTATTTAAAGCGCAGCCTGTCAAACCGCTGGGCCTCTCTGCCGCTATGAATTGCACTCAGCGTTTTGCACCCCCTTGGCTTTCTCATAAGTAGCTGCGAATGTGTCAGAGGTCCCCATGAAAATGTAGATGAGTTGCTGCTGAGGAGATGGCTTCAGCCATGTTAAAGTCAAGCCCACCTCAAATCGTGAGAGAAGAGGACAGAGGCCACTCTGAGACGAGAGCGTGCTACTGAGATTGATTCTGTGTGCATGCTGAGGTTTTTGTTGTTTTTTTTCCCTGCGTGCTCAGTGCGTACACCCACCTCTGGCTCTGGATTCCTTATATGTCTTTGCACACAGCAGCAGACCTGTAGGAGGATAATTAGACGTCTTGGGAGAGCTAAGTCATGCTTTGTTGCTTTTCCACAAAAAATGCCGGCTTGCATGCTTAAAAAACGGGGTGGGGGAATGAAAAAAAGGAGTGACCCAGCCGTGATGGAGTGATAGCCTTGCTTGTCTGGCGGCTTGTACCATTATATAAATCAGCACACCCTTGTTTGCTTTTCTTCAATCGATCCAACACGAGAAGCAAATTTGCCGGTCCCACAAGCATTTTTCAAAGCAATACTCCAAACAGAGTCCACCTGAGGTCTTGGCTCATTTCTTTCAGGACTATGAACAAAGATGTATCGAGTCCCACAGCACCTGAGACCTTTTACATCATACAAGCCTGGTCTTACTGCAGCTTAAAAATACTCAGGAGTAATGGGTACCGATTGCCCGAGCGGTGGCACGTTCATGTGTTCCATGCTGGTTTCTAATGGTGAACAAATCATAAAATGACCGCAGCACAACAATAAATTGATCCCAGTGTGATGCTTGTTGTAGGTTGGTCGTCTACTAGGGCTGAGTGATTAGTCAGATTTTATTTTCAGCTTTCTTTTAATGTATAAAAACAAGATAACTGAGGTAAAACTAAAACTACTGTGCTGCATTTCATTTCACAGCAATGCTCTGGTTTTGTCTTGGGTTATAAATCCAGCACCACCCATTTTTCTCCATCACTAAAAGCCCAAACACCCACGCGCTCTTTAGATTTACCTGAGCAAAGATGCAAAATCTTTATAGAGAAAGTAAAAGTTACACGAAGGTATCTGTGAATCTATAATGAACAGCATAATGACGTCAGCATCTGAAACCACAACCAGTTGGCAACCGGCTAAGTCGAGTCTCCTGTTGTAACGAGGCACGTTGCAGATGAGTTGTGCTCATCGGCACAGACCGACTCAGATTGATTGCAAAGTGTTGGCGGTGTCTCTGCGTTCATTATTAAGATTGCAGTTATTTTGCAAACCGTTGAACGATAGACTTTGAGGTCAGAAACAATTGCCAGTCTGGGCCTAACTCCTAGCCAGGTGACCTCATGCCACATCTTTTTATAGTTTCCCGTTCAGGGATGTTTCCTCTAAGAATAGCAGAATGTTTTGGCGTTGAATACATAATGAATAATGATATCCCTGGAGTTGATGAGTAATCATGTTATGTTATACTATGTTATCGCATAGTAATGCTGAGAACAGGAACCTTGAATTGCTGCCATCACAGCAGTAAAAGTGGATCAAGTGGTTGCTTCAATGAGGCCTACTTCCAACTTATTTAGCTGAATCCCACCAACTCATTTAAGTTTACCTCCATCCAGTCCAATTATATGAACTGCATCTACTGTACATGTTAAATTATTTATCTTTTTTTTCTGTGTTTACAAAAATTACTCAGTTTTCCAAGCTGAACAGGAACATCCATCCATTCTCTTCCACTTATCCAATTCAGGGTCCCGGGATGGCGCTAGAGTCTATCCCAGCTATCATAGGGAGGCGGGGGAGACCCCGGACAGGTCTCCAGCCTGTCGCCTGCTATTTATAACACCAGACAGATCGTTTAAATGAAGTCCAGCAGTGTTTTTATGCTACTCCCTAACATCATGATATGGTGTACAATTTTCTCTTCAGCAATGACAAAGACATTATCCCCTATAATTAATTCCTTGTTGACAATGTGTCTCTGCGCCAGTGTCACCCTATAATTTCTGTCACCACATTACACTCGTGGAGCTTATTCTGATCGAAGGAGTCAGCTAGAACCAAAAATAAAGCGCAGCAAGGTCAGAGAGGTAAGGTTAGGAAGAGAAGTTGTTTTCTCAGGTGGCCACGCAGCCTTTCCTTTTTCTCGCCAAAGAGACAGGGTGTCCTCTACCTCCCTCGATCTCTGCCTCTCTCCTTCGCGTTCAGACAAGCCCGTTCAAGACTCGGTGATTAATTATTTATCCAGGCAATGAAATGCCAAAGCCTGAAGAAACATACCACCAGGAGAGAAAAGGTCACGCTCATCCTGCACATGGGTACAACACACTCACACAACAGTGATGAATGGCAATAACATCTCTATCGGCACTTCAGGCAGACAGAGTTTTCATGCCGATGTTCTAATAGCATCCAAAAGCAAGGGCAGAGCAAAAAAACGGGGTGAAATCTTCAGGAGAGCCCTGAAAAAGCTCTGGTTCCTAAACCCATCGGTATGTCAGAGGTGGTAAACGGTCCGATCCACAGCTGTGTGTGTGTGTGTGTGTGTGTGTGTGTGTGTGTGTGTGTGTGTGTCCAGTATAGTAAACTGCAACCTTTCCTTGCGGTGAAAACGATATGTGCACGTTTTGACACCTGAGAGTTTGCGTGCTCAGTTTAGTTGAAGGGTGTCTGTGTGATTAAACTTTGATAACTTTGTTCATGTCTCTCTGCAGCTCCACGACACAGCTAGCCAAATGGGGTGCCAATGCTGCCGGATGATTAAAAGGTGAGAAGTGTTTCCTCTTGTTGTGTTTCTGTTCTTTTCTTTGTGCGCCACTTCTCCGTCTTACGCAGTCATCGTCCTTTTTGTATATTGTCACAACACTGATGCTCAGTAAAACCCCACAGTAATCAAGAACTCCCTCAAGAACTCTTGTTACGGAGAAAAGGAGGAGGGAGGAGGGAAGAGAAAGAGGAAGGGTTGCTCTACCAGGAAGGGCTGTGTGTAAAGAATTACAAGAAAACCATATAAAGATGTCACACCACTTCCATATTTACCTGTTGGGTCACTTTGAGTTTGCTAAGGGTTTATAAGTAGTGTCATGCGCTACAAAACTAAAAGACTTTCATACAAGTAGGAATTTGTTTTTCTTCCCAAAAAGATGATTTGACTAAAGTAAAAAGAGGAGTTTTGATTTTGGAATAGGCCAAAATGTTATTTTGGACAGTTTGGTGTTGGCACAGGGTTTTCCAGTGGGTGCATTTTATCCTAAAGCTGATTGTTTCCGTTTATTAAAAGGGTTGATTCTTGGAAATGTTCAAGGTTTTCATCAGGGGTTATAAAGTCAGGTTTCACAACTGCAGTATCAAAAAAAAAATCACTATTTACAAGTTAATCACGCTGTGACTTTTAGCTGTATTTATAGCTATATAAAATGCTCACTCAGATAATTGTCTCCCACTTTTTTTCTCACTCTGTCTTGGTGTAACCACTAGCTGAACGGGGATTGCCTGATCTTTTCTTGCAGAACAGCTAAGAAAATAACCCCCACATATATGATATACCGTATTTTCCGCACTATAAGGCACACTTAAAATCCTTTAATTTTCTCAAAAATCGACAGTGCGTCTAATAATCCGGTGTGCCTTATGTATGAATTCTGGTTGTGTTTACTGACCTTTAACAAATTTTACTTGATACACGGCGCTCAAAAATCTGTCAAAAACTGTTTTAGTAAGCTTGCTAAGCTACGAAGCTGCACCGCTTGATACATTGTCAGAGCATTACGGCTACCGTAGTCAGGAGCCTCACTGAGTAATCTGGGTCCAAAACTCCATCCGCTTCAGGTCCCAAAGTCAAACGAACACTGTTAAAGAGTTAAAACGGTCTAAATTATTTCATCTGTAATAAAATGATCAGTGTTGCTGCTTTACCAGGTGTAACAATTAAGTTTCACATCCAGGCATCTATGAAAACAGAATTTATTCAATTCAACGGAGTTAGAAGTTAGCAGGAAGTTAGCTCGCTAGCTTCCACCTAAACATGATATAGCATGTTCTGACTGAGAGATTTCTGAAAAAATTTAAATGTACAGCTCTGCTATCACTTTCAACATAAATGAAGACAGAAAACTAAACAGCAGTGACGTTTGTAGGGTTACTGAAGTTTGGCTAGCTGGTATATAATGATGTGCTACGTGATTGCTAGCGACACAGCTATGTTAGCATAACATAAACACAGTGAAGCTGGAGGATGAACGCTAACTTCTTTCCACTCGACAAAAGTTAATGTGAGGTTTCCTGATGGTTGGAGACAAATGTAATCGCATGGCAAGATGCTGTAAATGGACCAAACTTCAGTCAGGAGAACAACTGAGATAATCCATCCACAATACGAGGTTAGTCATTCATATACTGCAACAACATGGGAATAGAGCAGCTGCCAGAGAATTCAACATTAATGAATCAATGGTACGGAAGTGGAGGAAGCAAGAAGAATGAGTTGAGTAAAGTTTGACTTATCTGACTGTTTTGTTTCACTTATTGCGCCTTATGGTCCAAAAAAATACAGTATTAATTTTTTACTCACTCTAATGGGTCTCCATATACCTCTAAACAGCTCCTCAATAACAACCTCTCACTGTTGATTTCCCAATGTCACTCGTCAGTGCCACTTCTAATGTCTTCTTGGCCACTTAATGATTTCTTGTCTGTTTCATGCCGATAGTGAGAGGCCTATTTATAATACGTTTGCTTTGCGAGCCCCATGTGGATACTTAGTACAAACTGTGAGTCGATATGCCGATAGCCTTCACCTCCATGTTACTGTATTTTTTTTTTTTTTTTTTTGCCGGGCTGCCTAGTCATTAAAGCCTACACGACATCGTTGTCAGGGCTCGACATCACCGTGCTTTGTGAGGCGATCGAGGAGACAGAATAGGGCAGAGAAACAAGGCCTTGATTGCAGATTAATGAATGTGCACACAGCTATTCACATACCAGAGTCATAATCCCACTACACAGCTGTTTTTTTTTTGGTTTTTTTTCTTTCCCATGTCAAAAGATACATATGTGAATGCTTGTGACAAGCACGCATTCCTCTGTAATTGTCTGGAGTGTCACATTTCTGGGATTAACAGGATTGGGGAGGGGGGCTGGCATGGCTGGGCCTTTAGATTACTGGATCAGCAGTAGGAGTGGTTCATCAAATCTAAGAGGAACAATCACAAACAAGTCTGACTTATTGTGGTGGATGGAGTCGGCATGAATGGAGAAATCTTTGATCGGGGACGTGCACGCTTTGCGAACCCTTCGCTGGAGTATTTCCTTTGAACTTCACAGTGCAAGGTGGAAGTTCTCATCCACTTAAGACATAGGTGTCAAACTCTGGCCCGCGGGCCAAATTTGGCCCACAAAGCCATAACAAATTACTATTAGAGCTGGCCTACTAGTATTATACAGCTAATATATATATTGTTTAGTATTAAGCTTTGCATGTTCCATATTCAGTTTTTCAGCAAAACTTGTTTGAGTCCATAAGAAAAGATTCATTCTTATATCTAGAGGAAGATTTTCTTTCAACAAATATTAATGTTAGCCCGCGACTTTGTTCCAGTTTTGAATTTTGGCCCACTGTGTATTTGAGTTTGACACCCCTGACTTAAGAGGACAAAGTGCCTCACATTGAAAAGATTAGGATGTTCATCACAGCTCTAATGGTTTCACTGGCATTAAAATCTATAGGCACCTCTGCACCATTGTATTTCAGAACAGATGCAATCAGCTTTAATTTCTGTAGCACATGAGGGAAAGTAGTATTGTGCTTGTGCACGTGTCTAATCACTGAACTGCCTGTGAATGATCGTCATCGGCTCTAAAGCGAGCGCTCTGAAGAATCAACTTGAGCAACATGTATGCAAAGAATATGTTGCCTCTTTTTTTTTTTTTTTTTTTTTTTCCATTTGGCTCTTTTGCCATCAGAATTGTTGTATAAAGAAAATGTGTTTTCAAATGGTTACT
>NW_024582443.1:2007422-2050215 GCF_018398535.1 Haplochromis burtoni
CTCCAGCAAAAGACCAAAACCAGAAAGTTTGAGCAGTGTGTCATTTATTTAGTTTTGCTCTCAGGTGATAGGCGTCCTGTCGTGGTCCCCCGCAAGTCTTTTTATCCAGCTTTATGAATTATATTTTTTTTCTGTAGTAAAACGCCCTGTGCATCTCTCACTTTTCTGAAAGTACACCTCAAATTTCACCTTGGCAGCGGTGCTGCCCAGGAGCAAAAGAAATGGAAAACATTCATTTTCTCAGCTTTCCACTGAGAGGGGAGAAGGAAATGATGCAGGGTGAGAGAGAGGTGCTTAAGTCGTGGGTGAGCGCACGTGTGTGTGACTGTAACCGCGTAGGCAGGTGGCTTTGTGTTTGTGTGTCTGCGTACTGGGAGGGAAGACAGAATGCTGCAATTTAATCGATCTGCACGTTTGAAAGTTATCTTCTTAATTCTAAGGACTTCTTGAGCTCATGTTGAATACTGAACAGTGAAGAGTGAAGCCAAAGGAGGGTTAGATTAAAAAAAAAAAAACGGAGACAAGTGAACATGACAACTTAAGACGAAGCAGGCGGGAGGTGAGAAAAGCTTGAGGGAAGATGCTGAAATGAAGGAGAAGTCAAGTGCGAAGCTGTAGAAGATTAGTGAGCTGCAGCTACACAACGGTGACGCTGAAGGAGACGCGAGGAGGAGGAGGTTGTTTTGGAACAGGAGCTCCTGGAGAGGTGAAAGATGGAGGCTGGCAGGGTGGAGGAAAAAACACATGAAATGAAGAAAATATGGGCGTGAAAAACACAAGCTGCTCGCAGCAGGCGATGTCTGACAGACTGTTATGCCATCCCCACCGCAAACCCCCCACCCTCGCCAACACTTGTAATACCTGTCGAGGCGTGAGCGTGTGAGAGCAAGCCGTCTTTTACTTGTACTGCTTTTACTACTTTGCCTCGTGTCCTTGTAAGAACATCCTTCAAAGTGGAGGTATCAGGTTGTCGTTATGTCCGCGAGGGGATACTTACTGTGCCATAAATGAGCTTTAATTAGTCTCAGACCTTTGCTGACCTCTAGCATCTTTTGAGGAATTGGGACTACATCAACGAATCTCTGGCCACACGTGTCTCTGCGATATACACAGGGAAAGTCATTTCACAGCAGGGATAGCAAAGTAGGTGAGAGCAAAGGTTCAACAAAAACATCAAATGAGGCAGCGACACATGAGGGCGATGTAATGCGTCGGTGTTACTTTTCATGGCAATTTATTATTCTGATTGAAAACAGACGTTTGTTAAATTGATTTGTCACAATGCCACTGTTTAACTCGGTATCACTCGTCCCAAAGAGCCAATTGAGCACCTTTTTCTAAAACACTTGACTTTATTTGTATGTACTTGGAATAAAATTCATAATAATACATTTCCTTGCATATGAGAAGTTAGCTAACAGTTAGCATCTTGTAAAATCTAGCATTAGCAAAAAAAAACCCATTTCATTATAGTTAAATTTAATTTACTTTATACTTAATTTAAAGCGACAGCGTTGATTTGTGAGGAATTTGTTTACTCTTCTCTCTGAAGTTGGCGTAATCGGGTCGTTAATTGATGACGTGACGAATCCTACTTCCGGGCCTAAAGTAGTCTGCGTTTAATATGGCTTTTGTGTTGTTAACATGTTTAATATTATGTATTTTCTTCTATTTAATCTCAAAAAGCTCCTAAAACAGTCAGTGATCCCTGTTGACCTCCCTCGGCTTTTATTACCGCTAATCATTTATTTAAGCTCAGTTTTTAAAACCTTAGGATGTAACTACAGCCCAGCCCATGCAGCAGTATATGAATGACTAACCTCGTATTGTGGATGGATTATCTCAGTTGTTCTCCTGGCTGAAGTTTGGTCCTTTTACAGCATCCTGCCATGCGATTACTTGTTTATATTATGCTAACATAGCTGTGTCGCTAGCGGTCACGTAGCACATCATTATATACCAGCTAGCCAAACTTCAGTAACCCTACAAACGTCACTGCTGTTTAGTTTTCTGTCTTCATTTATGTTGGAAGTGATAACAGAGCTGTACGTTTTAATTTGTTTCCAAAACCCCGCAGTCAGGACATGTTATATTGTATTTAGATAGAAGCTAGCGAGCTAACTCCCTGCTAACTTCTAACTCCGTTAAATGTCATAAATTCCGTTTTCATGGATGCCTGGATGTTAAACTCAATTGTTACACCTGGTAGAGCAGAACGCTGATCATTTTATTAAAGATGAAAGACTTTAGACAGTTTTTCAACTCTCAGTAATGCCATAGTGATCGTTTGATATATGGACCTGCAGCGGAGTTTAGACCCAGACACGGCTAGTGACGTCAGACTTAACGACCGGATTGACTATTTAACTTGGGTTTTGCTTTTTAAGCTAAGCTAGGCTAATTGCCTTGTGACTTCACCTTCGTACTGAACAGACAGACCTTAAAGTAGCATCCTCCGGCTGAGCTAACCGTTAGAAAGCCAACATTATTTCCCCTAAAACAATTTCTTTATTTTACTTTTCAGCCTGATGTGTTATTTGAATGGAAGCTAATTGTATAAGAAACACTTCTTTTATGCTAAGGTTAGCTTTAAGCTTACAGTCAAACAGAAAGACTAAACATCTGTGTGTCTTCCACTGTTCGCCTCTCATAAACCAACATCTGGAAGTAAAAGGGAGTACTAAACATTTTAAACCCAAAAGAGGAGTGCAGTCAGGCCTGTGCACATTTCCTTCCTACAACGCTCTGCATAATATATCTGACATTTACATGAGCAGTGCAGAACTTGCCGCCGCTGAGGCTCTAGGCAGCCTCTGTAAACATCGAGAGCATGCACGCCCCGGACATCACGTTGCATTTGAAAATGTGCAGCGGCCGCACAATAAAGTACCCTTGTCGTTGTCAGTGTACAGTATGTGGCCGTCGGCGCATCTGACCCAAGGAGCCCCGTCAGACTGACTGAAAGCCCTCTTCGTCTGTCACCATGGTGATCCGCAGGCTAAAACCGAGGAGTCGCTCTTCTAGCAGTTTGAAATTCATCTTCAGTTTGTAGCAGTCAGAAGTCATCTGTGCTTAAATAAGAAGTTAAAATGACACTGAATGTGAGCTTGCATTTTAAATACTGTGGGGTGTGTTTTCACTACATCTAGTCGTTGAAGGTTTACAAAAGATGTCTCTCACATGTGTCTGTATCCCACAGTGACCTCTTTAAAACACTTACTTTGTCACATTAGCAATTTAAAACCCAGCGGCAAAGTGTAGCTCACTAAAGTACACGCAAGTACTGTTCCTAAGTACAAATTTATATTTAATACTTCTACAGCACTTCGTGTCAGAGCGAGATACTGTACTGTTTACACTGGTTCAAGTTTACCATCAGCCTTCATCTGTCAGGCTTCAAAATGGTTGATTGACTAGGCAGTACTTCCATCCTTTCACCTGTGCTCCTAACCTTAATAATTAAATAAAAAAAATATTATACATTATTATTGATTTTTTAATGTGAAATTATTATTAGCATATTTATTAGCTTTGTGTTATTAATTCCCTGACATGTCCAAAACAGGCCATGTTGCTTCCCTCAACACTCCTGCTAAGCCAACTTTCTTCCGACTGACTGATTGGCTTTGAACAGGTAGGTGTGATTGCTGCGCTCTCCACAGACGACAGCAGGTTCACACCAAGCACAGAAGTGAAAGAGTCTGGAGATGCCGTGATGCCGCCTGCAGCATAACCCAGCATGACTGGGTTGGGGGAAGCCAGTTGAGCTGTATCGTGCTAATCTGAGCATACATCCTATTAAAGGGGACTTCACGCCTCCCTCGTGGAGTCTGTTTGGTCAGAAAGGCTCTGTCAGTGCTCCTACTGCTCCTGTTTACACAAAGGAGCAGACACTGGTCCTGCTGATGGGTTTGATGCCCTTCTGCGGTCATGTCCAGCTCTCCGCGCCTGACTGTATAGCCTCCATAGCATTAAGACAAAGCGAACCTCCCTGCAGTCATACATATTTATGTGCCGATCGCTTTTGGGGGTTGTCTTGTTTCCTCTGAAAAGCGATTTACAGGTGAAGTGGTTTCAGTGGTTTCTCCTTCCTAACAATAAAGACTGATACCCCTGAACTTTACCTGAGCATGTTCTTTACCCTCGTGATCAAGTTGTAGTTATATTTTTTTGAGCAGTCTATGATCATTGTAACTCTAGCAGTGACTTTTCTGGTCTTGCTCTCTCACAGCTACGTCTACGACCCCTCAGCTCCAGTGGACATGAGGAAGAGCGACTCCACAGGCAGCTCGCTCTACCAGCCCCATCGCCGCCCGGGCGGGGCCCCAAACAGGGACCTATATGGTGATGCCAAGCAGAAGCATGGCTTTCATAACATGGCTTACAGCAAGTCCAATGAGAGCACACTAAAACTAGAAGTTGACAACAACCATGTCAACCAAAGACTGCACCGTCAGGGGAGTATACCACCGACAGAGGGAGGGCTCTACATCATCCAGCCACAAGGGGTGGGGCAGCAATGGATGACGCAGGAAAAAGGTCTGAGCCAGGTGCCCGTGTACCCCAGCGTAGAGAATTACGAGATCCAGAGGAGCCAAGCGACGAGTAACGGGTGGACAAGCTCCGAGCACCGGCTCAGCAGCACCGAGCTTTCAGCAGACGAGATAGACGAGGGTGTGGGAGGGACCCCGGAGTACCTGTGTGACACGGGGGACGAGGGCAGCGTCTTGTCAGTGGACATCCAAACCAGCAACACCAGCTTGTCCTCAGGGGGCACGAGGGACGAGCTCGCGCTGACAAAGACTCCCGACGTCTCCACGATGGAGAGCGGGATCTCGGTGTCGAAGAGCGAGGACGAGGAGCAGGAGGTGCAGAGCATCACGGACTCGATGGTGGCAGAGGCTCTCGCTGCTCTGGAGGCCGCCACGGCAGGAGAGGACTATGAGTGAAGGGCGAATGCGCTCACCCACCACATAAAAAACTCTGAGGACTCAAAAGAGCATCAAAACCACGATGAGACGTTGCCACGCTTCTGGAGAATAACGCTCACATCTAAGAACACGGGAATGAATGGAAACTCTGTTTACAACAAAGATATATTTTTGAACCCTTGGATATTTTTTAAGCTGTGGTTATACTGACAGAAGATAATGTGTGCCTTGTGAAGGAGGCTACATTTCCAAAGCTTCAAGTTTTGCATGAAGCCACAACCAAAGAGACGTCAGAGTGCACGCTGAGTTTGACCTGCAGTGCACCCAACACTCCGCACAGTCCCAATAAGCCTGGATGTGCTCGTCCACACACACACACACACACACACACACACACACACACACACACACTTAGCGATACACCACATGTTGCTTTTATCATGTTTGGATCTTAGTGTTTCTTCTGCAAACACAGTCCCTGCCATAGGCTGTACAGGAACCGAGCACGTGGATAAGGAGAGGTCATCATGGTTTAGTTCCTTATATTTTGTTCTGCTGTTATTTATAAAATCGTACTGCTTTCTAAAATTGATCTACTGAATATTCCGTAAATGAAGGATGAGGAGCTGTCTTTTAATCGAGGCTTATTCACTCGCTGATCGTCGCTATTATGCACGTTATGACTGTGTGAAAACATTTCATAAACAAGACCATTTATTCTAGTCAATGTGAATGTAAGATCAGCTAAGGTCAAACTGCTGCTGAGTGAACCTCAGAGGGGTCATAGCTTCACCCTCTTAGCTTTTTACTTTTAATTTTTATTCCACTTTAAGGCTTCTCGTCCAGCCTGTGACGTTAGCTCAGCTCGGTGATGACCTAACTGAGGCTGGGCGGCAGTACGGAGTGCTTTTTTAACGCCAGCCTCCCCCGTGGCTGCTCAGTGTTCACCATAGCTCCATAACCAAGTACACGCTTCTGTCTCTATTCACTGAATCTCATACAAATGTAAGCCAAATCCAGCTCTCGAAGGTCTTATAGCTATCTTTATCAGTACTTTGGTTTTGGAACCACACTCAAGTAATGTTGATTAATCACAAATAATAAATAAGCTGTTCTGATCAGTTGTGTTTTAATTTTATTTTCCCTATTTGCCCCCATTTCAGTCATGGTTTGGCTGCCAAATGATTTCTATTTGTTTGTATTGTAAATTAAAATAAAAGTACTTGAAAAATTGTGTCTAATTTGTGTATCTTGTGGATTTAACGCTACACTTGACAGCTAGTTGAAAGAGGACACAGTCATAAGATTTTATCTTTCTCTCACTGAGTTTTTGGACCTGGAGAGATCTGCGTGTTGATTGAACGTTTATAGAATTATAAACTAAACGAGTTCAGTACTCGAACTTCTTGTAATCGCTACGTTAAGAACAATGTAAAATGGATATTCAGTATTTAAAGTTTCACAACTTCCTGTTGCAGACATTAAATTTTAAAGAATACAAACAAATAACTGCTACTTTAATGTGCCTGAATTAAAGCCCCGCTTGCACTCAGCGTGCTGGCAGTTTAATAAAGGATAAATATTCCGCTACAGTAGATTCCTACATGTCAAAGTAAGCCTCTGCTTTCCTGTGGAGGCCTCATCTGTTGGCTGCTTCTCCTTGACCTGCATCTGCAGATCTCTGGACAGAGAAAAAACCAAACGCTACTGAGATTAGCAGCAATCAGACTTTTGGACTTTGAGTGAATGAATGTCTGAAAATGACTCTGCTGTGTTCTCCAAAAGGTTGATTCTGTTCATCTGGACGTAGCGTTTTCAGTGGGAGAAACGTTTCGTCACTCATCCAAGTGACTTCTTCAGTCTCAGCTGACTGCAGGTTTCCCCAACCTTATAAACAGTACATTTGCATAATGACTGAAAGCAGCCCACTGAAGGAACAAAATCTCATGACCATTGATGATCAACAACTACTGATCAATGGCCATGAGTAAAACAGGAATAAAACGGAGTCAGTCTGACATAGGCACTTGTCAACCGTGCATTTATATAGGAATATAAGTTGTGCTCATCAGTGTCGACTGCCTCAGATTGATTGCAGCATGTTGGTAATCTGGCTGTTTATAAATTATTCTGCAGTTATTTGTAGATCTTCTCCAATGTGATTGCAGACAGGACCCCACAGGTTGCCTCCCACCTCTCGATGGGTGTCCTGGTCTAGCAATCAAAAGCAGTTGCAAAGAGGACTGATGCATACTGGACCTGTGAAACTTTTTGTTGTTGTTGTCGTATGTAAAAGAAATTAAACACACACACGGGGAAACCACCATTTCTGTCCTAGTCACAAGGAAGTTGCCGTCCTATTTTTAGTCTAGTGTGACAAGGCGTGATCTAACTTTTACATAGAAATCTATGCAAATGTGTGATGAGCACTAGCTTTTTGTCCCCGTGATGATTCGGAGCACTAAAAACAAGTTATTTTTATTTAATTCCACATCCTGACTGTAGTGGAAGGAACTGTAATTTCACTTTTAGGGTCTAGTATTCAAAAGTTGTAAATGAATAGTCCAGTGGCTGTAATTGTACAGGAGTAACACAAGTAGCACAGCTCCTGTAAGTAACCCAGCAGGTTTCTAACTATGATGTTAAAAACTGCTCTGCTGGGGACCGACAGTTCAAACAGCTCAGGTCTTTCAAAATATTCTCCATCACCTAACGCTCACAAAATAAGACATAAAATCATCCTCACAGAAGCTCTTCTTATGTCAGCAGACGTGCCAGATAACAGCTTGGTTGCCAAAGGGAAAGTGGTCGTTTCCCTAAGGAGGCAGATTTTTGCCAACCTAAGGGCATGGAAAAATACTGCTCCAGTCACTACTCGTGATTTTCCTCCACACCAATTCTGTTACACAATTAAAACATCCAATAAACTATACCAGTGACGAACAGATGACATGCCGAACACATTTTTTTTAAAGCCACTTTTCGGCGTTGCCATTCACCACAACATCTAAGCGTTTGTTTATGAATGCCGCTTCGCTCCCGTCTTCATAATAAGTGTGATCACCGTGGGACTCGGGTGTTTAAACCTCGCCATCGCAGCAGTTAGAGCCTCAGCGGGCAGCGTCCAGGGCCTCGGGGCCTCGGCTAATGAACACCTGTGGGTGTTTGCTTGAACCCCACACTAGCTCACGTACACACCTCAGGAACTTCCACAGCAGCCAATAATCCTGATCGACTGGCTGACTGAGAGGCTCTCGGTGTCTGCGTGAGCACAAGAGGTGGAACAGAGCCCCCCAAAATAGCTCTTTCTTTGGTGATTTATCTCCTCCTCTCAGCCGCCGCCTTTCCATCTTCATCCCTCTGCGCTCCTCTTCGTGTTATAGTGCGCTCTTTATTTAAACCTTTGGATTTTTGGCTAGTTCATTGGTTTTACATGAAATGTTCAACTTTTAAATTCATTGGTTTATTAAGATACGCCTGTTTCGAGCAGGTGATGTTGCTAGTTTTTTACCCGCTCACCACGATCCCGTGGGTCTGTCAGACTGTATCTCTCCCTCTCTGACTTTTCACTAAAATCCCTTAGCACGTCCCACTCACCGCTGAGTTTGAGACGTTGCAGGAAAACCACAGAAGACCAGAGGCGGTTTCATGTCACATACGGCGTGCTGCACCACAGCGGGATAGACTACCAGACTCCAATCCACACTGAGGCCTGTGTGCGAATGCATTCACAGTTTAGCCAAAGCTTTGATCCAAAAATGCCTCTGAGGGAGCGAACAGTACAGCCTGTTATGTTTTTATTTTTACTTTTCCCCCCACGGACAACATCATTTGTGCATTGCAGTGGGCGGCTGTTCAGCTACCAGGTGAAATCACAAGCGAAGCACAAATGAGCACAAAAGCTCGTTGGCGGGCTGTTTTTTGTGTTGTTGTTGTTTTTAAGAAATCAAAAAGAGCAGTTTTCTTTATGAACTTCTGAACGTACACCCTGCTTCTCAACGTTACGGACAAAGACATTAAAGACAAAAAATGTTCCCGTGCAGCGTGATGACAACAGGATCTGCTTAATCAAACCAGTGACTCATCTTTCCATCAGAGCCGAGCTCGCCTAGTGCGTCACCGCCTCACTTTGATCCTTTCACTCGGTTCAAGGATACACAGAAAGGTAGATTATACACTCTGCACGGGCAGATAAATAACAGCTGAGGCTTCACCTGCACACAAACAGCAGAGCACGAAGTTTGAAAAGAGACACGTGTCGGTGTGAGCAACTTTTATTCGGCGAGCGTAACATCAGCACAAGCTACGTGTTATTGTTTGTGCAGAAAGGGAACATGTGAGCTGCTGTCAGCTGAGAAGAGGCATCGACGAGCAGAGGAGGGTAGAAGCCTTTTTCAATTTCATAATATCCCAAAATTTCCAAGTTCACCTACAGTTGAAAATCCGAATCTTTTAACACATAAGCAAAAAGTAAAAAAGATAATCAGGATAAAAACAAGCAAACATAAACAGCACTTTATGAGGGGCATAATTCTGAGTTTTCTCACTGAGACTGACTCATCTCCTTAATAACAGGGTTATGTACTTATATCATCCTTTGGATCAGCTTCTAACGCACTGCTTGTTTTATTCCACATCCATGCTTTTACTTTTTTTAATGTAGTGACCACCTCAAAACTACTAAAATCATTTTTTTTAAAATTCTCCAGTCTTTAGCAATTACTAGATTTCTAAATCTTTATTTTTTTGCTCTTGCAGAAATTAAAAACTAAAAATAAAGCAACATTTGTATGCGTATGCATGTACTTCCTGTACAATCTGTTGATCTTTGGTTCAGGAAGCTTTCTAGTTTCGGTTTGTGTCCGAGTGCTACTGACCCATCACATTTTAACAGGCTTTAAATAAGCGTATCCACAGCTACGAGCAGAGGGCAGAACAGGAAGTCCCAATCGAGACAGCTGCGGCCGCTTATCTGGATATCTGGGCTACAGACTGTATGCAAAGGATGGCCAGTGAATGATCTCTTGCTCATTGACTCAATCAGCAGTTTCAAAACTGAATAAAATGCTGTCAAATCGCCCTGTTTGAGTCAAAAAAGGAGGCTGAATGTGTGCACACTCATTTGTCTTGATGCATGCTCAGTCATCCAGGTAAGTAAATCCCAAAAGGTTGATTCTGCTCATCACTTGTTTGACTGACAAAACGTTTCTCCGACTGAAAATGCTACGTCCAGAGAAACAGAATCAACGTTTTGGGATGCATTCATTGTTAACGAAGGTTCATTTTCAAGTTGTTAGCCAGCGACTGTGCAGTGTCCTCGGTTTCAGTCAGATCCACCTTTTGCTCTTTGTGTTCAGCTTCAAAAGGTCAAGGTGGGTAAATTACACCAACAACACAAACTATGCATGCAGCCCACGTATTGGACTTCATGTCTCTCCAGTCGTCCACGTCCACAAAGTCAACCACATAGTTACTACACAGGATCCTTTCCAATACTGTCTGGTTTGTTATTAGCAGTTAAAAAGATTATTTTCAAGAAAACAGCACAGCGGCCCTGAGAGGTCAAACTTAACAACAACTTAAACAACTTAATTAAATGTCAGCAAATAGAAAAAAGCCACAAAAGCGAGAAAGACATAACCCAAGTTGGACAAAAACTTAGAAAACACAACATGTCACATGGTTCTTGCTGTATATAACAGTAAAACAAGTTTACTATTAGCTTCCTGCTGTTGTCTTTTCTTAATTCCTTCAGTCGTGATTTGTGTGCTTCTGCAGCGTTTTTTCTAGTTGCTGGTGTGTTTGACCTCTCAGGGCCAAGACATACATTTTTTTATTACAGGTATATCTCCTGTTTTGCACATGTGCATTTACACTTTGTGAACCACGTTTCCCATCTGCCTGTAAAGCAGAGGTAGGTGCATTCAATGGTTTTCCTTTAGTCAAACATTCATCCCGATGAAGGTCTTTTCTCCCATTTAGCAGGAGCAGAAAGAAAAAGGTCTTTTTCGCGGAGCCTGTTATTGAACTTCTCACAGAACCATAAATAATTGTTGTTAATTTCCATGAATGAACGTCACTTTTCTACCACCTAGTCTTCTACACGCTGTAAGCCAAGCTCGCATCTCTGTAGTGTTCACCGTCTCTTCCCCGTCATCAGAGCGACTCGAGATAATGGCTCAAAAGTAGCTTCGCAACGAGTTAATTTGTGCTGTACATCCACACAGCGAGTGCGGACAAATAAAAAGCACCGGCGTGTCGGATTCCTCTGCGTTGTTTTTATCAGGTCCATTAGGCAGTCGGCTGTAGAGTCCCTGAGGTGTGCGCGCTCAGTTAGCGTGTTTGTTTTTCTCAAGGCTCTGTTGGCGTTAATGATGTCAGCCTTTATTGCGGCACACAAACACACTTCCTCATCTCAGAGGAAAATTTATACTTAAAGAGAAAATATCCACCTTGCAGTAAAGAGAAAAAACTGTTGCTATTGTTGCCTTTAGTATTAGCTTAAAGGAAAATGCACAGGACAAAATAAAAGCATCGTTCGTGTTTGTTTCACGGTTTGAAGGTTTTATTCTTTCCGTCTTTAGGCTTGTATGAACATGAGTCGAGATAAGAGTTTAAACAAAAGTTAGATGTGCTTTACTTATCAGCAGCTACAAGCACAATGAGTGTTTCTGGAGCCGCACTAAACAGCACAATGAGGGATTTTCTCTTTTTTGGTCTCGCTTTTGTTAAGGTAGGATTTCGTCGGTCATCCAGCTGCGAGTCTGTTGATTTATCCTCCCACGCTCTTGGAAACCCAGTGAACAAACTATAAACCTGCTAAATTAGTGTCAACACTGAATGTAATCTTTAACCTTTTAAACGTCTGAGAAAACAGCCCAAAAATACTCCACCTCCCCCCCATCCTGGGAAACCTACTAATGTTTCACCAAAGTTAAATATGAACTCTTTCATTAGAAAACCAACCTGGAGGTTTTCATAAAGAGATCCCATGTAAGGTTTTCCAGCTGTAGGTTTTTATTTCTTAAAAAGCAGCTGCTTTACTTGTAGAAACTGTTGGAAATTAAAAACAATCTGGCTTTTTGTTTTGTCCTCTACACCAGCGGTCCCCAACCCCCGGGCCACGGACCAGTACCGGTCCGTGAGAGTTGAGGTTCGAGTGTGAAATGTATGGTTTTCAGGGTTTTTATCAGTTTTTAGCGTTATTTTGTTATCATTTTTATCGTTTACTCAGTTTTTCTGGGTCGTTTCATGTGTGTTATGAAGAAATCTTCTTTTTTTAGGTACCGGTACTAGTTTTTTTTGTTGTATTTATCTGCGACACCTTAAAGGCCGGTCCGTGAAAATATTGTTGGGCATAAACCGGTCCGTGGCGCAAAAAAGGTTGGGGACCGCTGTCCTACACTCACCGCACACTTTCTTACCGACACCTTGCTACTACCATGTTTGACCCTCTTTGGCCCCCTTAGTTATTCAGATATACAGATTCAACAAGGTGCTGGAAACAATCCTCTGAGAATTTGGACCATGTTGACATGACGGCATGACGGCATCACACAGTAGCTGCAGATTTGCCTGCTTCACATCCATGATATGAACCTCCTGCTCCACCACTTGTTCCCCACGATGCTCTACTGGATTGGCTCTACTGGTCTCCTGCTAGAAGGAGACATCAGACAATGTGTACACTGTGGTCATAAAGGGATGGGCGTGGTCATCAACAATACTCAGGTAGGTTCGTAAACAGCAGGATGGATCCATGCTTTCAGATTCTGACCCTCCCATCTGAATGTCACAACAGAAATTAAGGCAACATTTTTCTAATCTTCTGTTGTCGAATTCTGGTGATTCTGTGTTAAATGTAGCTTTGGTTTCCTGTTCTTAGCTGCCAGGAGTGCCACTAAGTGTGGTCTTCTGCTGCTGTAGTCCATTCAAAGATGCTCTTCTGCATACTATGGATGTAATGAGTGGTTATTTGAGTTAATGTTGCATTCCCATCAGCCTTTCTCCTCTAAACTCTAACATCAAGACATTTTCACCCACACACACCTGCCGCTCACTGGATATTTTCTCTTTTTCTCGTATTCTCTTAAAAACCTTTGAGATGGTTGTGTGGGAAAACCCAGCAGACCAGCCTGTCTGTGAACAATGAACAACATAAATCAACTATATTTTGAAGACTTGATCTTCACATCAGCAGCTGTCATCTCGCTGATATATTTGATGATACAGATACTGGAATGATATATTGGAGCATTCATGTTTATTTCCACTTTCTGTGCATTTAAATAGCTCTGAAGTTTCAAAGGATGATTTCTGCCATCTGCACACTTATGAAGACAGTCGAATCACCTTTTTAAAGTTAAAGCCCTGACGCAGTTCAAACGCTGTGAAACATCGACGTGACTTCCTCCCTTTAGTCCCATCTGTTTCCCCCCCAAAATTTTTTTTAAAAAGGAAAGGAAATAAAAGAAGTTTCTCCCCCTGAGCTCCGTCCTCTTGGCTGATAGCCAGAGACAAAGATAAGATGTAGGGCACTTAGCCTGGCATCAGCATGGGAGCCCTGTCGCCCGGAGGCCTGAATAATTCAGCGCCTGAGATAAATTTACTGCTCATGAAGTCATGCAGAAAAGACATATCAGAGCAGCGTTATTACCTTTACTCTCTTTATTTGAATACCTAATTAGGAGATTTCCTTTTTTTGTTTGTTTTGTTGGTGTGAAAACCTCGCAGAGACCGAACCTCGACTCTAATAGCAAAAGTAAACACACATGCAACAGGAGTCCATATTTGTGCTCTTGTGCAGCTTACTCGCATTTTGCACCGTCATGCACAACCTTCCTGACAGGTTTAACACTCTGAAGGCATCTTTGTGCTTTGCGTTTATCAAGGGCGGGTTAGCTTTGAGCCATGACTCTAGTGTAGTTCCGTTTCGTTCCTTCCCACCACCACACTGTAAACATCTCCGGTCGCTGTCAACAGCCAGAAAGTCAGTCGTCAATCCAGCGCTGTCGAGCGGCAACAACGTGTCACCCAGAAGCCTCGTTTAATCACATCCTGGCTGTTGTTCGGAGTGAAGTTATAACCTGAATTAACAGATTTGTATCTTTTTCCTCAGCTCTCCTGTGCCCTTTCTTTTAAGGTCACCAGCTCGGGCATCCTTTGTGTCTTTTTTGCACGACCTAACCCGATAACACTCAGAAGGTCAAGAGGAGACAAAAAAAAGGAGTCGAGCATTGTTAATCCTCCGTCTAGCGCTCAAAACACCCCTCCATCTCCATCTCATCTCCATTATGTGGAAATAATATGATAGAGAGCCGGAGGTCGACAGACTACCTCCTTGAGATGAATAAGACAAATCATCTTTTCATTACGGCGCCGAAAAAGAGAGAGAGAGGGGCAGTGAGCAAAGAAGGAAATGAGACAGAATAGGATATGAAGACGGATGGTTCAGTCGCACGAGGGAAGGGGAGGGAGACGTCAGCCTGCAGGTCAGCGGACACTGGCTTTAATCATTGCAATGCGGCGGCGATGCAGTGCAGGGCAACACAAAAAGAGGCGACTTCATGGTTTAAAATGTGTTAGTCGATTTTATTTTTGTCTTTGTACAATGAGGAAAAAAAGACAGACCCATAATATCAAGAACAAAAAGTGCATGCATGTTTAAAAGAAATAAATAAATAAAAAATGAAATAGGTGACACATCTGCATGGCTCTCCACTCAGGGGAGGGGCTTTTGCTTTCTGGTTTTAGTCACGGTCTAAAAACTGAAAGATGACGTCACACTGACAACAAGTAGGCAAACAAACTTTTATGTCTACAACTGGTGGAATTACCCTTTAAAATGTGCTTAAACCACCACATGAATCAGATGTTACGTGGTAATCGTAGAAAAAGTAAAAAATTACAACCTTTACTGTGTATTTCTGTTTAAGATCTTCTAGGAATAACCTTTGAAGTTCATCTTCATCAGAAGATAGCGAGCGTGTTCTCTGCCTCTGCAGCGACCCTTGGAAACTATTCTAAATGTCATCAAACTACATCTTTATTGTTGCACACTGAGGTGTCAGACGTTGTCATTAAAGGTACAGGGGAGCTTATAAAATGTCTTTATGGGGTAAAAAGAATAACTTAACACATCCTTCAGTAGTTCAGCTTCTCCCCGGGTTGTATGATTAAACTTTGGGTGCAGTCAGTGATGCTGACTAGGTGGGAAACCTTTGACTTGGGTGAGACCAATACTGGAGTTTTGGGGCAGCTGCATATTTTTGAAGTAAAAAATAAGTTGGTGTTAGTTCAGGGGCCAATCCAGCAGTAAATTCTGAAACTAGCAAAAAGCTTAAACTGCGTCCACAAAGGACGCAACCGGCTCATCACTTTGAAGCTGATCATTGGTCACAAGCAGTAATTTCAGGATATGGTTACCCGGGTAACCCCCTAATGTCTTTGCTACCAGGAAGTATGTCAGTCATAGGTATTCTTTATTCTCATTGGTAGTTGTTTCAGTTGCTCACCTGCATCTTTTGCGTGTAATCTCCTGAAGTTGCCAAGTAGCATTCACTTTCTACAGTTTTTGGTCGCCACGTTGCTAATTGCTTCCAGTCTGCACACAACTCAACTGGAGCGATCGCTCGTCTCTGAGCCTCTACTGTCACGCTGTCCTGCAACATGAGCTGCAGATGCTGCTGAGACTGTTGTAAATACTAAGTCACTGACACCTGCATCATCTTCAATACGATTTAGAAAAGACGAAAAAAATCCAGACTATAACTGAAACATCTCTGATACGAACATTGTTGCTATAGGACTACATCAGGTGCTAAACATCAGCCAATCAATACAACAGTTTTAACCACAGGGGAAAACGTCTTAATAACATCTTTCTTTAAGGGGCGTCCACACAGGAAGTGACTAAAAGTGACGTGGAGATGAGAGACGACTGAAAGTCAAAGACACATTGAAAAGTTGGCGGGTCCTGAGTTAAACTTTTCTCCGCCTGGACATTAGCGAGAGAAGCGACTACCAGTGAGAGCACAGGAAACGGCTGACTGACATTAGATAAGTTAATAAAAACATACAACAGGGTTACCTAAGCAACAGGAGCCTGGAACGGCTGCTCATGACCAACTGTTGTGGCGAGCACTTCCTGTGACACCGCTTAACCTTCATGTAAGCACTTTTTTCTATGCTTAAGTGCTTTTAACCTTATTTAAGGGGAACTCGGGGTTCAGCATCCTGTCCAAGGATACTTTTACCTCCAGACCAGTAGAGCCGAGGATAGAACCGCCAACCATCTGATTGGTACATGACCAGGATCACCATTACAGTATCACGATGGAAAAGCGTTACATTTACATTTTTAAAATATTGTATTTGATGACATAACAGCATCACATGAAACTCTGATATAACATCATATTTACGCTGATCTACGTTAGTGCAATGTTCCAGAGACGTCTTTGGTTTGGTGACCACAGAGCAAACCTGCCGAAATTATGGCCACAAGCAACATGATCCACTGTGTTTATAGGCTTTTTGCCCACTTCCTTAGAGGTTAAGAGCAAAGTTAGCATGGCCACAAAAGTGATAGGATAAAGAGTGAAAATGAGTACACACCTCATCTTGCATCAGCCCATGGCACTAGGCCATCCTCACGTACTCACTTTAAGAGGTTACATTCACAATAAGACTATTTCCTTAAAGATGTAACTCACTCAGTACTCTGCTCTACACAGTAAACGATTCTTGATACAGTAAACAGAATGAATCACAGCACCTACCATCTGACCTTTGCCTCGACGCACCTGTGCGAGCACAAGCACGTTTAGAAACGAAAGGCACATCTCATTAGAAAGAGAAAATAAGGCTTACATCCTGGTGGGCCTGCTGATAACATAATCCACAATGGATTAAACCATTTGTGCAGTATCTGCTCTCAGGATGGAATATAATAAAGGCAGCTCACGCTACAATACAATAAATCCAGGCTAAATTTAAAAAAAAAGGCTTCGATAAATTAAGTCAAGGCAGAACGAAGTCGATAAGAAAACAAACAGCCTCATAAAAACCAACAGTTCATACTGAGGCTCACTACATCACAGCGTCGCCCTTTTTACTTTAATGTGTTTACAAAAGGTTTTAACTCAGAATGTGTTTCAGACGTGTTCTCTACGCTAATATAACACAACACTGATATAAACTGTATTTTTGTTATTAAGGATACACTATAGCACAAACAAACAAATCTAGAGTGGGACCAGTGCAGTATGTGCATCAGCTGCTTTCAGTTTGTCTTTTAGGTTTTGCTTTTTCATTTTAATTCTCTGTCACGGTGGTGGAGACCAAAAACGGAGCTAAAAGGAGTGATTACCAGGCTAGACTCCAAATGTATGCTAATATCTTCCAAGTTGAATGTATTAGCAGGATGCTGCACAGGACAAAAAAAAGAACAGAAATAACAGACTAACAGAAAACATCCAGCGAGCGGCTCGTGTCTGAATATTTGAACCGATTTGCTCTTTGACCCGGAGTTCTTATTAAAAGGGATGATCAGGTTGACATGCACCTGTTCATATGATTACAGGATGTGAGAACCTTGCTTTGGTCACGCCTGCTAATGTTCCCGTTTAGCGTCTGGCCACGATATACTCCTTCCTGTTTGGTTAATGATGACCTGAACTGGTTCACAGACCTGTTCCTGGGATTTAGTTCTACAAATAAACCAAGTAATACGTGTTTAAAACCTCCTTGTGAAACTGTAATGCACAAGCATCACGGACCAGTTGCTTTTTGAGGAGTACGGCTGTAGTTTTTGGGAGGGACAGCGCTTGGTCGAGCCTCCATCGTTACATCAAGCAGTTGCCCGGCTTTTTTTTTTCCATTTACTTTTTGACACTCCTGGGCGAGGCGCTGCTGTCCAGCTACCATTTCAAGTAGACACACCTGAGCCATCTCTACTTGTAAAATCACCACCACCATCAGCAGCAGCAGCAGCGCATCACTCCCTGTGGAGCGACAGGACAGGGGGACGATTCCCAGATCCATCTGTCCCTCCTGCACTGATGTTGAAAGTTCTTATTTGGGTTTAAAAAGTGTCCAGATGTTGCTCCTCTTCTCCTTTTTTAATAGCTGTAAGAAATATAAAAGAATATGTAAACAGCTCTGAAAAATTAAGACACGCGTGCAGCCGATGCAAACACACTTTACCTGGTTTTCTATCGTTTCCCCTGGTCCACGCTGTCTGTCTGCTCCTGGTAGAGAGAAAAATACACAGACTAATTAACACATTGAACAAATAAAATAATAAAAAATTATAAAATCCATCCAAGAAAGGTAAAAGTCAACATGAAAGCTGACAGAAAATGAAACAAACACAGAGACCTTTATCAGCAGGAAAAACTGTAGAATTTATGAAAATACAGTTAAATGTTACAAATTTATACCCTCTTTCACATTTCCAAAGCTGTCTGCTGGGACAGAATGGAGTCTTTCCTGGGCCAATCCTGGCCCCGGGCCCTTATGTTTGACACCTTCTAGTTTAGTGCTTTGTGAAGTAGCCCTCATGTCTCGTTCATCAGCATTTAAAGAATGATCGTACTCAAAGACTTCAAAACAAAAAAGTGTTGAGGACTGTGCACTCAGTGTGTGGCGAGTTCACCGATCCACTAATGCAGAAGGAGAAAACCTCTCTCCTTTTCATCTCTGGCGTTGCCTCTGCAACTGATATTGATATTTCTGCACTTTTGTGTCTCTGGCAACATTTCTCAGAGAGTGCACTGTCTGTATATGGCTGTAAATATACAGAACATATACATAGCTTTCTTTTTTAAACAGCAACTTGAGCCAACTGCCCCCGTCAGAGCTGGTTGCCAACCTCAATGCTACTGGAGTAGAGAACAACTCGTCAGGTTGCTGTTCATGTTTAGGCACATCGCTTTGAAGCCGATCGTCGGTCACTAGCAGACATTCCAGTCTCTGGTTGCCTAGGTAACCCTGTAAAGTATTTACCACCCATGTCATATGTCACTCGGCGGTATCTTTCACTCTCAATGGTTTTGCAAACGAGCAAAAAAACAAAAACACAGCCATGTAAAACAGAGTCGTGTGACGCTTAGGAAAAGCTGTTTACAGCTAGCATCCATCAAGAAGAAATGCTCGCATGTGTGATTGAACATTAAATGTGATGATCAAGGATTCACCTTGATGGCTAATTTCACAGCAGGAGCACCACCCACCCGATTTCTCTAAAGACCTTTGCAGTTTGCTGCAAAGCGCCTGAAAGCACCTTTTTTTGTTGTTCACTGTTTGTTTTTGTTTGAAGAATATGAAAACACGTTATCTGCGAGGAAATTTCTGTTGTTTAACGGCAGCAACCGGACGACGCAGCTTCCTGTTCCTGTAAACACTAAATTAGACATCGAAAAGAGACGAGTGGATGCTGCTCACGATCACCTGGAGCACAGCATTTCATAAACCAGACTTCCTGTGATGTAAACAGAAGACAGCAGGCCGGAGGCTGGTCTTCTGTTTTTCTCCAGCTCTGTGTGATGAATTTTTTAAAGACTCGTTTATTCGTTTTTTCTTACAGCCACTGCAATAAACAGCATCAGTGAACAGAAACTAAAAACTACTGTCCATGAATGCAGCTTTTACTCCATCTCATTTATTCTTATTGAAAATACTAGAAGTAATATTTCTCTAGTGCCATGTGTTTATATTTATTCACTAGAAGTCTCCATCTGGACCTGAGTGTTTGCAGACTTCTACTGTAAGTGTTGCAGGCATTTTACCCACTTGTTACGTAAAAGCACAAAGTTTAGAGCCGAAATGACAGGTCGCGTGTAGTTCAGTACCTTCAGGCATTTTCTAAAGCTTTCCACAAGGGTTAGGAGTGTTTATGGGAATTTTTTACTGTTCTTCCAGAAGCACATTTGTGAGGTCAGACACTGATGTTGGATAAGAAGGCCTGTCTCACTGTCTCTACTCTAATTCACCCCAAAGGTGTTTGATCAGGATGAGGTCAGGACTCTGTGCAGGCCAGTCAAGGTCTTCCACACCAAATTCTCTTATGTCTTTATGAACCTTTCTTTGGTGCACTGGTGTGCAGTGATGTTGGAACAGGAAAGGGTCATCCCCAAACCGTCCCCACAAAGTTGGGAGCGTGAAATTGTCCAAGATATCTCGCTATGCTGAAACATTAAATGGGCTGAGACCAACTGCTGAAAATCAGCCCCACACCATAGCAGTGATTTTATAAACCTTTGGTTATTGAAGTGACTGAAACAACTAAATGCAATGATGTGGATGGTTGAGTAATATAGTGCATATTATAAAGAGAGGAATGTGAGATATGTGCACACATAAATATTTATGGATACATAAGAAACAGAGCTCTTCTGCAGGCAAGACAAAAGCAGAAACAGGTAACATTTTCATCACACACACACACACACACACCTGAGGGGACTTGGATGTTGGTCGACTCTTCGGCTCCACCGCTGTGGGCGATGCGGGGACGCTCCCGTTAGAGTCTAATATCAGCAGAGTTCGCCGCTCCCTGGCTGGTTTTTCACACTTTGTCACGCGGAACCTGAGAACGATAGAAGGGTTTGAATGTTTGTGCAGCCTGCGATCCAAATGAGAGAGCTGGTCCAGGTCGCAGAGCTGGCTCAAACCCCTGTTCTTAAGCAGCTGACATGACAATGACTACATATATACAGTAGAGTGTATGAAGAATCATATTTTTACCTAAAAATAAAAGAATTTAGGTGGCACTTCATAAATATTATATTTACATGGAAAAAGACCAAGTTAAAAACAGAAAATGGTCTGTTATTGAATGATCTAGGACAGAAACTCAGGTCATAAGCCATTCTTAGAGCCACACACACACACTCTCTCTCTTTCTTGGTTTCTTACTCACCTAAACATGACATCTCTCTCATCCGCCCACTCTAAAGCTTTAATTAAATCAGCAAATGAATATTTGTATCCAGGTCATGCTGACCCCTGTGCATATGGCACCATTCATCTAAGTGCGCAAATGAAAAGAAACCTCTTCGCATCCCAATCAGCTCTCAGCGGGACATTGAGGAAGGCTGCGTGACGGCGAAGAGGCTGCACACTTTCCCGGCCTCACTGGTGGATTGAGAAATGGTCTCTTTACTTTAAACTGGATCTAGGACACAGCGGCACTAGATTTATGATGGGAGTACACTGCCAGGATTTAATTCTCACTGTGGTGAATTCTTCTTATAATTACTGAAACTAAAAGTCTGGACATTGAACACAAACACAAGAAGAACCAGAAAAATTCCTGCACACTGCAGGATCATTGGGTTGATGATGAGTGTGTCCAAATTCCCTGCACAGACATTGTAAAAGATGGACATAGGTGAACCTGGTGGAGAAGTGCCTTAAAGCTGCATGCTTTGCCCTCATGACCAGTAGGGGGCGACTTGTCTGCCTCAACAGCCCTCGGCTCTCTTTCTGATTACATTATGCGCTCAGTTGCCAGTTTCAGGTCAATACCAGAGCCAGAAAATAGGATTATGTTCATTGGCGAACAACTTTTCAATCAAAAGTTGTTCGCCATATCAGAAACTAATTTTCTTACACACTTCTACAGGACCAGAACTCTTTTTGGAACCACAGCTATCGCCATCTGGTGGCTTTAAGAGAGAATGCAGGTACTTCAGGATTGGCTTTTCCAACCTGAAGCTAGGTCATGTTTTATACTGATTTTCTACAAGGGGACCAAATACACATGCTTTCTGCAAGCAGCTTGATGTCTATTAAATTGTAAGAATAGCTCCTGTCATCGATTAATGCTTTAGAGTTGAGTGAACACTCACTAGTCAACATGACAGTCCTGGTGATATCCTGAATAAGATATTAGAAGTCTGCTTATTAATGTTCGTGTCTCAGTTTTGTGAGGACCTGTGCTGTTAACAGTGGCACGTGGAGCAGTCTGACCACAAGTTTCTGACCTCCCAGTGTGGTATCAAAGTGCATGAGATGCTTGTGCCTTTTAAATGAAGTGTGAATATTTTCGAGAGTTAATGTTTGATTGTTAGCGCCGTGTGTGTGTCTGTGTGCACTCAAGCCTAGTGTCCCTCTGGGGCAAACAGTGTGTCATTTTTCATTTACTTCTGCTAATTAAACCACCTCGTGATGCGATTCGGAGAACATTTTAAAGGCAGGAAAATCATCAAGGCTTGTCCTTCAGTTATGATTCAAACACACACACACACACACACGCCCACCCACCTGCCTACAGCCAGGACTGTGACCTCCACACAGTTACTGTGCCGCAGCTCTGCTTTGCGGGCTGACGGCTTCCTCATTAGCGGCCATTTCTTCTGGTTGCAGCGGGTGCAGATGTTCTTGTTGCCTCCCAGGCCCCCGATGGTGTGCAGGTGGTTACAGGTGTGCTTGGCTGCTCCCGGGGGCGCCCCCGGCGATACAGGTGTCATTGGAGGAGTGGGAGTGCCGGGGGAGGTGGGGGTGAGCGGAGGACTTGAAGATAAAGGAGGAGAAATGTGTGATCCTCGCAGCTCTTTCTTCAGATTGCCACTTTTTAAAAGCCTTCCTGAATTAATTATACAATATTATTGTGAAATGAACTAAGAAATCTTTTATAGGTCAACAACTGTAAACATCCAAAATGTGAGGTAAGAGGAACAAACCCCAACACGAGCTAAAGACTTCGGCCCATTTTACCCAGAGCATTTAAGCTCGCTGAATTCTGCAGTGCTTCCCTTATCACAGCCCGCCGCTGCAGAAATGACACATCAATATTTCATACTTCAAAACAATTACTGACAAGCTCTTTGAGAACAATCACCCTCAGTGATTATCTTTAAAGTAAAAATGGAAGCAGTTTACTGCGGCTGCAGGTGAAGTTTCAGACACACCATAAGTAAACAATTAGATAAGCCCACAAATAGAAGCAACGCAGACGCGAAGGGTGTCGCGTCACATGATGTTTGTCTCCAGCTTCCTCCTCTGAGAGTTTCTTCTTCATTCACTCCCCGTGTGTTCACACACCACTTTGCATTTAATCATTAGTTATTATTAATCTCTGGCTCTCTTCCACAGCGTGACTTTTGTCCTCCCTCCCCTCACACCCAGCCCGTCGCCTCAGATAGCTGCTCCACCCTGAGCCTGGTTCTGCTAGAGGTTTTAAAAGTAGTTTTTCCTTTCAACTGTCACCAAGTGCTTGCTCAAAAGAGGCCATCTTTGTTGAGGTTTTTTTTTCTAATACTGTGGAGTCTTTACCAGTGCTGGAACAAAGTTACATATTTGAGTAATGCAGTATTGTAATGCGTTATCTTACTAAATTCAGTAATCATGCTACAGTTAAAATTACGTTGTGACCTGTATTACAAAGATTATCCGTGCCTGGCAAATAGAAAAGAAAAAAAAAAACATGTGTACTTGCTACAATCAGCTGATTTCAGTTCGTGTGTGTCCAGGACAGGAACAGCTGCATTCCACTGCTTCAGCTCTTTGCAAGCCTCTGCACAGACAGCACGCTAACACTAAGCTAGCCAAGAACCCAGAGTGATGGTAAAGCAGAGCACACGCAGACCCCAGCCCAGCAGCCAGAGCCTGAACTTCAACAGGTAACAAAGGCAGTGATGAAGCTTAAAGCCTCAGCTTCTACCTCTTCATGTTTCTATAGTAGAATCAATCGTCATCTTTGCTTTGTGCTGATACCTGCGCTCATGGCTCTGGTAGCTATGATAGCTGGGATAGGCTTCAGCCCCTCCCCAGGACACTGATAAGGACAGCGGAAGAGAATAGATGGATAAAAAAGGGTCTTTAGACGAGAGTTGTTATTGTTGATGTTGATACTGCACTATATAAATAAAATTTAATTTAATTTAATGAGCACTATGTACTTTTAAGCCTCAACAAATCTGGTTATTGGGACATTGAAAGCCTTTAATGCCTTTTAAAAATTATTCCAAGAAATGTGACAGCTCATAAACATATGCAGCCACTGCAGATGGAGTCATTGGCCAATAATAGGGTACAAAATGTGATTTTGGTCCACCGGAAGAACAAAAGACGTGATGTTGGAGATAAAGTGACGAGAACAGGAACTGCTGTGGAAAGATGATGAGAGGGACTAAAGGACGGTAGAGAGGTGGTGGAGGACTGATGGCAGGAGAACGGAAGTTAAGCACTGAAGCTGGAGAGGCAGATAGTGAGCTCTGGCGACACTACAGTCAGTCACTCTCCTCCTTGAAGCCTTTTCTCCATCCCTCTCTCCTGCTTCCTCCCTCTCTCCTTCCCCAAGTATCCAATAAATTACCCCCACCGATATCCTTTCTTCCCCTCCTATTCTGCCATCTCTAAGTGATCCACTGGCAGGCTGCCCATCCTGGCTGAGAGCACGCGAGAGAGAAAGACAGATGTGGGACATAACAGCAGGAGAAACTACCACAGAGAGCCATCTGAACAAAATGAAAAAGCAAAAGGCAAACTAGAGGTGGAAATATGTGAAGAAAAACATTTGGAGAGAGAACTGAAGAAGTGAGACACATGAAGGTGACGCTGGGGATTGTGTGTGAATTCATAGTTTTCTAGTTTTTTTCCCTTTTATGTATTTATATGTTTGTTACAGGACACTCGGTGTGACACAGCAGAATACCTCAGTACCTAATCCTTGGCAGATGCAACACGGCTACCATTTATCCACACTGTTTTCTCCCAACAAAAGAAAACACCTTTCCTCTCTTATCTCCTTTCCGCCCAGCACAATATGAAGCGGAGAGAGAAAGATGACAGCAGGAGAGAGAGAGATACAGAGAGGGGGGAAACATACTCCACTAACTCGATTTACTTAGACTCCTACTGTCACAAGCATCTCCTCCTCTAATCCATCTATCTGCCCAACTCCTTCTCCCCCTGTATTAGAGGCAAAGCACCACTACACTTGTTAATGTGCACTCCTCTGCTCATGGCTCTGTATGGACGGTGAGCGGTGTTTCCCCTGCACTGATTTTCTCTGTTGGAGGTATGATTGCTCCAAGGAGTAAAGACATTAAGTTACAGGCTTGCATGAGACCTCACCAAAATACGTCTGCTAGATTATAGAGGAGTATTAGGCCAAAGCCCATCATCCTGTGTTTGCTGGTTGGGGGAGTCCAGTTGCAACGCTATCAGCAGGAGAGCTAATAGTGCTCTAGCCGTGGCTTGTTTCCCTGCTATCAGCAGCTTTTATTGCACTTAAAGCTACACAATAAGCTCTTATGAACTCCCAGTAATGTCTTTACGTCACCTCCACGCTCCACCGTGTCATAGCTCTTTTACGGGTGGTGGGAGACACTCCATATGCATTCAGGCCATCAGGTTTTATACTACTGGGTGATCCTGGCCACAGGCAGCAAGCTAAAGCTGCTTTAGCTCATGGCTGCCCAGTTTTCACATGGTATGCTAGACATGTCATTTAATCTCAAGAGCAGCTATTAGAAGTGATTTAATGTAATAATTCTTGTCACATACTGTATATAGTGTGATTTCTAGCAGACCAACAGCTTCGTGTTTTGTTAGCCGCAACACACGTTTAACATGGTGACCTGCTATTCGATGAATAATGATAATCTTATGATAAAAAAAAAAAAAAGTATGTAGCAGAAATATATCTTTTACCACCATCTACATTGTGAAAGTGAGTGATGAATACACAACAGTATTCTTTCCACATTTACTGGTCAAAACATCTTAGGAAAAACATTTTGAATGTTATTTGAGGCAGCTCAGATCAAATGGCTAAACAAGTTTTGACTGCCGATTCTTTAGATATAGCTTTTATGCTGTGGTGACCTTCAAAAGTAAAGTTAATTCAAATAGTCCAAAATGACCACCAAATAAGGAACTTCAGGTATTTCATAGCACTGCTAAGTGGCAAGCCTCAAAGGACTTTAGCTAGCCAACTTAAGCTAACTTAAGCTAGTTAGCATTATGTTATACAAGTTTCTTTGTATTTTCAACTGACCCTAAAACAACTTAAAGGTTTTTAAAACGGGAACTAGATTTCTTTGTTTGCGACATCAAGATAAAGCTAATACCAAACAAAAGTTTAAATCAGATTGGAGTTTGCTTGGCAGCCTGATTTACACACAAGGGGAACCACAAACAAAGGTAACATCACATTTCAGATTAGAATGGCCCTTTACTATCATTGTACATGTGCAACAAAATCTAATAATCTATTCTATTTTCAAAATACTTTTTATAGAAAAGACATTTATGATGATCAGTTTAGTTGTCATAAAGCTGTTTTAATAATGCTACATATTACACATTTTTTTAACTGTATAAATTACAAAATTTATACAGCCAATATGCTAATAACTCAGTTTAACAGATTAGACACTATATATATTAAATACCTTCTAAGGTTTACTAACTTCAAAAGTTACTCTCACTTATTTTGTCAGTTAATTTAATTTAGTTCAATACCATTTTATTTATATAAAGTCAATTCACATCAATAAACACATCAAGATGCTTTGTATTGCTTAGTCAAGTCCCTTCGATACCAGAGAGAAAATCCCAACAATCCCTTTTGGCCAAGCACTTGGTGACAGTGGGGAAGAAGAACTTACCTTTAAGAGGAAGAAACTTCCAGCAGACCCAGGCTAAGAGCGAGGCAGCCATCTGCTAAGGCCAAGTTTTTGTTAACCAACAATTAACTGTGGATTTGATCTATAAATGTCTATAGTTCGATATTTGACCAGAAGTTCAAAGTCTATAGTGAACATTATTCTTCTAACAAGTGATAAGTGACTCGACTGACTAACCATCCAAAGCTTCTGCTGTTCTTAAGCCTCCAGCATTTCTTATATTGTCACTCTGTTTAATTACTTGATTTTACAGCCAAGAATCTTATGAGGAAATATGTCAGCAGCTCCAGTTACTATGTTTTAATAATCCCACAATACAGTGAAGTGGCGCACAGTGGCTTTTTGGGAATGGTCCCCAGCTACGTGTCCCCAATCGGACCCTGCCAATGTGGATAGGATCAGGAGGAAACTGTGGCCTCATTGCCTTGACTCTTCTTGTCCTGCTCTGCATGCTCTCAGTTCAGACACACTCAGACACATAGAGTCTCAAGGAGGCTTATGGTGCCACCTGGTGGTCAAACCAGTTAGTACACAGAGTCTTTGCCCAATTAATTTAAGATGAGCCCAACAAAGACAGAAAGCCTTTTTAATAACAGATGGACTTGTTCTTCACAGCGTGAGATCACACTTACCCATCCGAATCAATGCTGTTTTCATGAATCATGGCATTTAGGGCATCAGAGTTTGCTAAAGAGGGAGAGAGAGAGAGAAAGTTATACGCTTATAAAGACGGGGAAAAAAAGGGAGAGAGACGGAGGGAGATAAAAGTCGTGTTGGGAATTAGTGAGGAGTACGCTCCAGTGACTTCAAAAGCAGAGCGCTTATTGAAAGATGGCTCGAGCAGATTAACTCTTTAACACAGCGAAACGGCACATCACATGCAATCACTGAACACATAACAACTGTACACAGAAGACCTCGGCTGGGTGGGAGGAATCTGCCAGACCGTGAAAACTTTTGTCTGGAGCAAAGTTGCTTCAGAGTGTGACTCGGAAAAGTTTCAAACTTCCACATAACCGTCGAGAATGCAGCCTTCGGAGGTAAAGTTTGAAAAATTCTCACAGTGCGCACGATCACCAGCGCCCGACCTCTGCTTGCAGACAAAGTAGCTCAGGCGTAGATTTACATAATTTGCTCCCAGAGACACATTTCCCCAAGGCCAGGCCTCGATGCATTCACTGACTTCACTAACAGACCGCTGTGTACACAGATAAAGAAATCTGTGCAGAGTTTGTGACAAATGAGCTGCACACACACAAACAAACACAGATGACTCATGTAGGTGGACGTAGGAGTTTCATGTTAAGATTTCACAGCAGCGTTCACAAACGTCTGCCTCAAACTTCCTCCTCGTGTCATGAAGGAAGCCTCGGAGAACGGATGTTAATTTTAGTGCAAAAACATTATCTACTTGTTTTTGCCAGAAGGCCCTAACATGAGTAGTGGTCAGAAGAAAGAAAATAAAATGTTGGCATATTGTTGGTTCATGCACAGCTCTCTTAATTTCAGTCCTTCCTTTTCTTTTTCAGTCATTCTGTTGTAGATTTGCTACTGTGGGATCATAGTGCATGACCAGTTTGAGCCAAGCTTTAGCTGTCAGACAGACGGCCTCGCATTAGAATAATTTGGTATTCAGAGGAGTTCTTGGTCGACTCAGTGGCTACCAGGTGTCCGGGTCCTGTGGCTGCAAAACAAGCCCAAATCATCATCCCTGCTCCACCGTGCTTCACAGCTGGTATGAGGTGTTTGTGGTGATATAGTCGATTTGGTTTCCTCCAAACATAGCGCTAGCTAGGTCTTGTGGTTTTTTAAGATGCAACTTTACAAAGTTAAACATTGTTGTCATGTGCTTTTTAGAAAGAAGAGGGTTTCCCCTGGCAACCTGTTCTGTTTTTCTATTGTAACTAATTGTAATTGTGTTGTCATGAACTTTAACATTTAACATGCCAACTGAGGCCTGTAGAGTCACAGATACAGCTTCTGGGTTTTTGTTTCTCTGAGGGTCTGACCTCAGACTGAATGACTGACAGCTGAATGTTTTCCATTTGTTAATAATCTTTGATGGATATCAAATTGTTTGGAAATGCCCTCATAACCCTTCTCAGACGGATGGACAGGAACAGTTGCTTCTTTAAAATCGTCATCCTTCCTCCTTGCTACTGTGCTAACAAATAGTTAAACACACCTGATGTGCTCCAGAGCAGCAAACTATCAAAACCTCTGCTTTTATAGAGGCGCTCACACTTGCTGATGGTAAATTAATCATGTGTATTTGACTAGCAGCAGTTGGCTAACCTCTAAACTCGTGGAAGTAGTGAACTGTGTACTGCTCCTGAATTTTAGCTTAAATTTTGCTAACTAAATAATGACATCCACTCTGGAAACCAAGTGAAACTAACCTGGAAAAAGGGGTCACTATGTCATCACTTTAGAAACGGATAATGTTCCTTTACGTCTTTTACAAAGTAAACTTTTGGATGAAAAAGGATAATTTTGAGGAAATTATTTTTTTTAAACTGTGGAGTGGGACCCACTACTGGGCGTGGAAAACCAGGTGGAAAATATAAAGTGAAATTAACTTCAAATAATAAAGAACTTTACTTTTAAATGATATCTGACCAACAATACCAATAAAAATGAGTAAAGTTTTTCCACACTGTACATGTTCAAGTACTTCCCACTGGTTGCAAACATGGTAGTGACTTTTCCTTTGTTTGATCAGTAGAGGGCAGTGTTTTCCTTTGTCTGATCAGCCATCAGAGCGGTGCACGCTATAGCATTCAATTCCTCCTCTCTTTATTTAGACTGAAACGGCTGTTGCTGCAAAAATGTTGAGTGGACACAACAACTTCCTGTTTTCATTAGAGAGAGAGGGGGGAAAAAAACAGCTACAGTGATTTCTTTTTTAAATCTTAACCATCGGCCAAGTTTCCATCAGTTGAGCAATGTTGAAGGGTGAGAGAAGGTGTAGTAAAACAGATATTTATAAATAGAGAGCACAATAACGTGCTGACTCCACAGACTGACAGCGTGGAGGCGAGTCACGATAATCAGAATCCTACGAGCATGACTGCTTCATAAAACAGCCGTGAATCAGCCCAGAGCAAACGTACAGCTCAGGACAATGATGGCCAGTCACCAACATGGGACGAGACAGCCTTTGTGTATCACAGGATTGGGTCAAAGTGCAATATTGAATTACACTTAAAGAATCAATAGTGACATGGCACATTTTCAACTCTTATATGATATAACTTCTTATAGATGGGTGCTATACGGCAGCGGTTCCCAACCTTTTCTGCACCATGGACTGGTTTAATGTCAGACAATATTTTCACAGGCCTTTAAGGTGTCGCGGATAAATACAGCAAATTAAAATGATACGACCAAGACAAAAACTGTGGTATTTTGTAAATATAATAATAAACGTCATTTCACTGTGTAACTTTATTAGCAGTGTCCTCCAACAACATTGAGAGTAACATCCTCCTCTCCGCCCCTTAATGCTCTCTGGTCGCTATGGTAACGTGTAAATATTTCTTTAAAATAAGACACACAGCTACAATTCGGGAAAAGACCCAGGGAAACAGAGTTAACAATAAAAACCCTGAAAACCATAAATTTCACGCCTCAACTCTCGAGACTCACGGACTGGTACCGGTCTGTGGCCCGGGGATTGCTATTTATAAATTCTCTATACAGAGCCTACATTTAGTAAACAACCTGTCATAAAACCAATAAAACAGAAATATTTTACAAGCCTGTCAAAAACTTCTTTAAAACAAAAAATCATATTACAGTGGAACCCCGACTTACGAAATTAATTCGTTCCCGAGGGTCTTTCGTAAGTCGAAGCACCCATCGCCCGTTTTGACTGAGGCGATGCTAAACGGTTAATTGCTAACTAGAACAACAATACGTCGTCTAAGTGGAACAGCGAAGCGCAAGTACTGAAGCCAAGGGGTTGTCACATGATTCGGAAGGCATTGTGGGCATTGTAGGCTCAGCCAATCAGAGCCAGCAGATTTTGTTACGCGGGCATTTTGCCGTAACACGGGCAAAAATGTTGCCGCTCAGTGCCTTCGTAACTTGAAATTTTCGTGAAACGGGGTATTCGTAAGTCGGCGTTCCACTGTATTATTATTATTCATTAGGCAAATATGCATTTTATACCAAATTTGAGCCGGCACACTGGAATTCTTGTCAGTAATTAATTAAGCACAACATTAAACCAGTAAGACTAATTTTTCGTGTTCGAGAATTCAAGTAAATAATTGTCTCAGTTATGGTGGCGTTCTGATAAATGTGTCCTGCTACCAGTACGTTTGGACAGTGGTGTGAGGTAACAGTGTTGGTGGAAAGTTTGAGCAGCGCTGTCAAAGACCGAGTCCTCTGTCTGCCCTCAACCCTCCAAACACCGGGGTGAACAGCTACTTTTCCAGCCTCTTAGACTACACACAGCGTCCTAACAGCTGGTGCAGAACGCTGCTAACTTTTACTGTATAATCTTCAAAGTATAACCGTCTCTTTCTTCTCTTTCCTCAGTATAATTCTCTGCCTTAGCATTTAAAAGCCTGTTTTGACTCTTAGTTTGTACAGACATATATCCTGAACTCAGACCGGGCTCCGCAAAAAGACTTGAATAAATCCTTTTGTCCTCCTCCGCTGCAAGAGGTAGTGCCACTTCTGTGTTAAACACCTAATTCTTAAAATGCTGATCACGGCTAACAGCAAATAAATGTCTCAGCCGGTCTGTTTGTAGCAGGAGAGGGGAAAAAATAGAAAACCTTTGAAGTAAATATTTCGTTTGAAAAGTTCCAGATTAAAAATGACCTAAAACTGAACTTTAGACTGAGTCATCTGCATTTTTTCAACTTTTTAAAAAGACCATATCATGAAAAACCCCCCAAACAACCCCAAAACACTTTTGTTCCTTTGCCCTGTGGTGCTAGTTGCCATCCATACATCGGTGTGAGATGCCAAGTTTTGGAGCCATCAGCTGTCTTCTCTTGAACTTAATGGAACTAAATGACACCTTTCTTGCAGCAATGTCTCCTTGCAGAAGCCATGACCTGGTTACTAAATATATAGGAACTGCTGTCTTTCACCAGTCATATCACTGTGCACAAGAAAGCGTCCATCTACCTGTGAAACGAGGCTCAAGCTGTGACAGGATGGAAACACTGCTCAGTTCAAAAAAAGGAAAATAATGCTATCGCTACCTTGTGCATTTCTTTTTTCCTGAGTAACGGGCTCGTGACTTCTTGAAGAGATGCTGTTTTCTTGAGCACAACAACGCAAAGTGCTCCTGCAATTTAGTTTCATTTTATTCACAAGCAGGCAAACATCTACAGCCAGTATTTACAAAACCGGAGCAACTCAAAACTAAATAATCAAGATGGATAAACTGCTCTGCAGGCCAGTGGAAAAAAAATGTGCATATTTGACTTTGGTGGGGGTGAACAAGTGGAACAGGGCGTCTTCTATTACACGAAAGCATCCTCTCTTAAGGAGTCAAATCATAGACAGCTGTTACCCTTCTTTGAGTTCAACATCACTTTACAGTTATGGGAAGTTTATTGGTGCTGTGGAAAACAATCCACACTGTCAGTAAAGACCTACGATGCCACAAATCAAGCTGGTTTATGTTTCGCACAATGCTGCCATCGATCCTCGTCTCTGCTGCTGCCGTGTTTGAACGCGGCTCAACAAAGGATTACAGAGGATAACACGCTACAAAGCATTTGCAGTGATTTATCATGAATTTAGCTTCCTGCAAAGGGAAGGAACGGGATGAAATCGCAGATGAAACACTCGTGTGACTTGTACTCGAAAGCGTGAAAACACCTACGTCATAACAAATGGTCTCAGATTCTTCTGCCGTTGTCCTGAATGTGAACTTCCACTAAAAGCTTCATTTCTGAGCCAGACTCGTCTGAGAAAACACGCACGGCTCAGAGTCCACAGCTGACTTCCTTCCCGAGTAGCGTGTGACAATGTACCAAACAATAATGCCAGCTGTAATCGCTTCAGGGAAGGAGGACAAACAGGGGCCATTTCCCCAAAGTCACAGGTTCACACCTTCAACCAGAAATGACAGGTGCTCTTATGCAAAAAACAAACACAAAGCCTTGAATACGTACCTTCATTTTTCATGATGTAGTGGACAATCTGTCCAACCGTGTCATTGTAGTCACTGAAGGTGTCATTGAGCTCTGGAAAAACAAACACACACGAATAGAAACATCAGTATTATTAAGCACTGAGCTGAAGGGTCGCCCGCTACAGAAACATGATACATGGTCAAAGAAAGTCAGCCTCACACAACTATGCCAGGCACTGAGGGGCAAACAACTCCTGCAGATTTCCACTGTTTAGTTTTCTACATGAGTGAAAACGGAAAAAATCTCCAAAGTGAAAATCCTAATCTTAATCAGACACCTAAATCACCCTCACCCAGAATTTTAACAAAGGCAACGTGGCTGAAGCTAAAGCTATCCAGAGCTCAGAGCTAGCCACAAGCAGCCTCGGTATGAGCAAACGATCAAAGCAGTTTTAAGGAAAATTATGGAGACTAGCAGAAAAGAGAAACTGGTCCGTGTAAGTGAGTAGTGACAGCTGGGGCAGGCGGCATCCTTGAGTTGGATCAGAGGATAAAAAATAGATGGCGCTTCAGTAAATTTTCATATAAAAGCTGGTATTTAAATCGTGGGTAAGTAGTGGTCAGCAATAAACAAATCAAGGCTGGTAAAAGCACAGCACCAGTTCAGTCAGTGCAGTCTCCTGCTCATGCTGCACTGAACTAATTCCAGTCACTTTCTCCTTTACTTTACTCTACTATACACATTACACACTACAATGTTGTGTGTAGAGTATGCATAGAGAGAATTAGAAGCGCAGACTTTAGTAAAAATACTCTCCATGCATGTTCTTCTATTCTTGGCTTTACAGGGTGGCACAGAGAGAAGTTAGTGGATTTCTATAACTTCTCAGGAATAAAGCTTTTCGTTTGTAAGAAGAAGAAGAAGAAAAAAGAAGAAGAAAGTCTGCTTAAAGGGGAAGGTGGCCTTAAAGGAAAAGGAGCATTCAAAACAGCAAAGTAAAGCCGAGCTGATGCTAAAAGCCTCCGTACAGCTAAAGGGACGGGGAAAATTCACAGTGGATTTTTTGTGGCCCTTATACCGTATCGCACTTTGATCCATTGTTGACATCAGAAATATGTTTTAGCACAACTATAACGCTTCTGTGGCAGATGTTTATCGATCACACACAGAGCTAAAATGTTCCTTTTGAGTGATTATTGCCAGGAAGAATCAATGACTGTCCCTCGCTCACGCCGTCCCCGGACGTTACTTCCTGCCATTTCTCAAAAGGAAATTGTCGGATTTCTATAATATTGCAAATTCGTCGCAGTAATCATTCAACTATGCAGAACAAATCCACTGGTCAGCACACACCCCTGTGAGGCACTTCCTGGAGTTTCCTTTTGATTGCTTCCTCAGTTTTTCCTCGCTACTGATAAACGTAAATTGGAATCCTCTGGTATGCCGAGGCTGACTGCGAGCAGGAAACCTGACACTGAGGAGGAAAAAAAGGGAACACTTGACTGACTGACCGAGCGAGGTCGCAACACAAAGCAGTGTTGTGTTTTTGTTCTAACGTACGATAGGGTAGGGCTTTTTGAAGAAACAAACACACACAAACAAATACATGGCTGGGAAAAACCCTAATGGACTCATGACTATTGTGCTGCCAGCAGCAGGAGTTTGCACTTACTCAATGAGCGAAACCCGCTTCACGCCTGTACTTTCCAATACCAGCTCTTGACGTAAGAAACTGAGTTGTAATTCACACAGTTAACTGGAAAGATTAATGGGAATGGTGGGGACATCATATGTAAGGGAAAACACTGGTGTGCGGTGCATTGCGTGATGACAGGAAGTTGGACAGCGCAGCGTAAACAGCTTATTCGTTCCATAACATTTCTCATGCCTGCGACAGAGCCAGGGTGATTGCAGAGATTTCACATATGCGCTCAAGAATTACTAGAACGACAGACGAGCAGGCACGGCAGCTGTAGGAGGAGGGAAACTGAGTGAAGTGCGCGCACAAATCCCACAGTAATTACGTTCCACCTCACTGAACTCCACATGAATGGATGAAGGGAATGCTAAAAGTCTTCCTGGTTTCTGCTGGCCTGCTTCCAAATAAAATGACAGCCCTTCTAAAAATGCACCCCAACCTCCAAAAGAGCATTCCTAAGCTCACGTTTGTCTATTTCATCTTCTGAACGCATAAACACCGAATAACGTAAAGTTCAGTCTGTTTGTCTGTTATACAGGAAGAGCTTGAAATGCTATTGCTTTGAGATGCCATTCACGTCACACGCCACCGCCTGCGTCTACCTTAAGTAACACACACGAAGTAATTAGATTCAGGAATGTAGTCTAGGGTTGAAAGCACCAGAACGAAGGTGATTTCTGCCTTCTAGACGTCTTATTACCACATGACAGGCAAATGGAAAAGATCACATGGGCCGATCACTAATTTGGAAACTCGTGCAAAAAAAAAAAAAAAAAAATCATCTGCTGTGCGACAGCATTGCAGTGGATTTACTGAGACGTGGACAGGCGTGATCATAAATACTTTAAATCCTTTAGATGATGAAACAGTTAACGATAGTATTTATGACGAGCAGTGCGTATTTACGCAGTGCCTCGAATCATGTGGACGTTGGATGAGTAAGGGATTTGAGGTAAACAATGCACACAATTGAGCCCCTCGGTTTACAGCTGTAATCGCGCTGCCAGCTCAACATGTCATGAGACCTGAATCACAGTCTCACGCTGGAAATGGAGCGTCAGCAGGGTCCAAAAAGATGACAAATGTTTAAAACAAAAGAAAGGGGAAATAGAGACAGTGGGTGAAAAGAACTGATTTCATTGTTTTCTCGGTTGTGCAGAGGCTGAGCTAAAGGACCGACAACACTGACACTGCCTGCAGGAGGCCGGGTACGCCTGGATCTGCATCATAGTCATGTCCTGCTACTGAAACTGTGAAGCCAGGTCCCAGTTTTGAATTTGGGAGACAGACACAATCTCTACATTTAAGATTAGGCTTGAAACTTTCTTCTTTGATAAAACTGACAGTCAGGGCTGAATCAGAAGCCTCCCTTTGTTATGCTGCGACAGGCTCGGTCCGCTGCGGGACTTCACGTGACACACCGAGCGGTACTCCTCCATCAACCTCTTCAAACTGCCCGCGTGTTTATGCATCACTGCAACATATCATTACATTTTTGCCCTCTGTCTCCCTCAGTCTGGGTTTTGTCCCGTCTCCCTGCGCTCTCTTTTGTCTTCTCTTTTTCCCCCTCCTTTCCCCCGCATCCGCCAAATGATCGAGGCCCTCGCTGAGACTGGTTTTGCTGGAGGTTTCTTCCTGTTAAAACTGGGTCAAAACTAAATTGAATCTGTAAGGCTTGTTTTAATTTAACCGGTCCTATCTTTGACAATGAACTGGGGTTACCTTGGCTTGCCTTATTTAAAGAAGAAAAAAAAGGCCCTTTTTTTACTGAGAAGACACATCAGCAACACAACGACACAATGTAACAATCGTCTTTGCCCTCCCTCACGTCCACTTGGATTAATATGAGCCTGGCTGCGGGATAATCTTTGGCTTGTATTGTATATAGGCGATGGATGATTTAAGCCTTAGACTCAATAAAAACATAAATCCAACGATACTGTCAAATTTCTCAGAACCTCCAATGACCTCCCAGAATCTCTGAAACCTTACCTCCGCCCAGCTCGGGATCTTTGACCTCTTCCTTACACTCCTCCTCGTCATCATGGTCTGTGGTGCACCGGTAGCCCTTCCTTTTCAGCACATGACAGATCACCACACCGAGCAGGCCCAGAAGGAAGAGAATAGGCACCAGCACAAAGGCGATGTAGTACGGATTGGTCCCGCCGCTCGTTCCAGCACTGTCACCAGCTAGAGGATGAGAAACAATTTAAATTAAAAAAGAAAAAAAAAAGAAGCAGTAATTCAATACATTTTTGTAAGGCGGCGCAGAAAAACAAAACCCTTGTCCTCACAGCACCTTTCACTGCAACCTGATCTCTACAAAGGGTGTGAGGGGAACACATGAAGGGTGAGCCGAGCAGCTGATGGGATTCAAATGTTATCAGCTGCAACATGAACTTGACGCATTTACAACTTTGAGCACGCATTTAGGAAGCAGGCACAAACTTCAAAAACAAAAAAAGCTGTGAAGAACACTGGGAATGTTTTCCAAGGTTTTAGTTTCTGTCTTCGACTGGGTTTTTTCCCCCTTTTATTGATTTATTTCTGAGTGAGGGAGGAGAGCAGGCACTCCTGTAAGCCAGCTTTACAAGGGTCCCATAAACTGTGATAGCAGTCAGTCACATGTTTTATTTAAGATGACTTTAATGCATGTTAAACATAACAGATGTAACCCAACCTGGGCGTAGCGGGCGGTTACATCATCAGACAGACTACAGCAGAAAGCAGACGCAAGGACCACAAACATCTCACCATTTTAGCTCAATCTGCCTCTGCTCCCACTCCTACCTGCCTACCCGGGGGTCTAAAGTCCAGATTATTGGATTGGGTACAACAAACATCTCCTGGGCTCCAAATCCTGTACTTTCAATTAAAACAACAAAAATATATTTTGAAGATAAAAAAAAATTCAGGAGGTCTTGCCACTGTCATCCAGGGATGTCAAACTCACTTTACATCATGGGCCACACACAGCCTACTTTGATCTCAGCTGGGCCAAACCAGGTTACTACACATTCAAACCCTGAGACGTCTTCATCTCAGAAAAAAAGAAGTGCACTTTCAACAGAATGTCTCCGTTTTTCTACATGACAAAGAAGTATTGCTGCAGTAAATCAAGGAAACCTGTCAGCAGGCCTTGCACATGTATTCCTTACATTTAAATTGTAAGAAATAAATGTGCAAAATTTAAGAAGATGCGCTGGTAGCTCGGTGCCCAGATTTTCAAGTAATTATAAAACAGAAAGTTTTTGTTCTTCACAAAAAAATGTCCTTTTTCCCAAAACTGTGGACTTATTGTAAAAAACAAACATTTCTAAAGTAGATTGTGAAAAACAGGCACCTATCTGTCATTTAGTTGTGTATCCATTACTTAATTACTTTGTTAAAAGACACAAAGATACCACATTTCCTCAAACAGTAACATTTACCTTAGTGGTGCTAGGCCTGTACTTGAAGCAGGTAAACAGTGTTAATGTTTACCTGATCTAAGTAAGTTTTTACTGTAGTATTCACATGATAGCAAGTGATGACTCTTCCACTGAATGAACTTATAAGCTCACCCAACCCATACGGAAAAGAAATAGTAAAAACTTATGTGATTACTCATGAAAGTGGCCACTTTCATATTACTTTCATACATTGTTTTAGTAAGTATCCAAAACATACAAGTTTCATTATATAATTTTTCAAGGGATCTTATATCTGTTTTCACTCTTATTTGCTTTTCATACAAGTTTCACACAAGACAGATACAAACTTTATAAGATTTATATATATCTTTTCCATATGGGAAAGCTCATGGGGAAAAAATTGCTTAAAAATCATAATTCATTGTATTTACGCTGCATGGTCAACAGAGGACTGCTTGCACTAATCTGTGACAGCAGGGATGCTCATCAAACCAGCTACCCACTGCACCCATGGTGTCACCGCTAATTATGATAAATAAAACACACCATGAGTAAAATAACTTTTAACCTCCATTAGATTTGCTGTTGCAAGTACAATACAAGTCCCTTCAATTCAACTCAACTCAGCTTATATAGCACCAGTTTACAACAGCAGTCACCTCAAGGTTTTTATTATATCGTAAAGGTAAAGACGCTACAATAATAGATAGAAACACCGGCGGTCACATCACCCCCTATGAGCAAGCAGGAAGAAACCTCCGGCAAAACTAGGCTCAGGAAGGGACAGCCATCTGCCACAACCGGTTGGGGTTGATGGGAGGGGGAAGCGAGCACAGAGAAGAACAGGACAAAAGACACACTATGCGTGACAGAGCCACAGTTGAGTAATGAATAACTGCAATACTGGTGTATAATACAACAGAGAGTGAAAAAGAAATGCTCACTGCATCATGGGGCAACCCCAGCAACCTAGGCCTATTACAGTAAAGTAATATCACTACCTTAACTACTCCACTCCCCATTTTAAGCTATGGAGGAAATATGAAATGTCAATAATGCTACTGATGCCAATATTTTCAGAACACAACTTTTGTAAAATTGTAAAATGACTAAAACTGTAAATGTTTGAGTGTAAAAACAAAAAAAAGCGTAAGTGTGAATAAATCAGATGATACTATGAAATATTACATTTTGAACCAAACATCTCGATCAGGTCAAAGTTCAAAGGTGAGGTACCACATGACGCATTCCAGCTCTACAAACAAGAGAGCTTTTGTCTGCTCAGGTCTGTGTGTGCACAGCACAAAGAGACTCGGGGTGGGTCTGATAGAGAGACGCAGACAGAGAGGGCAGCACGACAGCTAATCTGCACGAACTATAGAACAGCACCACGCGCGGAGACATGTATCTAAATACTAGCTTATGTGCACCCGATGCATAAACACATTAGTGCTCCTCCATTGTCCCAGTTCCCTGGTGCCCAAGCCTGAACACACTGATCATTGTCTGCTGACTGACCAGCCTGTTACCAAAAGTTGCATGTCTATGAGCTTGCAATAACAGTGACAACCACACTGTTGGAACAGCACGGTCCTGTGCGCCTCTAAAATGACTCAGAAGTAATCACGGGCCAATTAGATGACTGTTTTAAAATAAAATAAGACTGGAGACTACCAAATGGCTTGAACGGGGTCACTGAGGAGTTTCTGAATTGGAGCCAGACATCTTTTCTGTAACCACAGCTGGTGCTGTGGTGGAGCTCCTATAAAAGAGAGAGAACTACAAACTAAAACTAGAGACATGAGCACTTCACAGAAGTGGATTAACAAAATGAATTTAAACGGCAACAACAGCGGGGCGGCGGTTACATTAGTTTCCAGCTACAACTTCTAAGAAACATTTGGACTTTTTGGATTTTCTGTTGAACGAAGAGGTCGTTTTCTTTTTGTTCTTGACTAAAGTTGCAGTTTTGTGAGCTTTTTTTTTTTTTAAATTTACTGATAAAATATCAGCAGTGATAACCATTTCCAAGAACCCAAGCTGATATCTAAAAGTTTCTCCTTTTATCCAACCGGCTGTGCAGACCAAAACATATTCAATTTTCATGATTAATGGTGCAGATGTGGAGGACAACGAGAGACCAAGAACAGGCCATTAAATTGGGGTCATTTGTACAAAAGAGCAGCACGCTGGCTGTCGCTGCATTCTTTGAGCCCTGCTAATCACATGGGCTGATTTTTAGTTTCATTTTAGTTTTTCGTTTTAACGTCAAACTCTGTGAGTCACTTCTTGGCAACTGGGCATTAAAAAGTGTAAGCTAGGGAATCGGAGACGGCTGCAAGATTTAAAGCACTCAGCTACATTCAGTTAGTAATCTGACCCTTTGTGTGCAACACCATCACACGGGTGGAAACGTGCATGTCATCTGATCGCTGACCCTTGTTCGGCTTGTGAACATCCACTAAAACAGGTGGATCCATGACAGACTTTAAAGTAGTGCTGTAATTACAGCCACCTTGGAAGTCTATGGAGCACACTCTGCTGATAGAGATAACTCTATTGTATGTAATATTGTAGCATTAATTAATAGCAAGACTTTGTTGAACAGCCTAAGAGACACGTGGATCATTACAGGAAGAAATGATTGAAGTTAGTTAAGAAAGCTCCCTAGGAGAGAAAGAGTCTAAAGAGACATTTAATGATGTCTTTTTGAGTTCTTCAGCTTTGTTGTTAAGCAGCAGGGACTAAACCTTGAGAAAAACATTAAAACCGTTTCTATGAAGCACTCCCAGACTTTATGCTGACGTGTTAGTTTAATTTTTAAACTTTACCAACCCTACTATCGCAGCTCCTGCCGAGTCACTTTTGTCTTGCCTTTTATTGATGCTCACCTCTTCCTCAATTTTCCAGCTGCTTTCGTGTCTCATCAGTGTGCTGCACTCTTAATTTTCTCTGCTCCTTCCACCTGTTCACTCTCCTGTCCTGATTGCAAACACAATGCAATCAGCATGCACCAATCAAACTCTATCCAAATCTCCCATTTCTGATGTCATGATTGGGTTTTTAACAAGTATTTACTTTATATATTGACTCAACCAAGAATTCAAACACCTCAATAAATATCAGATTGCGAAAAAGCACATTATTAAAGCACTTTTCATGCCATTTATGGATATTCACACTATTGGATGCCAGCTACAGGGAAATATTTACGGCAGGCGACCACATGCAATAATCAGCCTTCTGTTGCTATTTATTCCTGTGGATTCGGTGCCCTTTCAGTCTAATGACGTTTACTCCACATTGCTTCCTCTTTGCACTTTGTCTATGTTTGATGATTCATTGTATTCAAAAGTCCACAGGATTTCATGAAAACACAATGAGTAAGGAGCACAACGTTGTACATTAACCTTTAAATATCCTCTCTTTCAATGGGGGAAATTCTACAGATTGCACTCAAATTGATTCATTTGGTTTTCCTAAATAGTCTCATACGTTTATTGGAGTAAATAAAAATGTCAACAATATTATGGATACAATAGGAAAATGCACCATATGTAATGTTTCCTCACTAGGTTTCGGTCCTGAGATACTGACATGCATGGACATAATCGCCTGAGACCATAAACATGGTTACTTACTCTTTTTCTTTGGACATTGGCTGCATTTTCAGTCCGTCATCCATCATTTTAAGAGGAACGCTTGTTTATTAAACCACTTAACACTGACCTGTAAATCATTCAAGTATTAAAAGGTCACCTTAACTCAACAGATGACTCAGTGTTGTGTCTACACATAAGAGACAACTTAGCAAAGAACCAATTTTTTAAAATATATATCTGTGCGATTTCACCAAAATCTCATATCCCGGTATAAGACATTTATCGTTTATCGACAGCCTTCGTCGCCTGAATCGTCGTCATCTTTTTTTTTTTTTAAATCGTTGTCATTTGGAAATGAGATCGCACATAAGTATGAATCGAGATTGCGATTTTCTAACGATTAATCGTGCAGCCCTAGAAAATATTACATTTTTGTGATTTAGATCGTTGTCAGGACAATGAATGTCTTATACCGGGATATGAGATTTTGGTCATATCGCACAGCCCTACCATGTATGTTTGTACAAGTTTTAACAAATGTGGAAACTATTTCCCATTTTCACAGCAAAATAAAGAAAGAGCACAGTACTGCTACTGTTCAGGAAATTAAAGAGACAGAACTTTATGTATCCGTCGGATAAGTTACGGGAAATAGGTTTTCAACTGAATGCGATGCAGTTCTGTTCACTGTGGCTTCTCATTTCCACATACTCAGGAAAATGCATGACTGTCCACACAGGAAGTGACGAGCTGCGATGTGGCAACCAGACAGCGACAGATGATAATGAAATTTAGCAACTTGTATTGATGAACTTCAACAATGTAAAGCAGCCAGGTAGAGTCAAGCTTTAAGGTGAGCTGCTGACGCGGTTAACAATTTGAGCTGCTTAGTCTGAACTTTTAAAAAGTTTAACCAGTTCCCAATGTTTAGCACACAAAAAATGCATTTGTTGTTCCTCACCTAACTCCTTGACACCAAAGTGTTTAAAAAAAAGAAGCTTCTAGCTGACCAAAAGTCACTCTTTCCAACATCTTGGCTCAAGCTTACCCAGCTGGATTGAAGGATGCTCTTCGTTGACATGTGAAGAGACGATAAATACACTGGAGGGTTGCCTCATTGTCCGTGAGCCACTCTTTCACAATTTAAGCCCGATGAATCCCAGCAATTACATTTTGGAATAATATGGCTGACAGAAAAACCTGGTCATTCAGTATATTCAGGCAGTCAGCTGACCACATTTTTCAAGCACACAACAACATAACATTACCCAAACTTAGACCTCCAAACCAGTGGAAGGGTTTAAGTATTTGCTTAGTTAAATCCAGGTGGTGACATATTTGTGTGTGTGTGTGTGTGTGTGTGTGTGTGTGTGTGTGTGTGTGTGTGTGTGTGTGTGTGTGTGTGT
>NW_024582443.1:2050235-2079419 GCF_018398535.1 Haplochromis burtoni
GCGTCTAATACTGCACTTATTACCTGTTTGCTGATGTTGTGTGTGTGTGTGTGTGTGTGTGTGTGTGTGTGTGTGTGTGTGTGTGTGTGTGTGTGTAGGGGGGAGGGGTAATCTTCTCTGATGTACGTGGATAGAGACCAGCTATGTATGTAGTACAACTTATAAGTCACTTTTAATTTGAAAGATCACTAGGAGGTCGTTTAAACTCTGTGGCTGACAGCAAGAAGAGCCACCTCGTCAGGACAACACTCAACTCTCAGGTGTACTCAACACTGTACACCTGCACCTAGAGGGTAAAGGTCACACGTTTGAGTTTGCCAGTGTTCACATTTTAGCCCGAAAAGACCAACGGTGTGAAAGAGGAGTAAAGAAGGCAATCTATGTCCTCCTACAGTGCAGCGTTGAGGCTCCTTCCCAGGCCCTTCAACCCTCACTAACACTTTACTTCAGGTGACCTCAATAGGTCACGTGATAGGGTGGAGCAAGGTGTCACAATGGTTTCACTCCAAACCTCTGGTGGTGATTACCCACGCTTTTGTTTGCACACCCTGGCTCATGTGAGGACACAAATGATTAATTAAATCAAGTTCAGTTAAAGAAGAAAAAAAAGAAATAAAGAAACCTCTTGGGTGAGAGGTGAAACATCTTCAAAAACCTAAAAAAAGTCCAGTTTCATTTTTTCCTTCTAGCTTTTGAGACAAACTTTTCTTTTCTTTGAATCGCTTTGGGGGAGTTTGCTCGACTAAACTGGGAACCACTCTCAGACTCACACACACCAGTGACTGCCTGAGTATCCAGCTGAAACTGGAGTGAGTTTACATTCTGCCTGGTAATTAGGAAAGGATTACTGCACACTCACACATAAACAAACACATGTGATACGAGTGTTTTCCTGTCTCCAAACTAAGGGACTGGATGAGTGGGTATAATTGAATGAGCGTTGGCCTTCTTCAAGCCACAGACCTCTCATGGAAAAATGGAAATAGTCCCCACTTTTTAAAGGTTATGAAGACATCGGCTGGAACTAAATGAGCGAGACTGACACTACAGTACTCTGTCGTTCAACAGGCATCGCAATAATCACTGCTTATAAGTTATTCATCTCCATCGATCCTCATATAAAAACAGAATACTATCAGAGTTAGCATAATGAAATGCACAGATCAGATTGTGAAGACATAAAGTGACAAAAACAAAAACCCAAGCTCATTATCGGTCTAAGGAAATGCCTCAGAAGCTGTTGCAGTCAAACAGTCAATATTTTAAAGATTATACATAAAGGTTTATGTAAGACAGATCAGCTGTTTTCTTCCTACTCACATCTAGTCTCTGACACTGTAAATAAGGAGCTTCATGGTTGTACACAGTGTTGGAGGATAGTGAACTGCACATCTGATTTGTATCAGGGTTTTGTGCCGTTTTGTGTGTTTTCATCTAACGTCAAAAACTATAAATAATGTGGAACAAAAAGAATAAAAACTGTCTACTGTAACTGAACCCTCCTTGTGGCTGTGACTGCAAGCCCGAACAAAGCTTCAATCAGGCGGTCAGCGCCACACTTATGTAAGGCAACTTCAGAGGGGTGAAGTCAGCAAGCATATAACAACAGAGATCCATTTAAAAGCACAGATTATTGGTATATGCTAACAAATTCAGATAAAGTTCAGAGAAGTAGCTGCACATTGATCTAGGGGCAACCTACTAACTAAGCACTCCTGCTTGCTGCAAAGCTCCCACCTGGACTTTCTGGTCTTTCTGGAAGGCGTGGTAACCATCTCAGTCATGGGCACAAACCCAAACACTGATATTCACTGAAATTTCCCACAGGTAGAAGGGTATTTATCAATCTATTTTTTTTGTTTTTGTTTAATGAACTATTACCAATTTTTCTAAACAGCTTTGGTTAACCAAATGAGATGTCTTCCTATGTTGCCCAATATTACGGGTAGAGATGGGAACTGAGAACCAGTTCTTACAGAGAGCCAATTTCTATCTACTTAGCACTTTTAATTCTTATTCTTATTTTTATATCTATTTAAGCGTTTATGACAGTATGTTTGCACTAAGCACCACAGCAATTTCCTAATGTTGTAAACCTGCTCAACATTTGGCAATAAAACCCTTTCTGATTCTGATTCCAGTAGCTCAGTTCCTTGGAATTGTACGTTTGCCTGCCTATTGATTCGAGGAAAATCGGGCACAGTCTGCAGCGTGCATATGGACATTTATATTTTGTTGCATAAAAGGAGGACAGAGTAATTGTATAGTGCAAACATCCAAGACAGAAACAGCTGCATTATGCTGTTAATACAAAATCAGCTCTTTGCAAGCACCTTGCACAGATAGCATGCTAATGCTAAGCTAGCCAAAAACCCAGGGTGAAAGTCGAGTAAAAGCCGACCGCTGCCCAGCAGCCAGACCATGAACTTCAACAGGTAACAAACTGATGAGCAGTCAGGCATCTATTTCTACCCGTCTATGTTTCTAAGGTAGAATCACCATGGAGATCACTTTGAAGTCTCTGTGCTCGTTTTCATTTTTCCTTTTTGTTGTCGGCTTTGTGCTCATACCTAAGTACTAAGAGAAAGATCACACGTGTGTCCTCGTTAGCATAGGGATTTATGTTAGTGGTAATTGTGCATAATGCTTTTCAGGTTATTTTATGGCGAAACATGAAAGTAATCTAAGGAGTAATACATTTATAGACTTTGTCCTGGGAGAAATTAAGTAAGGTACTGCGCTACTTTTTAAAAAGAAAAAGCATTTTGTGTAGTAATGACTCCAACACTGATCACAACACAGAGGGGAAATATCGCCAACATGCACAAACATTTTACTACGTGCAAATTATTTAAGCGAATGTAATGTCTTTATATGCTGCTTAGAAACTCTGAAAGCACCCATCCCTTTTGCAGCAATGATTTATATTTGCCCCGAATACTCTTTTGTTTTTACAGAAAATAATCCAACAATAATTGCTTCGGTTTATTTAGATGTGACGGCGTCGCACTGATGGCAGTTCAGTGTTGATCTCAGCCCTCAAACATCCAGGGTCAGTCTGGCTCTGCTTTTGAGCTTTTAAAGCAACCTTCACACATTTAGGCACAGACATTCTGGCATAAAATTTAACTTGATGCACTTTTGGAGAAGCAGCTGACATTTATGGTTAATATTTCTTAATCTGCTGATTATTACAGTAAACCACAAAACTCATGCTTTTCTGTTTTATACCAGAAGAAGAAATAAATAAACATTTTCTCACGGGAAGCAGTAAAGCGTGATCTGACATTGTGAAACCGTTATTAACATAGCTTGAAGAGTTCTTATCTGATGAGCAAATATTCAACTGCACACTCAGTTTATCAGTACTCAGTTTAATCTTACAGGTTATTCAGTCAGCTTTGAGTTTTGTGATGGAAAATCTGCAGCAGGACAAACAGTGAGTACATTTAAATGGTAAATGTATAGCGCTTTACTTGGTCCTAAGGACCCCAAAGCTTTACACTATACACAATCATCCACACATTCACACACTGGTGATGGCAAGCTACATTGTAGCCACAGCCGCCCTGGGGCGCACTGACAGAGGCTGCCGGATACTGGCGCCACCGGGCCCTCTGACCACCACCAGTAGGCAGCGGGTGAAGTGTCTTGCCCAAGGACCGAGACTGTCGGAGCCGGGGCTCGAACCGGCAACCTTCCAATTACAAGACGAACTCTTGAGCCACGATCGCCCCCTTACATCTTGAAAGAGCTATTATATTAAAAAGCAGAATAGGTCAAGTAATACAAAGAGTTAACTTAACATAACACGTTAACTTTGCAAGCGCCGTAATGATGCCGAAATACCACAAACCTGCAAAAACATATTTCAATCGCTCAAACCCAAAGTTTAACAGTCTTTCTGTGACAATGGGACAGCATGTAAGTCATTATAACTAAATAAAGCTTAATAAGGTGTGTCTGATTATTCAAAAGCAATAGTTTTCCCAAAGCCTCTGACGAGACTCTACTAGCTTTTCCTTTTCCTCTGCCCTGCAGCGCATCTGATGTAGGTGCGCAATATCCTCCTGAAACTTTACACGCGGGCTTATTAACAAGTTCGTTTTCCAGGAAGGCTGACATCAATGTCACGACATGGAAAACTACAGAGGTCTTTTCGCAATATATGTACCATATACCATGAACTGCAGCGGTGAAACACGGTTTCATCCCCACACAAGTTATAGAAAGCTCAGAAACCAACCGTCAGAAGCGGTCGTGTTGCTCATCGCTGGGCTGATATCCAGCAGGCTGGTGTCGGTGTCGATGTTCTAGGCAGCCGCTGACGGTCAGCACTACGGAGCGATTACACTGATCAAAATAAAGCGGAGAGTTGCAGCGAATATCAACGTGTTTCCTGATTCTCAGAGAGCGGATACGCCCTGTAGTGTCCCCGACAGAGAGTCGAGCTGGAGCGAGAGCACTCACTCACCGACACTTCCGCGTTCGTTGCCGCCTTAAGCGATGCCGTGCCTGATTGCACATTTTTTAAAATGCCGATACCAATAACTACTGATGTGTCATGATTTATGAGATGAATCATCATCAGTTTGCAAGCTTTAAACACACTTAGTGACCACAAAATCACTAGTTTATTTTTCCCCACAATTATTAGTTAACACAACAAAACGCACCTTTCAGCTTTTCGTGTATTTTGAAACTGGGTTTGTTGTTGTTTTTGTTTGTTTGTTGTAAAACCTGAAATGTAAATGTGCCTGTCTCTGAAGCACTTTGGGTCAACTTATGTTGTTTAAATGTGTTGTTGGCTACAAATAAAAAAAGATGGGTCACAAAAACAATACAAAAAGGTTAAAAAATGTTCACAATGCATGTTTGAGGTAAAAAAAAAAATTTTTATTTCATAAAATGTGACAGATGTGTGGCCCCTGGCTCAGCTGCAGAGGAGGGGTGTCCGTGAGTTTCAGAGGCGGTGCCAGGCAGGTGAGAGAACAGGTGGTGGTGATGGCACTGAGAAGCTCTCTACTGCTTTTAGTGAAGCTGGAGTGGAGAGGATGGGAGGTTTTTCCTTCAGAACGCCGGAAGAAAGCTAAAGTCAGAAGTGTGTTCCAACCCAAAAAGGATTGCAATAAAGCAAAATGCTCAGTACACTGTGTGTGTGTGTTTTATTTTTTTGGAGAGTGACTACTAAGTGACTACTTTTTATTTTAATTTTAATTTAAACATACTTATTTCTGTTCAATTATCAGTCATACACTTACTATCACTTACTATAATAAGTCTCCATCAACTATCTATACCAGAGCACTTTTAATTAACATTTACACACACTCCACCAATAAATGTATGCATGTAGAAAAAGTTGCTATCTTTTTCTAACTCCTGCGGTTACTAGATAAATGTGGAATATTCTGATGACTTATTTTTATGATGGTAATTTTAGGTTCAACATGATTTCTTTTTTGAAGTTAGCTGTGAGTGCCAGTTAGCTAAAACAGCTAAAGGCTGTTACATAAACTGACAGAATCTTTCAACAACTGTACAGGTAGAAAGGAATAGTTTAAGACTCTAATAAAAGTCCCGATCTCTTAATTTATGTTTTACTTCCACCTTTAGATTTCAGTGGAGGAAGAGCCCAAGTTGTAGACTTATTTTTACTGTTGAGTACAAACGCTAACGTTAGCCTCTGAAAACAGTTGGAAAAGTAAAGCCTGCTAGTTTAACCTTACCGTTTAACTACTCAGCACATTTATAATTGCGTACATATTGAAACAAATAGGAAGGATTAGTTAGTATTTGCAGACATACATTAGCTGAGTCCCAATTCATAGGCCTTCTAAGACTGCCAATAACACGAATGCCAAAAGTGAGAGGTACATGGGACGGTCTAGCCTTCAGATTAGCATCACCTGCTGTTCCCAACTGTAATAATCAAAATAATGATTTACACATAAAATCTTTTTTTAAAGAACCAGAACAGCAACATTCATAATGATGACAAGAATAAAACAATTTCTGTTATTTTCCACTTTTTCCTTCAACAGGCCGGACCACTGTACTGCAGGATTAAACTGAGTGTCCCAGTCCTGGACAGATTTTTTAATAATGAGGACACTAGACCTGATTTTCGCCTGAGCAGGGAGTCTCTAAAAGTGTTGCTGAATCTGATTAACCAGGATGGGACACATGGTTGGGGTGCCACAATTGAGGTCTTGTTTTTCTTTTCTGACTGACATGTGGAGCGTCTTACAGAGTTGTTTCCAGAGTGTTTGCAATAGCTCATTACACTGTTCACTGCATCATCCATAGACGGGGGTGGTATGCTGTTCGTCATCGGGTTATCCGCCTCCCTCGGACACCTGAAGAACTAGATGTCGTGTCTCATGGGTTAGCAGGGCTGGCAAGACACAGAGTCTTTTTGAAAGCTGCTGGTGCAATTGACGGCTGCCATGTCTGCATCAAGCCTCCCAGTGGCCCTGATGGTCAGTGCTACAGGAACAGGAAATTGTTCCCCTCCATAATCCTGCGGGCAGTTTGTGACCATCAGGGCTGCTTCGTGGATACATATGTGGGCTGGCCTGGTTTTGCCTCCTGGGTCAGTGCATGACTCCAGGGTGCTCCGCAACATCCCACTATACCATTAGGTCCGTCACCCTCTTCCAGGTCATTTCATCCTCGCAGATGGAGCCAATTTTCTTTACTACTATCAAACACAACCTGTTTAATCAGTTTTTGATTTAGTTTTTCAGGCATTTTGTTTTTGTTAGAAACTCCTTATACTTTTATTAACTGCAGTTAAGTGCTTATTACTCATCCTCGTACACATCCACAGTGTCTCTATAGGCACATGCATGTAGAAAACCACCCGAAAATAAATCATAAATGTACAGAAGATCTGACCAAATGTGCATAATTCTGCTGTTCATTTCTGGCTTTCAGTGGTGGAAAGAGTATAGAAATCCATCAAGCACATACATGAACTCATGTGCTTTGAATGTGTTCCTCTGAGTTGCAGGTCAAGAGCCTGTTTTGCGTTCAAAAACTCAAATTAGCCTTATTGTACAAGATTGGGACACACCGGTCCAGAATGTAAATTGGGTATCGGTGACAATGAGTCAATGCACTCTGTTCATCTCTGTGTTGTTCCCCACATGACAGTAACAGCTAGTGACGGGTAGACGACGCCTCGTGGAGTTTGTGGCACATTCCCCATGCTGTGTCGACACTGTGTTGGTGTGCCGCTCAAGAGCGACATCTGCAGGATTTCAAAAACCACTGCAGGCAACCTGGATAAAGAGCATGGGGAGAGACTGAACTACCGGTAAGTTCATTCATTCTGATGTCTGGACACCAAATGAGTGATGAATGCTTCACATTACCAGGTTGTGATGAAGTGCTATATTGTGTCTATATTCCAGTGAATTTGATCTTAACAGAAAATATATAATTGACTAACATAGCAATTTACAAAAAAAAAACCCATCTTTGCAAGGAAGTTAAAGTGAAAAACGTGAAATATAAGTTCTCGTGACAGTGGGAGTGCTTGTGTACATGTATGTGAGAGCAGGGTTTATGTATATTAAGAATGAGCGGTTTGAATGAGTTAAAATTAAGTTTATTTGTGTGATATAGTAAAATGAATAATCAATTAATAATAAACTAAATAACAATATTCCTTCCTGAAGATTCCTTCAGGGAGGAATTGGAACATAATTCACTCCAAAGACAAGTGAGCAAAAATGGAAACAGGAAAGGGAAAACACTGACCTAATTTGGCATTATGAGATCAAAATGTTTACAGATTGGTGAAAATGTCCTTTTTCTTGGCGGTTCTATTGTACAGTGCCAAAAATGTAAACACACAAACAGCACCAAAGACAGTCTCCCCCTTCCCCTGAGCACAAATGCAAATGGGTTGAAAGTTCCCCTTTCCAATAAACATAATTTGGTACCTCGCAACTGTACACATCAGTCATTGATCTACCTACAAATTTTGGTCCACACAGACACTTCAGTATTGTTTAACCGATCACTAAAAAAAACCAACCCCGATCCAGTGAGCATAAACGATCCCTTCTAATATTCATTTTCAAATAGAACTGCACATGACTGTACACAAGATGGCGCACTTTACCCATAATGAATGAACACTGAAAAAGAATAAACAGAACCGATGCGGTTATTACTTCATTTACAGATTCTTTTATTTAAAAAAATACAATCAGAATTTCTTAACAAGAAATAAATCACAATGCAGATTTGCTCTGTGTGATAACATGGTGTTTTGTCAATTGCACATTTCTGACACATATTTACATGCAAATTTAAAGCACTGACTCCAAATACGTGATGCAGTAAGAGAGCAGCTGGTTGCAGCACTTGGAAAACTGACTATTTGACCGTATCTTGAATTTAAACAACCAATTACAATTCACGTTTAATTAATTAGTAATGAACTGCAGTGCCTCCCAAGGGGCTGGGTATAGAGTAGGTTTGTGAAAGCAGCAGAAAAGTCATTTTTAGTAACCTGACTTCCATTTCTGGTACATTATGGCGTAAGATGAACTCTGAAGATGTTATATTATACGTACACGTGCACAATTTGAAACAGAAGTATTAGACCACCAACACGTTACACCTCCAGGAGCTTTTTATGACATCCTGTCCATTTCCAGCTGTAAGGGAGGCGAGATACTTCTAGCTGGGGTTATGTCTGGGATATGTCTCTGCTTATGTTCAAAACTTTCTGCACGTTCAGGACATGTGAGCCAAATCTGTGGCTTGAAATAAGTATCTTTGGGAACATTTACATTTGTTTTGAATAAAAAAAAGTTTTAGTTTTGGTGGGCTCCGTCAGATTTTTAATTGGCCTCCGCATTATTCACTTTGGCAATGGCTTTCTTAAATCCACAGATTTCAGTACTTCCCTCGTTCACTTTAATACTTCCGGTTACTCAAAGCGAGAGCTAGCGTTCACTTGTTGCTAACAACACATTCGGTTACTTTGTGCTGTAATTAGCGGCTTTACCTATTCGAGGATGATATCGTGTTCAAGGTGTGCTGTTATCGGCTGCCACAGTAATTCCAGAAAGCTGAAAAACGCGTTAGAAATATTTTGCTTAGAGCATCAACAACTTCGAAAGGCCTGTCCGTGCCCAGCGCCATACCCACTGCACGCTATGCCTCGGAAGGAGGGTCGGAAACTAGCGTGGCTGGAAGCTTTAGACTCAAACACCCTCCGAAGAGAATCGAGAACACATCCGGGAATTTTTCGCGTTCTTGGAACAGTACTTGGTCTCCCACTGATGACGTATCACGAGTACACGTGAACGCAAGTACGTACGAGACAGCCCCTATGTTTGCTTCCTTCATTTTATAGGGCTTTGAGCGTGACGTCGCGGGAGGGGGCGTGGATAGGAGTTTTGGTTGAGGCGCCATTTGTGTAGGCCAAACAAAGTGCTAACAACTGAGAGAAGCTAAAGCACACGAATAACATCAGCCATGGTTCGTACTTGCTGTGTGGTCTTCTGTAATGTTCGATCGCATGACCGACAAGGAAATAAGCTTGAAAATGGGCTTTCTTTTCATTCTTTCCCCGCCTGGAAGCAAAATGAGGGAGCTCATGTATCGGATGTTACCAAAAGAAGGCGTCTAGCATGGATAGCAGCTGTGGGACGAGCGGATATCCAATTCTCTGCCATCCCCAGATATCTGCTGGTGTGTTCCAGACATTTTTATTCGGGTAAGTTCTAAAAAAGTACTCTTTATAGCCTAATGGTTTTATTTTCGATGCGCTCCGAGGTCATAGCAAATTAGAACAACGAATGACTATTTTCGCAGAACGACGTTCTATTTATAGAGTTGCTAATTATTTGGCATTATTGCAGGCAAACCAGCCTATGAAATGGATGAAACTAATCCTGACTGGGTTCCAACGCTACGCATGGGGCACTCTGAAATCCCTGCTTCAAGCTTGGACCGGTACCGTCGGCGAATGCAACGAAAACAACAAACAGCAGCAGTCGGAGGAAAATACAAACCCCCCACTTCAAAGATAGAGAAAATTCTCTCACTGTCCGGTAATCAGCATATAGCTTTTTGACGCTTCATGCACTTTTCATTGGACTTCTGGTGAACATTTACCTCATATGTTTGCACAGGCTTTGGTAATGAAGCAGCAGAGTCTGAGGGTAAGGCCTGCGCACAAGAGCTGCCAGAGATGGACACGACAGAAGACCAACACCATAATCACCACGTGATGGAGGCTGTGGGCAAGAGTTGTGTTGGACAAGTGGAGGCAGAGGTAGTAGCAGCAACTCAGCATTGCCTGGGCTATGATCGGCCCCCACCTAAGAAAAGAAGAAAGCTCACTCAGACCACTGTGAGTCAGACAGCTTCCAGCAACACAAACAAAGACACAGAATCTTTACCTGGTGAGTCTAAATGTGGTGTGTCCACGTTTCACATTTTAATCATGCAATTCTAATTCTCCTAAACAATAGGCTATGGTGAATGGCGTTAGTCGGCACTAGCTGGTTATAGTAACAAGTGTGTTAGGCTGGATGTTAGCAGGTTATTAGCAGCTAATTCTTAATTTTAAAGAAAGTTTAGGCCCATGGTTAGTAATTAAGACCAGCCACATGCTGACAAAACTATGTCTTCATTTATTTGTCCCATAGAGATTAGCCCCAATGGCTGTGAAAGTCTCAGGTTTGGGTTTATAAAGAACATGCTAATGAGTTATTAGAGGCAGTTATTTTATCATGTATTTAAAGCAACTGCAGCTGTATGAAAACCAAGTAAAATAATTTAAATGCAACCTTTGCAAACCAAAGTTTGTGATTTATTTATTTTTTTCATTTAAAAATGAAAACTAAAATCTAATCACAGTCACAATTTAATACAATTCTGACACATTTTCAGGGGACTTATAAATGTCAACATAAAATGTTTCTGATTTTCCGTGTGTGTGAGATTGTAGAATGAGAAATTCCCCTCAAAAACACAATACGTGCGACTCGACAGTTTCGCTTTATTGCTTACAGTTTTTTTGAGTGCACATCTGATCGTATTTTTGTGTTATTCAGACTGCGCAGTGGCACCTTCAGTCATCTTAGACCAGGCCAGCATCTCCAAACAACCCCCTGAGCTACATGTGCACTCAGTCCACACACAGTGGGAGGATCCTTCACAACAAGATCATCAATACTGCAACAGGTCTCCCAGAAAAGAAGTGCAGGATAAGATGACTCAGTGTGATGAAGTTGCATATTTCATTCTTCAAAATGATGCAGACGCTTTGCTGTACACTGGGATACCCTTGGAAACATTTAACACACTTGTGTTGACACTGGAAGGATGTGACGACAATGAATTTACAATGCCTGTGCGAGATCAAGTCCTCATGACTCTTATGAAATTAAAGAGTAACCGTGTAATAGGTGACCTAAGCCGCCAGTTTCGTATATCACAGAGCATGGCCAGCAAGATCATCTCACACTGGTTGGACAAACTGGAGGAGGTTTTCCGGCCATTAATTCCATGGCTGCCAAAAGAAACTATTAAAGCAACTATGCCTGCAGCCTTCAAGAAGACCTTTCCAAATACTACGTGCATTGTAGACTGCAGTGAGACCCTTTTGCAGAAACCCAGAAATCTGGACTCAAGAAGGCGATCGTACAGCCATTACTACTCACGCAACACGGTCAAATATTTGGTTGCTGTTGCACCATCTGGTCTAATCATGTTTGTGTCTGCAGCATATGGCAGTCAATGTAGTGAGAAATTTATCACAATGGACTCTGGAATGTTAACATACCTTAAACCTGGTGATGAAGTCATGACAGGTGGAGATTTAACATTAAAAGACTTGCTCTTTGAGAGAGAAGTTGGATTAGTAATACCCTCTTTCACAAAAAAACGTGGACAGCTAACTAAGGAACAGGTAACGGACACACGTCGGATTGCAAATGTAAGAATCCACGTTGAACGAGCAATCAGACGTTTGAAAGTCTACAAAATACTCTCACAAATCGTTCCAATAAGCATGGCTCCTAAAATAGACAAGATTCTGAGGATATGTGCTGCTCTAGTCAACTTACGAGAGGATCTCATCCGTGATACAGAATAACTGTGCATGTTGTAAACCAGCGTAAACTCAGGGATATCAAGATCGTTACCCAACGTAATTTTATTTTAAGGTAGAAATTTGATGTACGTATTTGGAGAGAGGAAATGATTCAAGGTCTGTTTTTATCTTCTGTTCTACACGATGTAAATATTTTTGTAGAAGAAAGGTTATGTGATAAAAAAGTGCACATATAGTGCAATCTACTGAACAATTAGTACTTTTTTTTTTATTCAACCACAATGTGCTCTTCAAGTGGAAACGAATGTTTTTCTCAAAGCTACAATAATTAGTTGTGCATTCTTGACATTTTGTTATTGTCTTGGAAAATTACAGAAATACAGAACTATTTTCAACAGTAAATGTTGTCAGTTTGGTATTTATATTCCACCATGTGTTAAAATGTAGTTGTTGTTGCCACTGAATGACAAAATGAAAGACCCAGTTTTGCGACCTACTGAACGACCCATTGACCCAATCACTGAACTGAATTTGGTGGTGAAAAATGTTTCTTATGTTAATTTAAGAGCAGTTAAAACTGACGGGGAGCGTCCAGTGGAACAGAGGCGGTGGTTTACGACAACGGTTGTCTGCCATCTAGAATCCAGTTTTGAGATCCCTTCCCAGATGCCTTGGCGCCCACTCACATCCTGGGCCATTTGACCCGATAAGACAAATGATAGGGTGGGGCTCGGTTTCACAATGGGTTCACCCGAAACCATGGCTGATTGTGACCCACGCTCGTTTTCATACCTTGGCTCATGTGATTAGGTTGAGGATCATTAGGGGGTCCGTTGTCCCTCTCAGGGGGACACTCCCACAGGCTGTAATCTGGGGCTCTTCACCATTTGACCCTAGAACCGAAGAAGCTTCTCAGATGAGTCGAAACGTCTTCAAGCCACCTAAAGGCATCCAGATGCTTTTCTTTCCAATGTCTCCTTTCATTCACAAGACAGACCGAACTCTGCCATCATGTTAGTGTTAAACCCGTTTATAGTTGTCACATGAGCAAATGTGCATTAAAGCTTGCCTAGTATTTTGAAATATCTCTCATTTAACTGAAATCTGCTGCATAATCCTCTACAAGTTGCGATAAGAAACATGAGAAGTAAAACCCTCTTAAGGGCTTTACTTGTTCCTTTACAGATGCTTCATTGTATTGCAACATAAATGAAACATGCTCACTAGCACACAAAGCACTGTACGTTGCACTTCCATGTAATAGCCTCTGCTGCCAGTTTTCTGCAGCTGCAGATCTCCATCTACCAGTTTGATATCGCTGCACTTCTGGCTAAGCTGCTCAGTGAGCGAAGGATGGGTCGGCACTGGACATTTTATTTCTATCAGCTCATCTGAGTCAATGACCCCGTCAGGACTAGCAGAGCGCAATGGCTCCTGGATGCTGATAACACTACCCATGTGAGGAATGTTCATGCCCTGTTCTTTCAGCTGATGACAATTAGCAATCTAACTTCATTTTCTTTACCATGGTTGCTCTTCAGAAATTTGAAAGATAGAACGCCGTGAATGGATTACAGATTAGTTCATAACTGTGTGCTTGGTGAGGCTGAAAAAAATGCTTATCAACTTTACTGCTGCAGTGGTTTCATTGGTGTTTTGCCAACACTGTCTTGTGTGTGTAAGGTGATATTATGTGTTAGGGAGTTTGTGTCACTGCAGTCTGGGAGTTCACATTGTACTGGTGCTCTACCCTGTGATGTCTGACGTTTATCTGGCTTAGACGTTTGGGTTCAAGGTTCTTTGCTGTCCCTGCATTCCACCTTTCTCACTGTCAATCTTCGTCATTTAACATAATGAGGAAATGTACACTAACAGAAGTACTACAGTGTCTGTTTATATCAGTGTTGGACAAAGGGCCAGTGTCCTGCATGATTTAGATATGACCCTGGGTCAACACACCTGAATCATAGCTAAACCACTGAAATAAAAACACTGGCAAAGTCACTCATATTTTTCAAATTTCATTGATGCAGAAAAAAACATCCACATTCTGTAATTTTTGGCTCATAAGATGTCAGTGTAATCTGAATGGAGTGGTGAAGCGTGTTGTCAGTCAGTGAACGAGAGCTGCTGAGTTCATGTGTGAAAAGCTTGATTCACACGTGTACGTTGACCCAAACATACTGAGGATGACGACTGCTACTTTCTTAACGTTAAGGAACTGCTGTGTATTGACATCAGTCCAAAACTTTGCAGGCCCGTTAGTGCGAAGATTCTGTGCCATGGCTAAGGATGACTGCATGTCAACAACTTCAAGTATGAACTTCCCCTCGTCAGTGGAAGGGACCACTTCCTTTGCTCTGATGGAGTCGCCTTCTGTTGAAACACTAAATGGGTCTCTGGCAAAACTCATCACCTCTGTGGGTAAAGCAAGTCCATCTAGTCGACCAGAAAAGTTCTCTTTCAACTAGGGCTGCCACAAACGATTATTTTGATAGTCGACTAGTCACCGATTATTTTTGCGATTAGTCGACTAATCAGATCATCATCCATTGGATGTAAAACGTACAGCTTATTGCACCAGCATGCGTCTGCTCTTTTAGAACTATCATTAGCTTACAGCTATAAGTGTTTAAGGTATGTGAAACTAAAAATAAAGACAAGATAATAGTTTATTAGACTTTTAATGAAATTTCTAGTTTGAAGCAAACCGAAAACAAATATAACAAAATAGCATTTTGTGCTCAGTCCTCACAACTATATTGAACTTTGGGACTATATAGTCAGTATAGCAATCTACACGAGATTATTGTTCATAGCCAGGAAAGTTAGCTTTTCTACATGTTCTTCAGAAAGGCTTGCTCTCTTTTGAGTGTAGATGTTCCCTGCTGTGGAGAAGATCCGCTCCGATGGGGTGGAGGTTGCAGGAATGCACAGAAAAGATTTAGCTAGCTTTGATAGTGTGGGGAAACGTCCCTCATTTTCGCTCCACCATTTAAGAGGATCATCCTTTTTATAAACTGTGGCTTCTTTAAAGTACAGCTGAACTTCACTTCTCACAACTTGGACATCTTGGTCCTCCTTAGATGCTTCTTCCTCATTGTCACCCTGACTGTCTGTGTCAGACTCAAGGAGGTTGTCCAGAGCAGTCTTTTCAATTCTACCCGAACCATTGACTGTCTGCATTTTTGGATGCTCATGTGTTTGCTTTTTTGACAGCAAGCACTTCAACAGTCCCCTGCACTCTGATGACATCTTCAGGAGCCAAAAACTTCAACTTTCTGTATCTGGAGTCCAAGCCAGCTGCGAGAATAACAGGGTTTTCTTTGTCTGCTGAGAAAGTGCATATACTCCCACATCTCTGTGTTATGCCTTTTTCTGCACTGGCAATGAAAGATTTTCCTGAGCTCGTCTCCAGGTGGCTTTGGTGTACAGCCCGTGTCAGCCCTTTGACCACCTGTGGAAGACCTGAAACAGTTGTGTACTGCTGTCCACTAAAGTAAACAGTAGCAGTCTCAAAAGGTGCCAAACCTTGTTTCAGTTCTTCAAGCAGCACCCACTGCTCTGGCTTCAAGTCGAAGTAGTGTTTCCCCCTTGGTGTTACCTCGGGATCTGAAAGAGTGGCAGTGAGAGGCCAGCGCTGTTCGAGGAGTCTTTCTATCATGTGGAATGTACTATTCCATCTTGTACTGACATCTTGGATCAGTGTATTTTCTTCACATTCATTTGCTCCCGTTTCATTTTTAGTCTTGTACTAGCCAGCTCGCTTCTCTTAAAGTGCTCCACTAGCTGCCTAGCAGCACCTAGTGCTCTGCTGATGGTGGTTTCTTTGAGAGCAGTATTGACTATGAGCTGGAGTGTGTGTCCAGCACAGCAGATAGAGGCCCATCCATGTTTTTCTTCAAGCAGTCGCATTGCTGCCACCATATTGGAACCACTGTCATGTACTACTGCTTTTATTTTGGCAGGCAAGATGTCAAACTTTGTTAGCACCTCTTCCATCCATGTCACTATATTGGCACCAGTATGCCTCTCCTCAAGAGGCATGGTATCAAGGATGAAGCTCTTCATCTTCCAATCTGTTGCAAGACTGGTCCAGACATCAGCAGTCAGGGTGAAGAAACCTTTGACACCACCAAGGGTCTGCTTTACCTAAAGATATGAGATGATTTGGGACAATAGTAAGCATTAGTGAAATATATTACAGTATATTTTTTCATTATTAATAATGCTTGTCAGTTTATGCATCAAGATTTAAATTTACCAAATGAATAATTCATTTACATCAAATACAGTTACGTATGTTAAACAATAAACATTCAACATATCAGTAAAAAACAAAAAACAACAACTTTCCATTACATGCTTTAACCAAGATTAATTTATTGGTTGCTCAGTCAGCAAGCTCTTAGTATTATTTCATCATGAAATGTATTAAATTCTAATACAAATTGCTATTTTGTGTTTGTGGTGTGAGAGAGTGGAGAGAAAGAGAGACCAACCTTCTCAAAGGTAGCATCATATTTCTTTTCCATCAATTTGGTGAAGTGGGATCGGCCTGGTAGGTAGTTATCATGTTAATCTGGGTTGAACTGCTCGATCATCTCTTTGAAACCTTGATCATCAACCATAGACAGAGGTCTCATGTCCGTCACCAACATGTTCAAGATTGATTCAGTCAGGACATCTGCTTGTCGAGGTGTACATGTTGTTGGCTTAGTGACAAAGTCGTCCACTGAAGACGAACGTATTTTTTTAGCAGTCCTGTAACGTCTCAGCGTTAATCTCGTCAATACGATGTTAACGCTAGCTCGATAACGTTGTGCGAGGGCTGCACGGGACTCACTAACGGAGATTTGTCGCGTTAATGCGGTTATGGCATTAACATCATATTAACGAGATTAACGCTGACAGCACAAATAATTAGCTTGTTGTTTACGATAATGTTAGCAGCTAACTAGCCAATTAGCTTACCAAGACGACTGTACCACTTCGTCGTCGGATGCCACGACGTGCTTCCTTTTTAGATGCTCGTGCATCGCGGTCGTACTGCCATGGAAGGCAAGTTCCATTTTGCAGATTCTGCACTGGACCTTCTTTTCTTTTGTTTTGTCAAAATGCTCCCAGACTTTCGAGTTCTGTTGCTGAGTAGCCATGATAACGGAGACTGCTTCTTCTTCTTCTTTGGCGTTTAACGGTATCCTTGTAGATGCATTTCGGCCATCTTCTGTTTCAGTCTGTTATTACACTCTTGAATCCTACTGTTATTCCTGCACCTTTCAGGATTTTACGGCATTTAAACGATGCGTCGACTACTAAATTAGGCGTCGACGTAATCGTGACTAGTCGACTAATCGTGGCAGCCCTACTTTCAACCTTGCAATGAAATCAGTCATCACATCCGTGATTTGTGTCGGTGATTAGATGCATTTGCGGAGTGTTGGAAAATGCAGCAACCGGCCTGCGCTCAAGTCAGTTTAGACTTGACTTGGAATGCACGCATCTGTTCCACAAGTTCAGTGACAGTTTTGCCTCTGTTTCGTAGTCCCACACTGAGGTCATTCATGTGTTTGAATATGTCAGTCAGAAAGCAGACATTGGCCATGAAGCTGTTGTCCATTATGCGATTCAAGTATGTTTCTGCTTTTTTTTTACCTGCTGTTGCAGAGGAAAGCTGTGATCGCCTCTTTGAGATCACAGAAACGCTCGAGTGCCCTGCCTTTGGACAGCCACCTGACATCATTGTGCAGTAGCAGCTCATGGTGCTCACCAGACATTTCTGAGAGCAGCATGCGGAATAAGCGGTGCTGGAGGCTTGATGCTGAGCGAATAAAATTAATTGTAGCCATCACGGTGTCCATTGTCGTTTTGAGCTCTGCGCTTAGTTTCGTGCACAACACAGTCTGATGAACAATGCAGTGTAAGGTTCTCATCTGAGGTGCAACAGCCAACCACCGCGCTGCCAAACCACTCACTTTTCCTGCCATGGATGGAGCCCCATCCGTCACAAGCACACAGACGCTTCAAATATCCAGACCAAAGCTGAAATCTTCTCAAACATTATTTCGCCAGTTGTGTGTCCCTCTAGTGGCAGTAAGCCGAGCAGTTCCTCTTGGAAGCATTTGCCATCAAAAAAACGGACATATATGCACAACTGTGCATTATCAGTTCTGTCTGTGGACTCATCTACTGCTATAGACATTACATCAGTTTTCTCCAGGTCATCTAAGGCTACGTTCACACTGCAGGTCTTAAAGCTCAATTCCGATTTTTTGATCAAATGCGATTTTTTTGTCTGCTTGTTCACACTACAAATAAAATGCGACAGCAAACGCGCTCTAGTGTGAACGCTCAAAGCGGCCCGCATGCGCAAAAGAAGACGTCACACACAACGTGCTCTGTTTAGACCCAGAGCAACAGTATTGTTTGACTGATGGCCCTTAATATAAAGACTTCGGACTTTACGTTTCCCAATTTTTGCTTTAAGTTATTTTGTTATTTACATAATAATGTAGATAACCTAATAATTATCCTTATTGCTGTTTTAGAGAGGAGCAGTGCTTCAAAGGATAGTTGCAGAATCTGCAGATTATACAGTACAAATAAAATGTTCACGTTTCTCCAACGTTGTCTTCCCATCAGTTTCACTGACATCTACACTGGATAGCAGGAAGCGTTCGCGATATCTTATCGGGCTCTTCTCCGGTGCTTCTCCTGGAGCTGATAATTGGCGTCTGTCTTGTGTCAGTGACGTAAAAGATGGGTTTAATGCGACATGACCTTTCAAACAGCAGTCGCTTTCTAAAACATCAGATATGTATCAGATTCAGTACCACATACGAAAGTGACCCAGATGGGATTTGAAAATATCGGATTTGCGCCGTTCACACTGTCATACCATGATCGGATATGGGTCGCATAGGGTCAAAAAAATAGATTTGATGCGCTTTCGCCTGCTGTGTGAACGTAGCCTAACAGCATTTCAAACACATATGAAGCCAGAACTTCAATCCTACGAATATTTGAACTGTCTGACAGGGGCACGTTTTCAATAGCAGATGTCACACTCACTTTAATTTTTTCGTCGTTTATCACCCCATCCACCACGGCCAGCATGCACTCTTTCAGAATCTGTGTAACGTCTTTTCTTCTTTGCCAGGATCCAGCAAACACGAAGGGAAGCTGCTGCAGCTCTCTCTTGGGCTGTACATGACCTCACCATGGTAGTACAGCTCTGGTTGTAAGATGCAATTAAACTCCGTACTTTTGCAGCTCTCTCCTGAGATCCCTCTGGAAAGTTTTTGCAGAAAGTCTGGTGTTTGTCATTGTGGTGTCTTCGTAAATTGTAATCTTTAAGTACCACAACACACTCACTGCAAATTAAACACATTGGTTTGGCATTTGGATTTTGCGGTAAAACGAATAAGTACTTGTCAGTCCAGGCAGGGTTAAACCGACGGTTTTCATTGTCAGTTTAACGCTTGTGGATTGAAAACGACATGCTGTTGTCGCATCATACATTACGATGATAGCTTGATGTGTTTACAACACGGTGCATTGTGGGTGGAATATTGCTAGGCTACTAGGAGTGTTGCATTCATAGTCCACACTATGCTGTATTTTCTATATATATTTTTTTGTTCTCTGTGTGTTTCTGCTAGGACCATGGGCAGGGCCACTCGGAGGTTGCTTCTGGGCCGCATGTGGCCCGCAGGCCACCATTTGAAGAGGCTTGGTGTATATGGACAATAGCAAACACTGAAATACATTTTTTGCATGCAGCAATGAATTTTGTTCACTCAAATTTAGCTTTTCTTTGCTCAAAATAAAATTCTCCTTAAAATGCAACACTTGCACCTGAAATTTTTTTTTTACGTGGGCTCACATTTTTTTTCATGTGCGTTCAGAATAGTGGCACGAAAATAACATCACACTACTGAACTGTCCTCACTGCTTTTAAAACATCTCTGTGTATCCACCAACCATGTGTTGCATTGATGCTGAGTAAAAGAAACTGCAGTGAGAGAAACCTTTATGGACAGTGAAGGTGTAACCCCGCAATTGTCAACAATAGCGCAAGTGGAAGTAAAAAGCCATTTTCTGCTATGAATCAGGGGTAATGGTGCGAACTCAGGAATACTGTGGATAAGAAAAGACAAATCTTTATTACTTCCACGCGTGGAAAATCTCTTGTTCACGGCAGAAAGTACAAGTTAAAGAGCAGTAAAAGTTAAGAAAAACATAATAGAATAAGATAAAATAGAATAACAGACTTTACAACATGAATAAAATACTGTATAAAATAAAATTAAACAATAACTGTTAAAGCAGGAAAAAAAACACACTTGGTATTGGACCTAATATTGCATACAAGGGAGACTGTGCGAAGGCTATCATGGTGTATTGGATGTTTGTGTGTGTTGCACATGTGTGGTCATCTGCAGAGACCATGTTGTAGAATCTGACATCAGTTGGAAGGAAAAAGGGAGAGAGAGAGATGACACTGTGGAATCAGAACAAAAAAATACACAATTGTTCCAAGAGAAGGAAGACCAGGAGGCAATACAACAACAGATGCACTGCAAGCTTCAAGACATTGAAGCTATACACCAAGAGGTGCATTGCAAACTCCACGCCACAGAGAAAAAATAGTGAAAGGCTTGAGAGTAATGTTGAAAGAAGCGACAAAATACACAAACACTGAAAGACAAAGAACAGCAGGATGCAACATGCCAGCTGATGAAGTACAAAATTCAAGAAATGGAAGCTATAAATCAAGAGATGCAATGCAAGCTCCAACACATGGAAAAGAAAAATCAAGGCTTTCACACAATGTTTGATGCAGCTCGTCAAAAAAAATTCACAAATGCTGAAAGAGAAGGAAAAGCAAGAGGCAACACAACAAGATGAAGACATGCAGAAAAAAAATATGAACAGTGTGATGTTTGATGAAGCACTCAGAAGAAACAGAGATGTTGAAAGAGAAGAAACATCTGGAAGAGACACAGAGAGAGATGCAGGATCTTCTCCACGACTTTGACAAGAAAAGTTCTGACTTTGAAGTATTTTATATTGAAGGAGAAAAACATTGGATTTGAGCAGGAGAAACAACTGGAGACAAAATGCACAGAAATTGAGTGCAGTACCCAAGAAATGGTGACCTAAAATACACATTTGCAAGGACTCTATGATAAAGTCAGTACACAAATACTGAAATGTGGGAGGAGAAACAATGTCAGGAGAAAAAACATAAAGACATGCTTGAAGAAATGCAGAGGAGACGTCAGAAATTACAAGCCATGCATGAGAAATTACAACTAAAAAATGAAAACATCAAAGAAAGCACAGGATAAGAATTATAAAGAACTGGAAGAAAAACAAAGAACTTCAAGAAAAGGACCAAGAGAAGCAAGAAGCACTGAAAGAACTGGAGAAACGGTCCCACACACTGGAGCTGCAGCATGAGGAACTTTTCAGTGAGATGACCAACCTCAGTACAGAACAAAGATCTGCAGGAACGGTGCCTGAAAAAGAAGAGAAAGTGCTTTGGGCTTTTCCGGAAGAAGACTCTGCTGCTTCGTCACTTCAGCCCCTGAGCCAAAAATCTCCTAACCCTAAAAGCTGTACCTGAGAAAGAACCCGGAAAACGGAGGTTTTCCATTTTCATTTTAAAAAATAATCCCGTCTACACGTAAACGCAAAAATGAAGCAAAAATGCTGCTAGGAACATGCCAAAGCAACAGGCGGCGATATATTCCTAACCGTGTAGAAATGTTGGCCAATCAGAAGTCTAGAAGCCTCGGTGGGAAATAGTAAACAAAGATGGGGCATAGAAGCAGAACCGAGTCGTATGTGTGGAGGGACAGTGTGTGTATATGTAAGCATTTAAACACTGCAGAGAGTACATTGATGGATTGATTGATTGGTAATTTATTTCAACATGTGAACAATATACAAGTACATTTAGAAAAGAAAATAAGAGAGAAAAAAATACTATACAAATTACATACAAAAAAACGTTCTGATTAATTTACACGTTGAAAAGGAGTGGGAAGAAGTAAACACTTATTTAATCCCACCCCTTTGCCATAAATTATCAGTTAATATTTAGTCAGCTTCCTTACTGATATAATTTGTAATAAAAATAGTGAACAGATTTCTGATATACTATATACTATAATATCACATCATGAGTTTTTTTGTGTTTGTTTTTAAATAGAGACATTTACTTAATTTAAATATTTTCCTTTTCTTTATAGTTCAAGAAGATCATATTTTTATAACTCTTTGCTTTAATTCCATATTCAGACTGTTCCATAGTTTCACTCCATGAACTGAAACACAAAAGCCTTTTCTTGTAGTACGTACCTTCATTGTTTTGAAGTTACAAAAACCCCTTAAATTATAACTTCCTTCTTTCAAAAAAAACATACTCTGAATATTACCTGGCAGTTCTTTATTTTTTGCTTTGAATAGAATTTGTGCTGTTTGGAATTTCACTATATCGTCAATTTTCAATATTTCAGACTGCAAAAATAGTGAGTTTGTATGTTCCCTATAACCTGCATTGTGGATGATTCGAATTGCTTTTTTTTGAAGAGTAAAAAGTGAATGTAATGTGGTTTTATAGTTATTGCCCCAGACCTCTGCACAATAGCTTAAGTATGGTGAAACCAGTGAACAGTATAGAATATGAAGTGATGACGTGACGAATCCTACTTCCGGGCCTAAAGTAGTCTGCGTTTAATATGGCTTTTGTGTTGTTAACATGTTTAATGTTTGTATTTTCTTCTATTTAATCTCAAAAAGCTCCTAAAACAGTCAGTGATCACTGTTGACCTCCCTCGGCTTTTATTACCGCTAATCATTTATTTAAGCTCAGTTTTTAAAACCTTAGGATGTAACTACAGCCCAGCCCATGCAGCAGTATATGAATGACTAACCTCGTATTGTGGATGGATTATCTCAGTTGTTCTCCTGGCTGAAGTTTGGTCCTTTTACAGCATCCTGCCATGCGATTACATTTGTTCCTGACCACCGAGAACACTCACGTTAACTTTTATCGAGTGGAAAAAAGTTAGCTTGTTTATATTATGCTAACATAGCTGTGTCGCTAGCGGTCACGTAGCACATCATTATATACCAGCTAGCCAAACTTCAGTAACCCTACAAACGTCACTGCTGTTTAGTTTTCTGTCTTCATTTATGTTGGAAGTGATAGCAGAGCTGTACGTTTTAATTTGTTTCCAAAACCCCGCAGTCAGGACATGCTATATTGTATTTAGATAGAAGCTAGCGAGCTAACTTCCTGCTAACTTCTAACTCCGTTAAATGTCATAAATTCCGTTTTCATGGATGCCTGGATGTTAAACTCAATTGTTACACCTGGTAGAGCAGAACGCTGATCATTTTATTAAAGATGAAAGACTTTAGACAGTTTTTCAACTCTCAGTAATGCCATAGTGATCGTTTGATATATGGACCTGCAGCGGAGTTTAGGCCCAGACACGGCTAGTGACGTCAGACTGAACAACGGATAGAATATGAAGTGATGTTCTGTCGAATACCTGTTTTGCCTTGTTTAGTATTGCAATGCTACGTGATACTTTGGAATGAATATATCTTACGTGAGCTCTCCAGTTAAGTTTTCATCTATTATTACTGTCATGGCACAGTGGCCCGTGGAAATGGGATGGACTCAAGTGCAGTTTCAAACCCGGAGGCCAGAGGTGTGGTGTAACGAAAAGAGTCTTTATTTACAATGCTCAGAGGCTAACAGAAATTTCAGACTAGAATTAAGGAACATAAACTAGACGTCTGAGGCGAGAGAAAATACTATGACTATGACTAAATGGCAGGGATAACTGGGTGCAGGGACTGGGCAAGGGAATCTGTGGCTGGCCAGGGCACTGAAACAGAGGAGAGAGCAGTCAGGGGAATCCCACAGAGAACTGCGAGTGAATCTGAGAAAAATACACTGAGCTGTCTTACAAGCTTGCAGGTGGAGGTTGCGTGGAGGAGGGAGGCAGGAGAGGTCCAGGTGGGTGCTGCGTGCAATGCAGGGAGGCAGGCAGGAGAGACTGGCAGTTTGAAAAAAGGGAGAGATTACCGGCGGCTGCAAACTTGTATCCAGGAGAGCTTGGTAGGTGGGTTTCAGATGCTGACGAGATAACAGAGGAAATAAGGTGTTTGTATCGTCAGCAAAGAGAACCATTTTTAATACTTTGGGCACTTAACAGATGTCATTAATGTACAAGTTGAAGAATTATGGACCCAAAACTGACCCTTGGGGTACACCACAAGCAATGTCCATACATAAGGAGCAACCACCATTTATTTTCACAAACTGCTTTCTGTCACTTAAATAACTCTGGACCCAATCTAAAACTACCCCTCTGACACCATAACATTCAATTAACAGTAACAGTATTATAGAAATTAATTTCACCGAAACAATAACGTGGTGCACAGTGTGATGTCAAAACACCTTTGACGCTGCGTTTTCTTCATCCACACGTAAATGCAAAAACTGAGTTTTCGAAAATATCCACCCTGGCAGGCATTTTAAAAAATCTCAGTTTTCAGCGACCGAAAACGCCATTTACGTGTGGACGAAAGGTGCAAACGCATAGAAAAATCTCCGTTTTCAAAAATACCCGGGTACGTGTGGACGTAGCCTAAGGCCATTACTGGTTAGCCTAAAAAACCACACCATTAGAGGTTAAAAATGTTAAAAATCCTGACTCTTTTTACACCTGTAAAAATGTTATATAGTAATATTCTTTTCCTTTTAAAATTACTTCAGCCTGAAATTTACAAATAAAAAAATGTATTTTTAACACTTTAAAGGCTAGTATGTTTAGATAGCTTGCTTTTTTTTATTTATAAAAATTTCCATAAAACACATTTCATAGATTTTATGATTATTGTTTTTTATTAGGCCCTAGATGGGTCAATGATTGGCAGCAACGTTGATTTTCGTGCAAATGTAAAACTAACATTCGTGATCTAAGGACAAAAAAAATGGCAGTTTCCACAAAACTGCCATTTTTACATTTACATCGTACTATTGTTTTCCACTTTAAATGACTCTGTCTTTTAAAACCTTTTCAGCCCGAACTATTATATCAAATATATTTTATAGTTTTGGGGTTTTAACCCTTTAAAGGCCTGTTTGTTTTTCTCTCAAAAAAATCTCCCAAAAAATATCATTAAAATTTGTAAACTACTACTATTAGTATAGTAAAGCATATGATTATTATTTTATTAGACCCTAAGATGAGTCAAGGATTGGCAGTAACATTGATTTTCATGTATTTTTATTTTTTCTGATACATCAAATTTAAAATTAAACTGGTATTCGTGATCCTGAGGACCAATAAATGGTAGTTTAAAATAAAACTGCTGTAAAAATGTTACATTGCACTATTTTTTTCCACTTTGAATGACTCAGTCTTTTAAAATGCTTTCAGCCTTAACTAGAAATATCAAATAGTATTTATAGTTTGGAGGTTTTAACCCTTTGAAGGCCACTATGTTTACATAAATTCATTGTTTTGTATATAAATTTTTTTCCCCATAAAATACATTTCATAGGTTTTATGATTATTAGTTTTATTAGACCTAAGATAGGATAGGTCAGTGATTGGCAACAATAATAATTTTCATACATTTACATTTTTTTCTGTTATGTCAAATTTAAAATAAAACTGATATTTGTGGTCCTAAAGACAAAAAAATGGCTGTTAACACAAAACTGCTGTAAAAATATTACATCGTACTATTTTTTTCCACTGTAAATGACTCGGTCTTCTTTTTTTTTTAAACAACTCCCAAATAATGTCATTAAAATTTGTAAACTACTACTATTAGGATAATAATATATATGATTATTATTTTATTAGATCCTGAGATGGGTCAAGGATTGGCAGTAACATTGATTTTTATGCATTTTTATTTTTTGTGTTATGTCAAATTTAAAATAAAACTGGCATTCATGATCCTGTTGACCAATAAATGGTAGTTTCCACAAAACTGCTATAAAAGTATTATATCGTACTATTTTTTTCCAATTTAAATGACTCAGTCTTTAAAGCCCTTTCAGCTTGAACTATAAATATCAAATAGTATTTATAGTTTGGGGGTTTTAACCCTTTAAAGGCCTAGGGTTTGTTTTTTTTACTCAAAAAAAAAAAAACTCCCAAAAATGTCATTAAAATTTGTAAACTACTACTATTAGTATAGTAAAGTATATGATTATTGTTTTATTAGACCCTAAGATGGGTTAAAGATTGGCAGCAACATTGATTTTCAATGCATTTTTATTTTTTCTGTTACGTCAAATTTAAAATAAAACTGGCATTCGTGATCCTAAGGACCAAAAGATAGTAGTTTCTACAAAACTGTCAAATTTAAAACAAAAGTACTGTAAAAATATAGCAATAATTTTTTTTTACTTTAAATGAGTGTCTCTTACAACAATTTCAGCCGGTTGAACCATAAACATCAACTAGTGTGTATATTTTTTGATTTTCAACCTTTTAAAGCCCCCCCCCCCCTTAATTGTGCCAGACCACATTCTGAATCAATACCATGGGCATTTTTATATTTCAACACAAGTGTTATTAGCCCTCTGTGGTCAATGGACACACCACACCTCCAAATCACGTGACCGGTTTAAGATGCTAGCAGCTTGTTGCTGTTTTTAAGCTCAGTTTTTATGTTTTTGTGTGATTTCAGTGTAACAATTTAATTATTTCTAATAAAACGAGTGTGAAACTTCTTGGGTTTGAACCAAATGAATTCCCCCATTTTGTGTAGCTTTCTGGATTTTATGTTAATTGGGCTACACACTTATTTATTATCTAGGCTGTACAGTACATAAAATCAAAATTCATATCTTTTATGTAACTGAAATGTTTAACTATCTGGGCTAAATGACATAAAGTTATAGACTATATTTATTTGAAATGTGTATACTTACTGCATTTGGTGTTTTTTAACCACATATAATGCCTATTGCAGGACGTAATACCAGCGTGTAAAAACATGGCTTTGCCACCCCATTTGATTTTAATTACCACCCTTATGCCACCTAAAGAAAATTTCTTTAGATCTGCCCGTTTCCTTGTGAAATCCAAACACCCAAACAAACTTCACACTGCCATACTTTAGAGCTCGAAATTTGAGGCTTGTGTCAAGAAGGGCATTTAGTGTAAAGTTGTTGGGGAATTTTTTGAAATGGGTTCTGATGTTATCATTTCTAAGTAACTAGTGAAAATTATACTTCCAGAAATCCGATGAATATATGCTGTGCCATTCTATGCCTATCAGTACAGGAAAAAATATTCAATAAAAATGCCAATTCACAACAAAAGTCAGCTGAAGGCACTAAACCCCCAACAATCAAGTGACCCCCTGCGCAAGCATTTTGCGACATTGGAAAGGAAAAGCTACCCTTTACAGGGGCAGCCATCTACTGCAACCAGTTGGGGGGAGGGAAGGGAATGATTAGACTGTGACAGTGTTAGTGACATAACACACTGATTCAGTATTAGCTTTACTGACCTCATTACTGCAGATATGAATTTTAACAGTGTATCATTTTCATTAGCCAAAAGTTATAAATTTGGTGAAGTGAGGCACTCGTGTCACGTTAAAAAAATCACGTGTTACTCTGCTTGTCCTCTTGCTTTTCTGCAGCGGTGGTCCTCACCCCGACTGTCATTGAAGGTGTTAACAGAGATATTCATATTTGGCTCTGGCCAAATCAGAAACAAGATTTATGTTTTACAACATATTAAAAATCAAAGGTTAGAAAATAAGAAATATGCTAATAAGTTTAAAGACTGGTATACAGGATTAACCAGAGCAGTGGTGAAGTGGTACCGTGAGATTCCAGTGGTATTTGCGACAGGAATTTAACTCTCTGCAGAAAAACTGGACACTCTTTTGCCCAGAGTCTAACATTTTCTTTGGGGGTTGTCCTTGGGTGTCGATAATGTATCTCAGCTGAGAGGACAGCAGAATATTTAATCAAACTGGGAGTCAAACACAGACTTTTAAGTGACATACAATTGTTGTCAATCATTTCAATAAAGCTTGAAATTTTGTCAGCCATTCTGACACATTTTGCAACTGTGCCATAAGACCCTTCTCCAAGGAGAGTTCAAATCTGGTACTTGGAGGATCTGGAGGTGAATCAGCCTCTAGGGACTAACTTGTCCTGGGAATTGTTGGAAGACATGTCTGATGCCATCACAGGGATTAACACTAAAAGTTTGTTGTCAGTCATTTCAATAAAGCTTGAAATCAAGTTCTTCAGAAGAAATACAAAGCAGCATTTAGTCATATTGTTTTACTTATTCACTGTATCCAGGGTACAGCAAGAAACCAGTGCCATTCAGCCCAGAGACCATACGTCTATGGCTTCTGTAAACGGAAGCCCTGGAATAATCTCCGGAGACCTGGTGGATGACAAAGAGAAATGATTGTTACATTTTTTCTTATTATTGACCATTTGGATAAGTATGATTTGTACTACAGCTGACAAACACATAACAGAAAGCACAAACACTGGATTTTGTGTCATATTGCGAGGAAGAGATTAAATTTGATTCCAGCTACTTGCCGGTACGGATGGGTCTGAATGTAAGAGCCCACTTTAGCAGCTGAGTTGTCACAGGCCAGGCCAAAGTCAATTACTTTAATTCGGTACGGCTCTTGGTGATGTTTCACCAACATTTCGTTTTCTAATTTCAAGTCTGCGTGTGCTGTTCCAATAGACTTGAGGTGACTAAGAGCAGTTGCAATCTGAAAAGTATCAAAGAATATGTCATGTTATGATCAAATTTGATCAGTATCCATGTTCAAAGCATTTATTAATGTAGAGAATCATGGAGTTAAACATACCTGCATGACAATGGGACGAACTGCCTTGAAACTGTCTGCAAAAGCTTGGTACCAATCAAGTATAGTGTGTCTGTTGGAGTTACAGGTGTTAAGTTTTCACAGGGCAGTGAGCTAGAATAGGTTACAAATTACGGAGCCCCCCAGGGGACATGGGAGAAAAAAAAATTAGGGACGAAAAAAAAAAA
>NW_024582443.1:2080076-2143670 GCF_018398535.1 Haplochromis burtoni
CTCGCAAAAGTCCGTCTTAATTTTTTTTTTCCTCCCTAATTTTTTTTTTTCCTCCCCAATTTTTTTTTCTCCCATGTCCCCTGGGGGGCTCCGTAACAAATGGTTTTTACATTAGTGTAACAGAAATAAACATTTTACAGGCATTTCATCACAGTCCTTACATTCACTCCACACATCTTTCTAGCTGAAATTTTTGGCAGCTGTTTTTACCTCTTGGTTTTCCAACAGGTCTTTTGGGTTCTGATGTTTTATTATTTTAATAGCTACAGTCTTTTTGTCAGCCATTCTGACACATTTTGCAACTGTGCCGTAAGACCCTTCTCCAAGGAGAGTTCAAATTTGGTACTTGGAGGATCTGGAGGTGAGTCAGCCTCCAGGGACTGATTCACGTTTTCAAACGAATCAGTATCCATGTTCTTCTCCAATATGGTGTTCCAAAAATGTCAACTTGTGTAGCGTTCTCGTCAAAGACTAGGTCAAAAACAAACTTCAGGACTGAATGCAGAGCAGGCACTGTCAAAATAAAACACGAAGCACACGACAGGCACAGAGACACAGACTAGATGCAGAACAGAGGGAGCACGGGAACCAAAACCTAAGAACTAAAAATCCTAGCAGAAGACATAACCAGAATTAAACCGAAACATAAGATAATATTAATTAAAACAAAACACTGAGTCCTCAGACTCAGAACCATAACATAAACTTGTTTTTTACAATGATGAGTTCCCTGGCCTTACGACATTATCATCAAAGGTCCTTCCAAGCCTCTGTGTCTCTGGGTGTGTATGCAAATTATTAAAAATAATTTATTTCATTTCCAAGTGAGTCTAACGTAACTAGGGGGTCATTTTTGGAGCAGTTCTCTGTCATGAATAGGTCTGTAGAGTTGGAGAAGTTAAGCACACGGCTTTGATACCTCTAAATTGTTAATGGTTGCTCACCATACTTGAATATTAAATATTATTGGATGACCGTTTACATGAACAAAGAAATAAAGCCCTACAAGAAATTGGGGTTTTCACACTCGGGATGCCAGCATCCTGGTACGTCCTGCAATATCTCCTTGAAACTGTTGCATTGCTGCCAAATAACGTGGCATGCAGTTGGGTTTAGGCATTTGTGTTGGTGGTGGTGATGCTGAGGTAACAGCAAAGTCAAGCATCTCCTTGGCAACGTGCTCCTGGAACTTTTTTGTGTCATTGTCTCCTTACCCTAGCTCTTGCATAACTCCATATGCAAAAAAAAAAACTGTTAACGACAGCAATGTCTAAGAAATGATAAAAAAAAAAAAGTTTTATACCATTTCATAGTTTTATGGAGGACAGTGTAATAACCAATCAGAGGATCGGACAAATCAACACCACCCATGTTCTTGTTGTAGTTCACAACACAATCCGGAACAGGTACAGCCTTTGTTGTCCAACCTGCAGCTCCCTTCACTTTTCGCTGCACAGTCTTTCTGGCCTTGTGCACCGTGGAGCACATTGTGACCTCTCGTGTGTCAGTCCACTTCCCAAACAGCAGTTCGTCTTTCCTTATCCAGCGCACATCTCCCCTCTCTGCCTTCTTAGGAAAGTCATTTTTGCTTGTGTGCGGAAAGCCAGTCAGTTTTTTTCTTTACATTTGTTAAAATGTTCATTAATATGTATTGTCCCTCATTCTAAATCAAAATAAATTAAATTCTAATTGTGCCACAACAGCCAATTTATTTATTTATTTTTTTGGTATAGCTCACCAAAAAAGAGCTTGTGTAGAGCTTGTGTGTTGTCCACATACAAAATGTAGCCCTGACCAAGCAACAACAGAGGTAAAAGATCCATAACAGCTGAGTAGCTTAGTCCATATGTTGTGCTGACCTCACTCTTTCCCGTGCAAACAAAAAAATTCCAGGTGTAGCCAGTGTCTGAATCAGCCATTTGGAAGTCTCAGCCTTCCACGTGAGAGCTGAAATTTTATAACAAAATCATATGTTTTTGGTAGGACACACAGCGGGGAATGAGGGAGGACGAGGACAACGATGAGCAGAGGAAAAGACAGATACTAAATACAAGAGGGGAACAGGGCAAAGAGGAAACACAGGTGGCGCTAATCACACAGACGAGACGGGGAAAGAACAGACATGAAAACATAACTGAGACAAAGAGACACAAGAACACAGGGAAGGCACTGTAACAAAACTAAGAACTACACATCAGAAATACTAAATATATAGGGGAGCTTGAAATTCCAAATGTAAATAACAGAAACACTAAATCAAAGATTATAGATAAATCAAAACCATAACCACTGGGACCCAGGTATCCTAACATGTAGAAAACGTGATATGTAATTTCATGTTTAATGAAATTCTCAGCCCTATCTGTTTTTAAACATACAAATTTGATCTATATAGAATTTTTTTCATACACGGGATTCATTGGATAGAATGAATTCCATAACAGAATTGTGATAACATACTTTTCAGGCAGCAGTGTCACAACTTCTAAATTGCTATTTTCTGGAACTGGAATGGTGAGGTCCAAAGTTCCCTCTAATTTTTCATGTGTCTGAGCGAACACACAAACTCCCTGAGCGTCCCTTGGACCACTGTGAGCAACAGCAGACGTGTGCACTGTGGTCACGCCAGCATCGAATCCATCCAAGTTACATGGTTTATTAAAATAATCAAAGTACAGCATTTACATTTATGTTAGACTACTTTTAATTAACTGCTTTAGCCCACTTACAATGAAAATTTAAAAAAAAGAAAAGAAAACTCTGAAAACAAAACTCTTTTTTTTTTAAAAAGCTGTGACTTGTATTATGAGTCTGTGGTCTGGGAGAGAGTCCTGTAACTCTCTGTCTGCATAATACAGTATATTAATGACCAATGTTGGGCAATTAATTATATAGTTACTTCTTCAAAAAAGTAACTGAGTTTTGCAAACAACAAAGTTTTTTGCAGCTGTTTAACCTAAAAATGCAGCCAAGGCGTTTTTTAAATAAACATTTCAAACTATTTACAGAACAATCAGCTGTTCTGCATCAAATCTGATGCCACACAAATTATTTGTGCCACTCCAAAAAATAATTTCTGTCCACTATGAGATAAAGGAGAACATCACAAGCCTGATACCTGCAGGCCTGACAACAGGAGGTGTATCACTGCTGTAACACCTGTAACATTCAGCAGTCACCTCATTGTTCTGACACACAAAACAAAACTATTGACTACACTACACACTAACTACACAAGATTTGTGCTAAACGTCACAAATCTCTCACATCTCAAAACACCGCTGTCACTCCTAAAACTTCCCCCATTCCTAAACAACTAAATGCCATGTTGCCATATCATTTTTTGATTGGTGGACATGGTACATTTTTCGACCAATAGGAAAGGGTGGGGTTTTGGTTTTGCTCACAGGTGGAGTGCTTTCGAGCGTTTTCCTTGTAAAACGCCGTTTTTACCGTTTCTTCCCGCAGTAAATATAAACAACGATAGTATTCAGGAAGAAAACCAAACATTGCATATTTTTATCATAACTCTGGTTGTACGTGGCCTATCAACACAATTTAAAAACTGGTGTAAAGTCCACACTTTTTCCCTCAATTGTTCCGTCTGTCCTGCTCACATCTCCAATGGTTGTACACGTTGTCATTAACGTGGCTTCACTCCACATCAGCCATGCTGCTTTGGTAACTAAAACACCTGTGTCGGCCCATAAGGACGCTGTCATAGCCTGTCAACAACGTTGATTAGCTGCGTATATACGAATGTGAATCGCATTATTGGCTGGACTATGGGATAAGGTGGCATCGTTCTGATCCCATACTGGAGCAGCCAGTCAGTCACTGACTAACACTGCAAAACAGAATTGTTAGAGTATTCATTTTAATTTCAATTCAGGTTAGATTTTTTTTTGGTGCGCAACGCAGATTTTCTGTGTGCAGAGACCGTGCCAGCAGTGCGCAATTGCGCACGCGTTCAGTTTAGAGGGAACATTGGTGAGGTCCTCATCATCTGAAGATGAATCTTCCACACAAAGCTGTGTCCCACTATCATTCCAGATCATATTCAACAAAGCAACTTCCTTATCACTGTATGATTTTCTTTTGGATGCCATTTCACCAGTAAATCGCATAAAACTTGCATAAAACAGTGCAAGAAAAAATGAAAAGGAAAAAAAATGCCAACCCTTTCCTACCTGATTATTAAGTGATGACGTGACAAATCCTACTTCCGGGCCTAAAGTAGTCTGCATTTAATATGGATTTTGTGTTGTTAACATGTTTAATGCTTTGTATTTTCTTCTATTTAATCTCAAAAAGCTCCTAAAACAGTCAGTGATCACTGTTGACCTCCCTCGGCTTTTATTACCGCTAATCATTTATTTAAGCTCAGTTTTTAAAACCTTAGGATGTAGCTACAGCCCAGCCCATGCAGCAGTATATGAATGACTAACCTCGTATTGTGGATGGATTATCTCAGTTGTTCTCCTGGCTGAAGTTTGGTCCTTTTACAGCATCCTGCCATGCGATTACATTTGTTCCTGACCACCGAGAACACTCACGTTAACTTTTATCGAGTGGAAAAAAAGTTAGCTTGTTTATATTATGCTAACATAGCTGTGTCGCTAGCGGTCACGTAGCACATCATTATATACCAGCTAGCCCAACTTCAGTAACCCTACAAACGTCACTGCTGTTTAGTTTTCTATCTTCATTTATGCTGGAAGTGATAACAGAGCTGTACGTTTTAATTTGTTTCCAAAACCCCGCAGTCAGGACATGCTATATTGTATTTAGATGGAAGCTAGCGAGCTAACTTCCTGCTAACTTCTAACTCCGTTAAATGTTTCATGGATGCCTGGATGTTAAACTCAATTGTTACACCTGGTAGAGCAGAACGCTGATCATTTTATTAAAGATGAAAGACTTTAGACAGTTTTTCAACTCTCAGTAATGCCATAGTGATCGTTTGATATATGGACCTGCAGCGGAGTTTAGGCCCAGACACGGCTAGTGACGTCAGACTTAACGATCGGATTGGTGTAAAAGTGTACCATGTTGACCAACAGAAATGATTTGGTAACACGTGGGATTTGGTTATGTAGGAAGGGGGGAAAGCTTTGGTAATAACATTTTCATACTCAATTTTAATCTTTCTGTGTGATTTCAGATCAGTTGTGTTAATTCAGCATGTCATTGAAAAAATAACTGTAAATTCAGACGTGAGATTGTGCTGAAAAGAATGATACCAAACGAGGCAGGGACAACAAAAATTAAAGGTGAAATACAAAGATAAAATCAAAAATAGCCAAAATTTTGAAATAAAACACTCACACTGAGTTTATTTGTATTTTCTTTGCAGCACTATAAAGACTTCAGAGAGTCTGGACACAGATCTGCAGCAACACATTTTTTTCTTCTTTTTTTTTTTTACGTACACCACCTCTTTGAGGTAACACCAGCCAAGAAAAAGGCTGGGCCAAAGGAATAAATAAAAGATTTCATCATTTGCTGAAAGAGACTGTCTCTGAGGTTATTTATTAATGACATTACTATTTTTAAGACTGTGTACACCCACAGACCACTTTATTAGGTATACCTGTCTATTGTTCATTATGTCTCAACAGCCAGTCACATGGCATCAACCTAACGTATTTAACTATGTGTGTGTATATATTATAGTGTTCTGTGCAATATGTGTATATTACACAGAACACTTTTCTTAAAATAATGCATTACATTACTTAATTACACACAGGAGAAAGACATCTGTTATGTTTTCTTCATGTTACTATTTAAAATGATTTGAAACACACTGTCTCATAATTACCACATAACAACATAAACCTACAGGCTACAGCCTCACACACCAACACAAACCCCTATCCTAATGGATGTGCAGCCAACAAAGCAACTGCGAGATGCTATCCTGTCAACATGGACCAAATCTCAGAGGAATCTTTCCAGCAACTTGTTAAATCTGTGCCATGAAGCATCAAAACACTTCTGTAGGGACAAGGGGGTCTAGTATGACGGTAGCACAGTGTACCTGATAAAGTCCCTGGTAAGTGCTTATACTTCTAAAAAGTATGTTGATGTTACTGGTTCAGTGCTTCTTGGAGTTTTTACTCATACATTATAATTGTTATGCATCGCTGCCCTCTGTAGGACACATTCCTAGTTGCATTTGGTTGTGAGGAATCAGATTTATTTGCAAATCTAAAGCGATGGAGGCCAGACTGAAACTCTTGCTGCTGCAGTGCAACGCTGATGGCCACAGTCTGGGAAATATAAAAACATTATAAATAAAACCTCAGTGGAATCAAATAAATCTGTTGCTGATATGTAACATACAGAAGAGCCCTTGTGAATGCATATTTAATATAGGTATACGGCACGCCGTTCTGCTGCTCTCTCCAGCTGCACAGCCCCTCTGACGTTCCCAGCAAATGAGCTCACACAGGACATGTGCATGTTTCTTTCCACCAGAGGCAGCCAGGCAGAGAGGCCAACTAAACCAGTGACTGAGAAAGAAAAGTGGAGCATTTCGACAGCAGGATTGTGTGGGGGGTTGTTGTTGATCTGTGCAATGCACAAAGGTGTAACTTGTATTAAAATACATTCTTTCAGTTGTATTAAAGATCCATTTTAAACTGTCTAACTGAGCTATGAAGATAAGGGTAGTAAATTAATATTTAGATACATTTTCCATAAGAAGATGGGATAAATATGATGTTAAAGCCTTAATACACTGTTTGTTGCTTGTTTACTAATAATCTGAGTGACACCACTAGATGAAGGGCTCTGTCTGATGTTTTGTAAATACTGTGTAAATGATAGCTTTTTGCATGGGGTGGGAGTGGTCGAGTGGTCACTGGTCAGCAGCAGGCTGTTCTGGTGACATGTAAAGTCTCACTTACACGCTTTATCTTGTGTTTTCCTTTGAATTCGTCTCTGATTTATGGGAGCTGCACACGGACCTGTGCCCTACATCTGCGCTGTTTACAGACATCGACACACCATCCCGCAGCCTCGTGCCGCTGGAGAGGGCATGACGTCATCGTCCATGGAGCACGTTGAAGTGTACATGTCTGGGCCTTGCCGCAGCCGTAAATACGAAACAAAAGCGCACCATGAAAGGCGATTCGCGTTTCTCAGCGTTGGGTGCAAATAACTCGGGCAGTTAAACTTTTATTGCATCTTTTCTATATTTTCACAGGTAGAATTATTGCTCAGCTCGGGCTGTCAGTGGTTTATAACTCATTTGCCAAGTCATTTGAATATTCGCCTGCAATCTGACAAAACAAACAACAAAGCTGAATCTTTTTTTTTTTTTTAGTTTTGTGGCGACACTTTCATAAATAAATCTTTTATTAGATGCTCCACTATAGCCTGGACTTTGTTTGATCTGCTGGTCAAAGTTCATTATGACTTAAATATAGACATGATGTTATTGATTGATACGGGATAAAAGTAACTTGGGTTGTCTGTTTCCAGGATTAAGCGGTATTGACTGTAGGGCTGAACTCTTCACAGAAAAACCTACGGATAAAAAGTAGTTGTAAATAAGTAACTTTCATAGTATAACAAAAAATATATCTAAATATAATAAGAATATAAAACTACTACTACACAGATGCCTACAGATGATGAGGAATAGTTCCTGTTGGTAGCAGCAGTGAATTTAATAAACAATTACACAAAATCACAAACATAATATTTCTGGAACTACACAAAATTACTTATTAAAAACAGGTAATCTCTTAACCAGCTGCGTGCTGAAACTATAATTGCGCTGCTACGGCATCCATTACGGCCAACTGCACCAACTGTGGGGAGTGGCTACGCCCTCTCGTGTTCCAATGTGTTTTTTGAAAGGAACTCAGGACCAGTCACTCTGCAACGTGACCGCCAAGCCCCGTGCCGCTAACCACGCCCCTCATAACCAATCATATCGAGCCGAGGCGGGCTTTGGGCGGAGAAACCGTCATCTGTTGTCCAATCACAACGGCTATTTCAATATTAGTTACCAGACCATGTACTTGCACGTGTGTCCCTGCGTGTAAACTACAGTTGGGGGAAGAATAAAAAAAATGTCTGGAGATTCAGTACAGACCACTAAGCGAAGGCTGTCGTTGCTACCTGGATTTATGCCGTCTCTTTCAAGAATTTTGAGTTCCCCCACCGCGGGATATTGAAGCACTTGCGTTATTGTTATTTTGAAGCATATTTAAGGTAAGCTGGCGCCTTTGGCACTTTGTTTTACAAGTCTGTGAAGCTTTGTGATTACTGAGCATCAGTGTACAAATTGGAGAGATTAATACATTTAACTGCCTCACATTATAGCTACTGTACATAACTTAATATCAACTACAGTCTGTTCGTCTCACAGATCATACGCGAGCTTTTTTCTTTTAACCTCCTCGGTTAACTTGATGTGAACTTATGACTTCGCAGTGTAAATGTATTTAGAAGAAGAGGCCAACACTTTGAACTAATGTAACACAGCAGTAATCTACATCTACTACATCCCACCCAGTTTCCAAGACCTATTTTTCGTGAACTGTGTGAAACTAGCCCCTTTGGTTTGTGCGTGGTGGACTTGCATACACGAGAGGGGAGGGAATTTGCCCCCATGTGTTTACGATATGCTTGCTAGCGATGCGGCATTAATTGTTTTTCGGATATATTGTGACCGATCATCAGTTTAATCATACGTAGCTTCATTAACTACCCATATTTTCATGATTCCCAAAGTAATCCCCCTCCTTTTTTTATTACTTTAAGGGAGGGGTTTGTGACGTGCGGTGGTCGTCTGGCAGACATGTTAGTTATGTTAAGCATTACGTTTGGACTCTGATTGAGGTACTAAAGCAACATAGCAAATGTTTACTCTGTGTTTTAGCCAGACTAGTGTAAACTGCACGTCCAGCTAAAAGGGATTCTTAGAGGCCTCTCTCCTAATGTACACATACTGTTCTTGGTGCTGGCAGATTTTTACTGAAAGCCAAACACAGTTTTTACAGCTCTGCTCTCATTTGATGTAGGACTATTTGACTTGTGCATTCACTGTAGACAATTGCATGCCACTGCTCCTGTGACTGAACAGTGGCGATCCACTCATGCCTGTGAATTGCATTTTGTCGCCCCCAGAGGCTGCATAACTTTATCATTGCATCATAATAATATAAGAAACCATCACACGGCGTTGGTGTTTTCACTCAACCAGTTTCAGTTGGCACCTGTGCCAAAATCTTGTGACATTTGCGATGGTGTCCTGTTCCAGGCTTGTAATCCCCTCTGAGTGGCAGTTTTACAGTAAATCTTCCATAAACAGTGTGGCGCACCGCAGAGGCTTGAGGGTTAAACATGAGCCTGCACAAATGCAAGCCTGCAGCTTCTTTGCACTCTTACCCTCCTGAGCGACTGAGAGTGCAAAGAAGCTGCACAGAATCTACTCTGAGCCGCTCCCTTAGTCACAAGGGGTTGCCATAGTGGGTAGATTTTTACATGGAATGCCCTTTATGACACAACCTTAAAAGGATTGGTGTCTCTTTCCAGGATCAAACCAGGAATCTTTTGCTTTTTAGGAAAACGTGTGAACTACTTATTATTCCAGAAGAAACTGTAGAGAAAGAAGACTCCAATATCAATGTCTTTCACCCAATAAGTGACCTATGAGAAAGTCTGAGAGCGGACCATGGATGGGCAGGAAACAATGACTCTCCTAGCTCATAAAGAAAAGTCAAACTTGATTTCTGGCAGCAGCGAGCTGTGCTAATGTTGCACAAGGTTGATAGAGGCAGAGACATGCAGTGGCAGCAGGGGTAATTTTCTTCGTGCTGCAATCATTTGATCACATATATGTGGGGTAATGACTCAACTCATGAGACAAGTAAACAATCTTTAGTTTCCCTCGCAGTGATACATCAAAGCACGAATGACTAATTTACCAGCGGTTTAGTCAGCAGAAACAGAGCACCACGTTCTTCCCGTTATGACTTCACAAAAAATAAAAATGTTTGAGATGAATCTTTAGTTCGATGTAAGTTATTTCTTTATTTGAACTATATACTTTTAAAATGGTCAGGTATGTTTGGAAAGACAAAGAGGGTTTGGATATGAGCAGATAGAGGGACCGTGTCTGTCTTAGTTTTGGATAAGAGAAGAAAAAACAAAAAACATCAAGGTTACCAGACTGACCGCAAACTGCTGGGAAATGTCTCAGGTTTTCTTTTTAAATGTCTCTGTTTCTGATTTGGTTTTGAGGTTTTACACTCAAAGCTGCCATTGCCTCACAGGGTTTTTTTCACTCTTGTATTACATGTTCATTGTTAAAAGTTTCCAGCTGAACTTGTTACAGAGGATGTTCACAACAGACACGTGGACAAGTCTGTGGATGTAGGGTTTTTTACCTGCTTCTTACAGGCTTTTATTTTACCCTCTTCAGGAGCTTATGTGCTGAGGTTTGTTGGCAGGCGGTCCAGAGTGTGTGCAGTCATGCATATATTCATGCAACCGGTGCTGTTATTAAATGATCAAGTTGCCACATGTTGATGTCTGAATGTAGTAATTTACACCACACACTTGATTTTTTTTAATGTTAGCCAGTGACACTAATGAAAAGCATTTTTGTTTTGGGGATTTAAGTGGACCTATTGTGCTTTTCCTTATTTTCTGTCACATATAGGTTGTTACAATGGAGGATGCTCATATTAAACATGGCCAGAATTTAATGATGATGATGGATGTAATCACTGTGAGCCAAAAGCTTGGGCTTCAGACCGTACTTAACACATGGATTGAGTCTGTTTCTATTTTTGTTTTTTTACTCTTTGCTCTGTGTGATGTCAGACAGAGGGGATATCCTTTATATGGTCCTGTGTAGGAGTATGACAACCCCACCACCTGCTGTTAAAATTTTATGTTTTCCAGCAGGAAGAAAGTTCAGAGAATGAACTGAGGGACTGGATCAAGGCCAGGAATATGAGTGAGAATTATTTTGAGATGTGTATCATGCAAAAAAGACAATAATAGAGTCCAAGAATTAAAAAAATCAATAGCATTTGTACCTTAAGGATCACCTTTCTGCATAGAAACACTGGGAACCTGCAGTAACACCATCAGCAAGAAGGATTTAAGGCAGGCTGGATTTGTTTCTGGAAAACCTCAAGACTCTCTTTTTGGGTTGTTATAAAATTTATTTTCAAAAGCGTCTTAGCTCATAAATGGAAATATTTCCAGCTGAATCTAGGCCGCAGATCACTGCATGGAAGATTTACTGAAATCCATGAACAAGTGTTTGGCAATCAATTTTGTTAGATAAAGGGGCCCAGATTTGATGTTAAGGCTGCAAAACTTAGACTTATGACATTTTCTTTGTCTTTTTATGTACATTTTTGTGAAAGTTTTCTTGGAAAGGGTAATGGAGTCATAAAAAAGTACATGTTGATTCTGTGCAGTACTGCTCTATTATTTTGCAGTATTTGATTCCAACTAGTCCCATTCCATGTTTTTAACTGTCATGACCCCCATACACAGTTTGACTTATTTGTAGGTCTAAGCAGAGATATCTCAGATCATACTTTGTGCCATGAATCAACCCACAGGCTATTTCCTGTGTACACCAGTGTGCATGCAAAGTGTGCATAATTGGTTAATGTGATGACTTTGGCCATTATTGCCCATCAGCTCTTCTGAAAACAGTGTTTTAAAATGAAAACCTGTTCATGCAGATGCAGTTTGAGAAAGTTCATGGCTGGCTGTTGTTGTGTTTTTTTTTTTTTTTTATTTGGTTGGCACATATTATATTAGAGGCAAAGATACTAGTAGTACAGGTGTGGTCCGGCATAAGAAGAACACGAGCCTTCTTTGTGGTTGGGTAGTACTAGCCAAAACAACGAGTGCTAATTGAGCTTCCTGCCATTTGTTGACAATAGACTGACAGTATCTTGGAGAATGATGAAGCTTGCAATGTAAGCAAGACCCAGTGAGAAAGTAGCCAGATGTTGTGCATGTAATGCCAAGATGAAAAAGAAAATAAGCAGAAGGAAAATCAAACTAGTTTACAGAATATTTATCAGGCTTTATTGCCATTTGTTCAGCTGTTGCTGAACCACTTTATTGCACATTTATAACCTTCCAACTAGGTTATTGCAACATAGGTTTGCACAGCTTAAATTTTAAAGTCCCCTGCAGGCTTTGCAGCTTGGAAATGCAGTCCGAATATACCTTTCGATTATAGGCTCAACCTGAAAGGTTTTTTATTTTTTATTATTTTATGTTGTTGCTGTTGTTTAAATCAGCTAATGGTGAAATAAGTTTATTAAATAAACATACTTCAAGAGGTACAGCAAATGTAAATAAACATAATGAAAGCCCATATTTCTGTATTATTAGTGTAATGAAGTTATTATATTATAATGCGATCGTGTGGCAGTGATGTGAAGGGGCGTGCCCGTCTCACAGATGTACACCATGTACGTTTATTACTGTCGCTCATAACCGCTGGTCTAGAATCGGCTCGCGCGTCTGCTCGCAGCGTTGCATATTTAATAGGCAAACCTATGTGGGCGGAGCTGAGACCAGTGTCTGGCAGGCCGTGTGGGAGCCCGGACTCCCTACGCTGCAGCCCAGCCTCTGAGTAGCGCGCTCTGCGATTGGTCGAGCGAGTAGACCAATCAGCGGTCGGCGAGACCTGCGGAAAACACCGCCGTGTACACGTGCCGCATGTACACAGAAAAGCCAAGAGAAGCGGGGATGCTGAGCCAGCGCTGTCACACTGCACTGTGCTGAGATGTGGAGCAGTGGGCGCTCATGCCGGTGAGGGGAAATTGAACTAACACACTTGTTTAACGCGCTCGCTGGGTTTGCAGTGATGGAGCTGTTAGCTTGAGCCCAGAGGAGTAGTTCACACATGTACGTGCACGGAGCGTCGCCACACCTTCCTGCAGCCTCCATCTGTGCTTTACAGCAGGGAAGTATTTCATGTTACTGCCAGCTTACGTCAGGTGGCTGTTGTTTGGTAGATGCGCTGGTCTGTGTCTTCTGAAATTGTCCCAGTGCATAGCTTGGAGTGTCATATAGTTTGGTTAATATACAGCATCAGAGGTTCTCATACGCGTTAGAGCTGCTGGCTTAATTTGAGGAGTTTTATAGAGTCTTTAGGATATGAATTTTCTCTCCATAGTCTACTGTTGGAAAACAGTAATGCAGTTACAAGAACAAGTGCTGATATTTTTTTTTCTTTGTTTAGTTAAAATGACAGAAAAATTGTAAACATTTTCTATGAAGCTGACAGTTTCAGATTGTTAGTTTGGTGCAGGCAGGCATCCAAATGAGCAAATATTCACATTTGAGGAGGAGCAAGCATTGAGCTGTGTGCATTTCTTTTCCCTTAAATCCGGTTTGTTGTAGATAATTATTGTTTCAGTTTGAACTTCAACCTGCACCATACCCTACCTGCAGTGCACTTCATGAATGCAACAAAGAAGCCTCCTCTAGTGTTCAGTTTCAGGCTCAACACATTGTTGTCAACTGTTTGCTTTTACAGCCCCAGGTGTTAAACATTTGCAGGTTTCATTAGAGATGTGATTGGATGTTTTAGGCAGCTCATCTTGTTCAGATGGCCAAAGTGTGAGATTGTTGTGCTGATGCTTCAAATAAGAATTTGGACAGCATCTGATGCTTTTTATTTCTTTATTCATTCTCCATATGAATAAAGAAATCTTTGTCATAAAAGCTACAGACAGGTTTATGGTTTGTTTGACATGTCAGTGTGTCTTTAGTGTTAAGCCTTACAGTTACAGTGTTTGAATCAGATCACTTGCTTCATTACCATCACAGTGAACAGATTTATGGCCAACTGTTGGAGCAGAGCCCAGCCAGTGTCAAGTGGAGAAGTGCTGTTTTACTGGCAGGAAAGCTGCAACGCTCCTTTCATTGGCTGATCTATATTTGTCACCATAGTGAGCGTGTGGTGTATTTATCCCGTGCAGACATGAGTTCTTTGCATTTTTGTTTACAGTTTATCATTAGCAGTTATTTTCTGCCCGAGCACTTTGCCTGAAGGATTGTGAACACAGCCATGCTGTCTGTTAGGTGACATCTCAGAAGTATTTTTGTTGGTCCAAACATCAAAGGTGATCAATGTGCAGTGATTTAAGACAGAGAAAAGCAACTGAGAAATTCAAATTAGGGTGTGTCTGACATTTTCTCCTACTTTCTCTTCAGCATGTGTCCTGTTCAGAGCAGTCCCAGTAGGATTAATGCTGTACTTTAAGGTCTGGTTATGTAACGCTGTGTGAATGAAGATAAATGCAAACTGTTGAATAGCAACACTTCTGCATTTCCAGATCCTGGACATTCTTGTGTCTTTTTATCTGTCATGCCACTTGACAGGTACTAGGTCAGGACATGCTAGTTCACCTAAATTGGACAGGAAATTACGCAGAAACAAGTGCTGCTGTGATTATTATCACACTTTTCGAGCTTTACCTGTCATTCAAAGCGATTGTTCATCTGATATAATGTGGTGACTGCCGGCCTTCACAGTAGGTGTGCACCAGTATATCAGCCGAACATTGTTACTGGCCTGTCAGCAAATGCAGCTTTTGATTCATAAAAATCTGGGACGACGTAGTTTCTGCTTTGCGCTGTGGTTAACTAATATGTTTACATATAAAAATAAAGCAGATTTTAAAAAAAAGAAAAGAAAAAAAAAAAGAAGTATATCTGCATATCATTTGCATTTGACAGAAATGTAAATTAAATGAATCTCATCCCAGCTCCTATGACCCGGCTCTGGATGTCTTAGAGACTCGGGTCTCACAGGGGTAGGCGAGTGATTTTTGCCTCTGTGTCACGCAGACAGAGACAGAATGATTCATTTAACCTTTCTGCTAAATGTGTACAACACAGGGCAGTCGTGAGTAGCGCAAATCAGATACAGAACATAAGAAGAAACCGAAGACATGTTTTTTTTCCAAGTAACGTGTTAGTCCTGTAGTCAGCACGCCTTGTTACATATTCTTTCCCACAGCACGACAGACATATCTTGCATAATCAGAGCTTAGTCCTACAGCGTGTATTTCCTGTGAATAATTCGAAAAAGGTGGGCGGCATACTGGCTCAGTGGTTTTTTGCAGCGTTAGCTAGTGGTCATGGGTTCAAAAGCGATCAAACATTGCGGTGTGGAGTTTGCATGTTATTCTCGTGTCTGCGTGGGTTTTTGCTTTCCTCCCACAGTCCAAAGCCATGCATGCGCCCCAATCCTGACTCTCTATCAGCCTGTGTTTTTACTCGGCATCTGATTGGCTGCGGAAACAGAGCTGAGGTTTAAAGCTGAGCTTTAAAGAGTCCAGCGAGTGGACTGGGATGGTGCAGGCAGGTACTGTAATAGCCTGAGCACAGTTCTTCACCACCACCTTTGCGTGCGTCTCTGCCATCACCCGTGGAAGCATGCATGGATGCCAGCCTGCCTCACACCCACTCACTCCCTGCTTGCATATTTCTTCATCATAATTGGTCCCTTCCCTCCGCCCAGTCTGGCCATAGCACATACAGATTGTCATGCGCAAGTGTGCATCATCCATCTGACCAAACATAATGCTGATTAGCATTTCATGCCCAGAAAGGAGGGAGCTTAGGCGCAGCGCATGAATTTGTTAATCTCCTCTCCCCAACCACTGTTTGTTGCGTTTTAAGTTATTTATGAGTTACCCTCGTCACAGGCCCTGACTTGTTATCACCTCCTGTCCCCTCAGCTGTAAAGGGCCGTTGCGTCAGCACAGGTATATCTGAGCATATTTAAAGCCGTCCTGAACAAATGCAGCATCACTGCACACCTGTCGGAGGCAGGTAAAGAGGGTTGTGGGGCAGCCAGGTGTATAAAGTTGAGAGGATTGGCGACTGAATATGAGGCTGTGTCGTCTTTTAGTTGCGTCTGCCGGTCTTAAAGGATTAAGGGGTATCACCTTTGCTCAAGGAATAAATAGCACTAGACTCTCACTTGCGTAGGTGGGCCGTATATATATACTTGGAGTTACCTTTCCCAATTATTCTTAGCGCTCTCTGATGTGAGCTTTGTTCTCTCCTCCCAGCCAGTGTTTGTTTTGACTGTCCCAGGGGTAAAAAGAGACTGAGCTTTGACGAGCGACCAGTGTCCTATGTCACACTTTGGCACCAGCACAAGTTCACCTGATCTATATTCAGATCTATGCGTACGCACTTGCAGCATACAAATAGAAACAGGAGATTACTGTTATTCCGTGGGCAGGATGAGGAGATTGTTTTTGTTTCCCAGATAATCTGAGTAAAAGGAGAACAGCTGGGCCCTAAACAAGAGCACACTCTTCTATCCTGACACGCAGCCCGCATCGCTCGGCAGGGAGAATATTTCACGCCGTATTTGATTCGTCTTCTGAGGTTGACATGATGATAAACTGATGATAAGCTTTTTAAAGCGGCAGTCCTGGAGAGATGCTTGAGAGAGACCATGACAACCAAGTGTTTTATAATCCTAATATTGCTGTCCTTTCTCCCCCTCTCCCTCTCTCTGTCCATCTCGCTCTTTTTCTTTCATTTCAGGTGGCCTTTAGCGCCTAGAGCACCACATCTCTAAAGAAGCGAGAAAACCAGACACTGAGTGAAAGGAATGTTTTTTGCTCTCACCGAGAGCTGTTTTTCTCACTCTCCCTCACAATCTCTCAGCCCATCTGTTGGAGCATTTATGCCAAGGCTGTTTCATAACCACAAATTCATGTCTTGTCTGCAGCGCTTTGAGTGACACTTTTTTTTCCCCGAGATAATTACTGTTCTGTTTGTTTAGAAAGGCAGCTTTGTAGCAGCCTGCACCTTTTTTTTTCTTCCTGAAAATTCTCAAAGAGGGGTCTACAGCCCCCCCCCACACACACACACCCAAAAAACCAAACCAAACAATGATATGCTCTCTGTTTGATTTGTTAAACTAACAGCCAACAACTATGATTCACATGTGCATACATAGTAGTCCCACTTAAATCAAAGTTCAATTTTTTTTGTTTCGCCTTGGCTGACCCCCTCAATCAAGCTGTACCAGCCTCATCCTACTCTAGTATGAGTTATGACAACTCTAAATCAATGCCTAGCAGCAGCAATCGGGGGCGATTGGCAGGGGCCAACGGGAAAGACCCGGAAGCGGATTCACAGGGGTTAAATGTGCACGAAATCTGCAGCAGTGGTCAGCTTGGTGCCAGTGTCACCCACAAGGACCAGGAGAGCGGAGGGGGAGGAGGTTCATCCCCCAGCGACGGATCTCGGTCTGGAGGTTCGTCCAGAGATCAGAGGTGTCCGACTTCAGACGATATGGATGGAATCTCAAGCGGAAACGACTCCGGGGAGAGGGAGAGCGAGGGCGGGATGGAGAGGGAGAGCAGGTCTCGCGGACATCAGTCCGCACGCAGCTCCCACAGCTCTTCAAATGGCAAGGACTCTGGCATGATACTGGAGACTACAGAGAGCAACAAGAGGTAAGAGAAGTCACCCACAGCTCATTTTTTGTGTGTGTGTGTTCAAGGTGAAATCAGTATGATCTTAGTCAGATTACAATGAATGAAATGAGTGGCTGCACCAAGGCCAGGCCTAAAGAGTCTAAGAGTAAAAGCTGGAAATGAGTAGAGAAAGATTAAGATGGTAGATAGCTGGATGCTTTTATTATAAGACAGATGTCAGCATTAGTAATGCTGACGATTACTACTCTGGTTTAACTGAGCGTGTACGGTGGCTGGCGAGGACCAACGTTGTGTGGCATCCAGAAAGGATGTTTCAGCTTTTATTGCACCTGTTTTCAATGTAAGTGCTTTAAAATCAGAAATGTAATTGTATTATTCATGTTTGCCATAAAAGTGCCACAACATTAAAACTGCCTGCCTAATATTGCTCAGGTGCCCCTTTCGAATAATGGCATGGACACAGGACCCCCGAGGGTGTCCTGTGGCGTCGGCTTGTGGCAGAGTGTGGGTTGCAGAGTCGAGCCTCGGAGGATCGAGCTTGTTCCGGGGCATCCCACTGTTGCCTTATTGGACTGCTGTCTGGGGAGTTTGGAGGCTGGGTGCACACTTTGGGCTCTTTGTTACGGTAGTCGAACTGGCTGTGAGCAATTTTTGCGGTGCTGCAGGGCGCATTGTCCTGCCGGGAGAGGCGGCTGCCGTTGGGAGTGTCGTTGCCATGGGGGGGTGCGCCCTGGAATAGGTGAAGTTGTCGAGAAACCTCTTCTCTGCTTTTACCCATTTTCATCTGAAAAGCTTCTTCTAGCTGTCAGAGTGGACACCAGTAGCCGAAACTACCTATTTAAAATAGTTTCTTTGGATTTTTTAAAATTTATTGACACTTATGTCTGCCTGGTCGGCAGCAGCAGTGTTCACGCACTCACCTTTCACTTTCTGAATAATCATTGTCTGAAACTGTCCTCCTTACCCAGCTCCAACTCCCAGAGCCTGTCACCTCCCAGCGGGTCCCTGGTCTACAGCCTGCCGTCGTCCAGCTCGGAGCACGACCCCCCCTCCACCTCCGGATGCAGCAGCAACCAGTCAGCCAGGGTCCAGACGCAGAAGGAGCTCATGAAGGCCATCAAAGAGCTCAAGCTCCGACTGCCAGCTGAGCGCAAGGCCAAGGGCCACTTCAGCACTCTGAATGCACTCAAATATGCTCTGCAGTGTGTCAAACAAGTCCGAGGTGAGGGTCTTTTTTTTTTTTCTTTTCTTTTCTTTTCTAAGAAGGTGGCTGTTCTTATGTGGGAGGCAAAACACAGATGATGAATTTTAGGCCCATCTTAACTGAGAAATGTTTAATGTTTCCAGCTAACAAGGAGTACTATCACCAGTGGAGTGTGGAGGAGTGTCACGGCTGCAGTCTGGACTTGTCCACCTTCACGATTGAGGAGCTGGATAATATCACCTCAGAGTACACCCTCAAAAACACTGTGAGTTTAAATGCGTATCCACTTCTTCCTTCATATTAAAACTACTCTTAAAGGCTTTTAAAGGAGTGGGGCTAGTACACTATTACTGTTGTTAATGAGCCATGGGCATTATTGTTTTATGACTTTCGGTACCTCAGAGTTTAACACGTAACTCAGAGGAAAGGAGGGTTGCCTCCTGGTTACTGTCAGAGCATTTGATAAATCTACGCTATCCAGAAACTGAAGAAGCATCTGAATGTCCTTCAAGGCACACTACTGATTTTAAACTGAGATTTAGAGGTTCAGTCGACCCTCAATGAAACTACTACACAGGCAGTTTGGGGTACTGGGGCAGATGTTTAGATTTGTGCTGATGTTTGAGGACAACCAGTACATACAGGCATGAAATTTCACATGATTAGTAGCCCAGAGCTAAATGAATTTGAAGATGGGTGTGGCCTTCAGCTTTGTGCTTGTGTTCAAAAATATCCATTTTCACAGTTTTTTCCTGAAACAGGAATTGAAATGCGCCCCAATGAAAGATCCCAGATTGTTGGAGAAGATGGCTCATTAAATTCCTTCTGTTTTCTCCAGGACACATTCTCCATGGCAGTATCATTCTTGTCAGGGAAGGTTGTGTACATATCGCCCCAGGGCTCATCCGTGCTGCGTTGTAAGCCTGAGTGTCTCCAAGGAACCATATTCTCTGACCTTTTGGCTCCGCAAGATGTCAGCACCTTCTACAGCAGCACGGCACCCTGCCGCCTGCCCCAATGGGCCTCCTGCATCGGCTCTGGTGAGCACACGCTGACTGAAAGCGCGAGCAAGTTTAGCTATGTTTCCTTATGTTTCCTGTGCTGACTGACTCCGGTCTCCTCCAGCATCTCCTCCAGTTGACTGCACCCAGGAGAAGTCCATGTTCTGTCGGCTCAGCGCTGACCGGCCGCAGGGCGGCGAGATGCGCTACTACCCATTTCGCCTCACGCCCTACCAGCTCACCATCAGAGACTCGGATGCTGCTGAGCCACAGCCCTGCTGCCTGCTGATCGCAGAGAGGGTCCACTCTGGATATGAAGGTATTCGATACGATCCCCTGTTGTCTGTAATAAACAAGTGTTTGTGTATATATGAGTTAAAATTACACCATCATCAATTTGACACTGAGAGTCACACAAGCTAAAGAGATGTAACATAGCATTTTAATTATATCGACACTTTTTACACTGTTCTTTCCTTACTGTTTGGACTGATTATGTGAGGTGATGTATGAATATGATTCTTGTAACCAGGCAGGCCCCACCTGTTTGAGTAGAGTAGCAGAACACAGGGCAGCTTTTGGTATCAGAGTCGCTTCAGGTCTGACATGTGACAGGTTACTAGTTTGGTTTCAGAGCGCGTGTTTGTTTTGGTGAGACAGGATGAGTGGGCGGTGCGTTGGTGTTAACTCTGTGGCAGGATGTTTCAGTGGAAAACAAAGCAAGCGAGCCTGGGGTTATCAGAAAAGAGCGAGAGAGTCTAGTTTGTGTAGTTGCACTCTAACAGGTGCAAAGTCGGCTTCCACTATAACTCTGGAGGAAATATAATGAAAGAGACTGGAATACCATATTCCTTTGAATATGGATAATGTAGACAGTTGATACTGCATGACTGTCAGAACAGTGTCAGACACAAAGTCTGTTTCACCCTCCAAACATGCTCCTCATCTGTTCTGTTTGTGTCCTCTGTGCCCATCAGCTCCTCGCATCCCACCCGACAAGAGGATCTTCACCACCAGTCACACTCCCAGCTGCCTCTTCCAGGAAGTTGATGAAAGGTCAGTTATCTTTGCTCTGACCCCATGCTTACTGCTGTGTCGCCTTCTGGTAATTGGTGTTTTAAGCTTAAGGCGTGCGATCGACTCATCGTTTCACTGTGGATTTGGAGACGGTTGTTAAAAATAAACAGCTATAACATGTTTTGCGATTTCACTTCTCTGAATGTTAAGGTGTGTGTAAAATGATAACTCTCAGTGTGGAAATGTGATGTGTTTGCAGGGCAGTGCCACTGTTGGGTTACCTCCCTCAGGACTTGGTCGGGACACCGATCCTGCTCTGCATCCACCCTGAGGACAGGCCCATTATGGTGGCTATACATGAGAAGAGTAAGCCTATTTAAGCCTTTCTTCAAAATGTAATCACGACCAAATTCACACAGGGCTAATGTAAAAAACACACTTTAGCTCGAATAACAGGCTTGTTAGCAGAAGACTAATTAATTGGGAACCTGTGCAGTAGGAGAGAAACGTGGACGTTAATCTGCTGATGTAACGACAGCTGCTGTTAAAATGTATAAAACCTAAGCAACCAGGTTCTCTGCGCACTGTGTGTGTCAGAGCTGCAGGTGGTGTGCACATAGACACACAAAGGCAGCTACAGGGGACAGGGTGACGCCTACATTAATCCAGCAGAGGCAATAATGATCATTTATTATGTGATCTTTCTCTCTTCTTTTACTTCTGGAAAAAATACGGGTCCTCATTTTGACGTTCTAGTTTTGTGGCTGTTGCCGCCTGTATCTGGGGATGTTTTTGGTAGGAGCTTATGTCACACAGAAGCGTAGGGGCTGTGTAAACCGTTCATGGCTTTCATATGTTTTGTTTTTTCACAACTCAGGAAACTCACATGTGTGCTTTGTCTTCTCTCTTCAGTCTTTCAGTTTGCTGGGCAGCCGGTCGACTACTCGCCCCTGCGGATGTGCGCCCGCAGCGGGGAGTACGTCACCATGGACACCAGCTGGTCTTCCTTTGTTAACCCCTGGAGTAGAAAGGTGGCGTTCATCGTGGGGCGGCACAAAGTCAGAACGTAAGCGTTTTCTGTCTCACTTCACCAAAAGTTTTTTGTAATTGTTCAAACTTTGTGCGTCGGTCATCTGTCCTTAAAGCTCATTAGATGCACGTTTAATACTGCCTTTAGTGACTACACAAGGATCTTCTTAAAAAGTGGCACTTTTAGAAGACTTAAAAAAAACCACAGATAAAGAGTTTGTTTCTATTATAAACAAACTCTCCTTGTCTCCAGGAGCCCGCTGAATGAAGACGTGTTCACCGCGCCGCAGGACTGTGAGAATCGGGTCACCACGCCCGACATCGTCCACCTGAGCGAGCAGATCCACAGACTCCTGGTGCAGCCGGTGCACAGCAGCAGCTCTCAGGGCTACAGCTCTCTTGGGTCCAGCGGCTCACGGGGCTCCCACCGCTCCAACCAACAGCACCTCAGTGCCTCGGCCGGCTCGTCCAGCGACAGCAACAGTCCCGTTGTAGATGAGGCCGCAGGTGCATTGCACAAACCTGTGAGTCTGAGAAAGAAGTGCTTTTGTGTTGTTGTTTTTTTTTAGTTATATAACCACAGTACAACCAGCTTTGCAATCAGTTGAGTTTAATCCTCTGATTGCAAAGAGGCACATCATAGACACACGAGAAGAGCCAGAGTATAAAATTCATTCATTCTAGCTCGTTACCTGATCCAGTCTGTCTGGCAGGTTTTTTTGGATAAAGGTTGCCTTGTGATTGAAAGTGGCTGCCGAGAGGTTGGTCACTGCAGCTGCTGAAACTTCAGTTGTCACCAGGCAACCACCAGTGTTTTGTTTCCTAGCTGCAAGGGGGTTGCTGTCCTTTTACTGTAGTGTGACTACATGATAAAATATCTGGATTCAGACATTAGATAACTAAAGGGGCTGCATAGAGGGTTAGACTAATAAGGATTCTTTTTAACTATGAATCATGTAAGGCTACTCAAACAAAAAACAAAATCCATCTGAAAATGCGCACAACATGTCCCGCTTTGTGAAATGCTTTCTCACAAGATTGTTTATCCCCTTGTTTTTGATACAGCCGCATTTTCCTGGGTACTGTTGCATCACATTTAGACTGTAGTGTTACGCACGAACAATATGACAGGTTGGCAGAAGATTCAGTGCAGTGTCATTCTCTCGTTGGTTAGCTGTGATGTTTCTGGTCTTCGTTTTTCTCTAGATGACGTTTCAGCAGATTTGCAAAGACGTCCATATGGTGAAAACAAACGGGCAGCAGGTTTTCATCGAGTCTCGTAACCGCCCACTGCCGAGGAAAAACACCAGCACGGGTAAGAGGCTGGAGTTGTATTTGAACTCAGAATGTCACGGGAGAGTAAATAGTTTGGTTTTTTTAATAGTTTTAGTATTCCAGGAAAGAAAAAGGCATAAAAGAAAGTTTAATAATAACAATAATGTCTAAAAGCCTTCACAGAGGACGATTTTAATTTCTTGATCCTGTTTGTATCTGATCCAGACACAGCGGCCGTCAGAGCGATCAACAGCGATCCAGTCAGGAGTTTGATAGCAGACATGACAAACCCATCCAAAAGTTTGGTCCCTGCACCGCTTGTACCCAAGGAACCATCTACGAGCTACTCCTACCAGCAGATCAACTCTCTGGACAGCATCATTAGGTTTGTACACAAACCTGAAGTCGTTTCTGTGTCGACATTTACCCTTTGACCTCCCACTTACCCAGCGATTTCTCACACAGGTACTTGGACAGCTGTAACATTCCCAATACAGTCAAAAGGAAGTGCGGTTCCTACTCCTGCACTGCCTCCTCAGCATCTGATGACGACAAACAGGAGCCCAACGGCAACAGCAAAGGTATTTCACTATGATCTGGAATTGATTAAGTTGTTAGGTAGGTAATGATGCAGCTAACTAGGTAGAAGACAACAAACCTGGTTGATGTTGTGTCTGTGCGACTAAATTTCTGACCGTATTGTCTCTCCAGGTGGTTCAGTTAACCTCGTAGGTGAACCACCTCCTCTGCCTCCTCTGACCATGGCCACAAAGGCAGAAAGTGTAGCCTCAGTTACGTCTCAGTGTAGCTTCAGCAGCACCATCGTCCATGTTGGAGACAAGAAGCCTCCCGAGTCAGGTGGGCCTCGTTAACACTCACGCTCTCCTTCCTGGAAGTTGCAGGACGAGTTCCTTGCACACCCTGAATGGAGTTCTTTTTTTTTTGTTTTTCATGTTTAACAGTGGCGTTCAAGTTGTGCTTTTTATGTGTTTGTTTTGCAATTAAACTCGCTTTTGTTGCAGGCATACTACCTGGAACATTTCTGGTTTGATGTGATGTGTTTCATTCTTCTCCTGTGCACACTGTTTTACATATTGTAATTGTTTTGTTTTTTTCAGTGAATGTTAAACTTTAATGACACAGCAGCTCTAGCAAACACGAGGCTTCAGCTAACAAACTCGTGTTTATCTGCAGCTGTAGATTGTATAAGATATATACGTGTATGTATGTATACCTGAATCTTTTGGTCCTACCTGCCTAATGACAGCACTGAATTGTGTCAGTTATTTGCAAAAAGAGTGATCTTTATTTCTTCTTTATATCGTTACACCCCGCCTTCTTGTCCTCTTCTCCTCTTCTTCTCTTCTCACAGACATCGTCATGGAGGAAGCTCCTACAACTCCCACACCGGCTGCACAGACTCCTCTCGACACCACCCCGACTCCTCCCGCAAGCAGCTTAGAGCTTCCCGCTAACATCGCGCCTCCTCCACCTCCTCCTTCTCCTCCGCCACCTCCTCCTCTCCCTCAAGCCAGCCAGCCTGATAGGGACAGCCGGAGAAGCGGAAGTGTAGGAGCCGGAGCGGCGGGAGGTGGAGGTAGCAGGCTGGGTCTTACCAAGGAGGTGCTGTCCGCCCACACTCAGCAGGAGGAGCAGGCCTTCCTCGACCGCTTCAAGGACCTCAGCAAGCTGCGCGTTGTCGATCAGACTTCAACTGTGCGCTGCCACGCCGCAGCTGTCAACCCCCTGTCACGAGGTAGGAGCACACTGTCACAGTCTTAGAAATGGTTTTGTATTGAATAGCTGTTTTGCAAAGTGAAGAAGTATATTTTAACTTCACACTAACGTCTGTGAAACTGTTGGTGTGAAAGCTTCAGAATATTTTATGTGAAGCACCAAACTGATTGTAGGGCGTCTTCTATCTTTTGCAGGGGTGCGTTGTTCCCGTGACTACCCAGCTGCAGGAGGTAGCAGTGGTCACAGACGCGGCCGTGGCGGTAAGAGACTCAAGCACCAGGAGTCTTCTGACCAGCACAGCTCTCTGGGCCTGAGCGGGGGTCGTCAGGACCCCAGAAGCAGCACTGCTCCCATGCCCCTCAACATGCCTCTCGGCCCTCCAACAACCTCATCCTCCTGGCCTTCTGTAGGTTCCCAGGCTAGCATGCCACCCGCTGCTTTTCCCCCTGGTATGCTTCCAATCTACCCCATCTACCCACCTCTTACTCAGCCCTTACCCGTCCCAGATCCATCACGTTTCCCCCCCACCCAGATGGTTCCTCCCATGATGGCCTTCGTTCTGCCCAACTACATGTTCCCGCAGATGGGAGTGCCCATGTGTCAGCCAGGCTCCACCCCTGGACCATTTTACAATCCCAACTTCGGTTACCAAGGGGTCCCCACAGCCGCTGTCCCCACAGCCGCTGTCCCCACAGCCGCTGTCCCCACAGCCGCTGTCCCCACTACTGTTTCCAACCCCATGCCCACACCAGGCACATGTGCCCTGTCTCGCAGCAGCACGCCACAGTCTTACACTCAGACGCCAGCTGATCGCGAAGGCGCAGAGTCACCCCTCTTCCAATCCCGATGCTCCTCCCCTCTCAACTTGCTTCAGCTGGAAGAGTCGCCGAGCAACCGGTTAGAGGTCGCCACGGCACTAGCAGCATCTCAGCAGGCATCGCCTTCGGTGCAGGGTGGGGCAGCCAGGGGGCAAAGTTCCACCAATCAGAGGAGCTCAGATGACACCTCCAAGGAAAATGAGAATGTAAGTGTTCAGGATAGGATGTCTGACCTAAAAATGTAGCAATTGCTCACAAAAGACTTAAAAAAAAAAAAATTAACATTAATGTTTTCCCCATTAGGGTGAAGCTAATGAGTCCAACAACGATGCCATGTCCACCTCCAGCGACCTGCTGGACTTGCTGCTCCAAGAAGACTCGCGCTCAGGCACTGGATCAGCTGCCTCTGGTTCAGGGTCTTCGGGAACAAGATCCTCGGGTTCGGGCTCCGGTTCCAACGGCTGCAGCTCCTCTGGCACCAGCGGCACCAGTCAGTAGATTTAAATCATTAGTGCCATTTAAAAAAAAACATCTTGTTCTCGGCTGTTGATGAAATTCTTTTTAGTTTAATGGTTTCTATCAGGGACGCAGCGTTCTGGGGCACTCTGACATTTAATTTAGTTGATCGTGATATGACTGTTATTAGTAAAGTGAGATGATGCCAGATGAAATAAATCAGATGAACTCTAATAGTTGCAGTAAAAAAAAAATGTTTTGATTGAGATTGTCTCTAATCAACACTGTGATGGTCTTTAATTCTCAAGTACAGACTGAAAACTCTTCTAAACTTTGTTTTTTCCCATCTAGTCAGCAGCCAGGGCAGCCACACCAGCAAGTACTTCGGCAGCATCGACTCGTCGGAGAATGACCATTCCCGCAAACAGCCAGCTGGGGGCAGCAGCAGCGCGGGAGGAGACGGTGGAGAGGAGCAGTTCATCAAGTGTGTGCTGCAGGACCCCATCTGGCTGCTGATGGCCAACACAGACGACAAGGTCATGATGACCTATCAGCTGCCTGTCAGGTACAGCACTGGGCAAAATGACATACACGACTTTGATTCACTCATTCAGCTCCCAGATGACAAACTGGTTTAGAAAAAGTGAGGATTGTTTTGTTTCTCAAGACGTGAAGTATAAGTGGGACCGATCTAGTCATACTGTAGAGAAATACAAGCAGCTGTTAGTCCAGAAAGGCAGCAGCTTAATACTTGTCCACTTTATTTGTCTTCGTCAACAGGGACTTGGAGACGGTTCTGCGAGAGGATCGTGAGTCCTTGAGGAACATGCAGAAACACCAGCCACGCTTCACAGAGGAGCAGAAGAGGGAGCTGAGCCAGGTCCATCCCTGGATCCGCACCGGACGCCTGCCGCGAGCCATCAACATCTCCGTGAGTACAACAGATCCACCCTGTACCATGTCAACGTGCGATGTACGATCTGTTTTGTGGCAGAAAATACAGGAAGTCGCTTCTCTCTGTGTTTTCAGGGCTGTACCGGCTGCAAGTCTCCCCCCGCTGTGCCCCCCGCCGCCCCATTCGACGTGGAGATCCACGACATGGAGCTGTGCAGCGTGCTCAAGGCCGAGGAGGAGAGCGCCGGCGAGGTGATGAAAAGCCTCACAGAGGCGGCTCACCCTGAGGACGAAGAAGAGGAGGAAGCAGTTGAAGATAAAGGAACAGAAAAACAGGACAGCAGCCAAGACATGGCGGCAGAGGAGGAGGGAGCGAGGTCAGACACTGTGGAAGGAAAAAGTGAGACTTAGCCACTGGAGTCTGACGGGACTCACCTCGCAGGTGGCCCAAAGTGAAAAGCACTAGCGCCAATCATGAGCTTCATCATGAGACAATATGCGCCATCCAGGACTTCCTGTGCTCAAAGCATCATTACAGAGGCTGTAATCCAATGAGCTTGCGCTGGGATGCTGAGGTGCGTACTGATGCACACGACTGCCGTTTATTGTCGGACAGCAGGTCAGGCGGGACACGTTGATTCTTTGAGTCTGATTTCGATGTCAGCGGTCCAGGCACCCACTGGAACTGATAATTAAATGCCTTGGACACCACCGGACACGCACACTCAGTTTTAGAGAGTGAATTTGTCCTGTTTTCTTTCTTTTTGTCTATTTTTTTTTATTTTATTTTAATTGTCCTTGTAGTTCATGGTATATTTATTTAAGTTGTAAAATAATCAAAGGAGACTAAGGTTAATGTGTTGCAAAGAAAAAAGTGCGCCTTTACATAAAGATGGATGTGCTTCACTCGTGTTTTCATCTCTCCTGTCCAGAGTTCAGCCTGTGACAAAAGAAGGGACTCTGACTTTTCTGAATGTTTCTGGGATCCTGTTCTGGTCTCAATCCTCACTTTTTCTTCTTTTCTTCTTTTGTATGAATTGTGACCCCAAATAATTAAACTACTTTCACCTGATAGAGGAAAATGTACAGTGAGAACCAAGTAATTTTGTAAGCATTGTGTATATTTTTATAATTTGATGCACTGCAGATGGAGAACACCCAAAAGAGGGTGTGTACTGTAAAAACAACAACAAAAAATGTGTTTAAAAAGCTATTTGTTATACGATAGATCGCACTTTTTGGAAATGGAGACAGTGTTTGTGACTCGGCAGTCGAGTTGCTTTACTTGTGGACGAGCGTGGCAATCAGCGGGAGTCTGACCCACACCTTTTAAAAGGCTTCTCATCTGCCAGGCATTAGTTTGAGCACGACAACAGTGAACAAACACTACAGACAGCGTTTCCCAAATTATCAACGCCCCTACGGACCCTGCAGCGCTTCTGTGTTGCTCGTGGTGGTGAGAAGATTTGGAAAAAGGTGGATGTAACTCTTAAAAAGTCCTCCGAAGAGTTCGAAGAGTGTTTTACTATCTTCTCTATTCCACTCTGTCCCTTTTCCCTGTCTCTTCTCTGTGGCACTGTTCTGGTCATGTGATATCCTTTGCTTCATGGCGTCAGTGGTGTCTGCGACAGTTTAATATTTTTGAAGTTCTTTGTACAAAAAAAGACAATAAAATGACTTTAAATGGGTTTAAATGCGAAGTCAGATTTTTCTTCTTTTCCACCTCATGATTACATCTCTTTGCAGTCTATTTTTGTTGTCAGTTGGCGTGGATACACAGAAGCGTCCAGAGCGAGCTGGAAGCAGAGAGCGGATCGGGGCAGCTGCTTTCTTACCCGACCGCAGTCTCCTGCTGTTCTGCTGTGGTTTCTACCCAAAGTGGTCACCGCAGCTTAAAAAAGACAAAAGGCACGTCCTCGTTCAGACAGGCTCAAAGTGGTGAAGCTGACTTCGGTGCATATTATGATTATAACAATGGCAGCAATGATTGTAATGTGCGTGGGTCTGCTGGCAGACCGGCTGGTATTAATAACACAGCTGAAGATGCTCCATCTTTTATTATGCAACAATAAAAATGAGTCTTACTGTTGTAATAAAACATTTTACTGTAGAGTTCAGCATAACTCACGTTTTTAATTATTGCTTTTACGAGCCCTGTATGATTTTTATTCTGGTTCCTGCAGTTTTTTTAAGCTTTCCTGTGCTTACACTGGATCGTTTTGTGAGGCGAGGTTAATTCTGTGGAAAGAATTTAATCTTTTTAATGAACCGTCACCTAAATTGTGCTTGTGTGCCCATGATCTTTAGAAACAGCAGTCAGGATCCACGCTGGCAGCTGTGAGATCGCAGCAGTACAGAAGTAAATGCTAAATTTGCATGCTAATGTGTGAGCCCAAAGAGGGACTACCATTATATTGAGATTCAAACACTGCAATACATCCTACATACTACATCTATTACTTGCATGTTCACCTTTCCACCTGTCTCCCTCTCATTCACACACATGTAATCTGCCTTGCTTCTCCAGTGCACACCTCCATCTCTCCAGGTTGTCCTCCACCTGCTTTCCACTCTTGCTACAGATCACGGAGTCATCTGCAAACATCACGGTCCTTTGCTAGTCCGCATTTCACGAGCTTGTACAACCAACTTTTCATTTCTTTATCAGTCTCTCACATGGTTATGGAGGAATTTTGGGAATCCTTTACAGCCCATTGAGGTTTATTCACAGTTGTTTTAACGTCCCACTGCAGCATTTCGGTCGAGCTGAATTCTTGACTAAAAGTCCAACATGTAAACCTGATGGTTCCAGATGAAGATGGCGAACAAAAGCACGGCTTGTAGCCGGCAGCGCTGTGAAGTGGTCATTATACATGCTGCAACACAGGCCTTCTGTAAGCACACGCCTACAGAAACTTACCTTCTGCATATACTTCATTAGTCTACCTGTTAATGAGCAACACAAGCACACTGTACAGATCCACTCTGGCTGTGAATCAGTGTAAACAACACTTTTTACTGCTAGTCACCTGCATTAACCAACTTCATTCACGCACCCTTGCCTTTCTTCGCCTTCCCTCCGTAACACCCCACCATCCAACCATCACTTCCCCTCCTCTCCCTGCCTCCCCTCCCCTTCCCAAAACCTTACCCCTCTCCACGCCTCTGCGCTGCTTCTCCCTCCTTCTTTCCCTTCTGCACTCTCGTCTTTCCCAATCCGGGAGGACAGCAGGATGGAGGACAGGGTGTGGACCCCCATGTGCCTTCTTGTCATTTTGTCCTTGGGATGGACTGATGCTCAGACTAATGACACTAACGCAAGGTAAGGTGTGCGCAGCAAAGTTATTCTGTATGTATGAGCTGTCAATGTGCCCTTTGTGAACCAATTATCTTTTCAGTATGTGCACATGTGGCAAGCAATTTTCAAGCCCACATCAGTCTGGATTAACTACTGTGCATGTGTGAGACTGTTTCCTCTCCTGGTCGCAGTATTGTGATTACCGAAAGCTCGGTAGAAATAGAAGGGTGTAGCGTTAGAAAGATGTGGTCGGCATCCCATAAACACACAGACAGGCAGGCGGACACATAATGACAGCGTGCTGTAATTTATTGTGATTAAATCTGGGTAGATGTACCAGCAGCAGTGCTCTCGTGTCATATAGTTTGTTTTTCTTGTTGCAGCTGAGAAGTAAATCTTCCTGAAATTCTTTGTTTGTGCAGAGTTCCACACAAACAAGGTGTAAATTGAACATGAGAGACAAACAAATGCCTGTGGCCTGCTAAGCTCCTGAGGGTCAGAAGGGAGGGGACTCCAAAACTGGAATATTTTGGCCAAGTGTGGCCTTAGAGTACCACAAGAGACACACCATGCATGCCTGGAGAACTTGAGAGACAGAAAAACAGCTCTGTAATGTAAGGGATTGTAAATTTTGCCTCACTGGCTGCTACGGAGTAAAATTTAAACCTAATTTCCAGCTGCAGAGTTTCTGGAGGAAAACCAGATGCCAGATCAGCCAACATCTAAATTAACGAGTCTGGGCCTGGCCCGCACGGCAAAATTAAAAGTTGAAGCTGGCGCTGCTTTGATGTGTGTTTATCCGAGTGCGAAAGAGTGGGTGTGTGTGCCACCAAACCGTGTGTGATTGGGCTGCTGTGCGGCGGTGTTTGCAAAGCGAACGCGTACAGTTTTCTTGCGGTGCAGTCAGAGTGTGGCGATAACACATATACTGTGTATTAACAGTCCTGGCTTGGTTTGGCCAACTTCTATGAAAAAAAAAAAACATACCATGAGAGTTTACTGGGAACTTTCCCAGCCTTGGAGAACAGAGAAAGACTGTGTTTTTCACATCTAAACGTGTGTGTGTGTGCAGGTTTTTGCCTCAATGCTCTTCAGTATAGCTGCATAAGCAAAAGCAGCATTTCCTGAAGCCCACAGCGCATGAAGTGAAGGGCAGGATTTCTTTTTCTCTTTCTCTTTCAGGCCAGTCTTCCACTGTGGAGGCCACCTGGTCATAGACTCCGGCATCGTGGCCAGTGAAGGTTTTCCCAGCTTGTACAAACCCAACAGCAAATGCACCTGGTACATCACTGTGAGTCACTGAAAGCAGCTGTGATGTTTCAGTCTGGGACACGGGGATAGCGAAACAGTGGTAGCACCTATGTAGATGACTAAATGTTTTGAACTGAAGCCAAATCATTGTAGTGCCAAAAGGATGTGATTGCTGTGTGGCACTAGAAAATGTGATTTAGAAAAAAATAGAAAAACATTTAATGAAACCAAGGTCAGGTTGACTACAGTGCTCTCAGATCAGTATACAATCTGTGCTGCCTCCTGAGCCACAGCCGCCCCAAAAATGATCAAACCACCAACAACAGGCTCATATTAAGTTGCCTTCATCATTCTACTATAAACCAGCTTGGCCCAAACTGGACCGTACCATCTCCTCATAGCTACAGGGGGAGCCAGACTGTTAGAAAGTGCTTCAACAGCACAGAAACAAGAAGCAAAACATTAATTTACAGTTCCTCTGTGAGTCCTGACAACTGTTGGTTCATCCACATGTAAATAAACATGTTTCAAGAACTCCATTCCATTTACTGCAATTCAATTCAGTTTTATTTAAATGGCTCCAAGGCTCAAGGAGCTTTCTGTAGTAAAGTAAAGCAGCACGGAGAAAACCCCAACGATCAGACGACCCCCTATGACAGCGGTGTTGATCTCCAGGCCTCGGGGCCGGTGTCCTGCAGGTTTTAGATGTGTCCTTGATCCAACACAGCTGATTTAAATGACTAAATTTCCTCCTCAACATGTCTTGAAGTTGTCCAGATGTCTGGTAATGAACTAATCATTTGATTCAGGTGTGTTGACCCTGTGTGTTATCTAAAACCTGCAGTTCGACACCACTGCCCTATGAGCAAGCATTTGGCAACAGTGGGAAGGAAAAACTCCCTTTAAACAGGAAAAAAACCTCCGGCAGGACAAGGCTCAAGGAGGAGCAGCCATCTGCTGTGACTGGTTGGGGGTGAGGGGAGGAAACAGGAAATAGTGAAATGGGACTTTTTGGGGAGCAGAAAAAACAAACACTGCAGTGTTCCCTTTTGTGTTGATAATTCAAGTAACACCTATGCTATTCCTTTTTTTTTTTTTGTCATTTTAACTGTGAAATATATTATTTATTTTTATTTAATCAGCAGGTCCCTCGAGGATAACATCTACTTTTCAGATTTGGCCAACAGGCCACATTATTACAATGTTACAAATTCAGATATAACATCAAACCACATGAAACAAAATAAAAGAAGTCAGAGTCAAAATAATACAAATACGAGGTCGGGGTTGTGAATAACAGTTGCATAGATGATCATTTTCAATGAAAGGACATTTTCAAATCTGGTTATTTTATTTTGGTAATCTATTTTCTTCTGGATCTATTTCCTTCAAAAACACATCTGTAGTTTTTACTCATCATTGATATGCTTCACTTTCAGCATTTTCTTGCTGTTTTCAGAGTAACACAAGCAGTATCAATGTTGAAGAAATAATCTGCCTTACATAACAAAAAACCAGGTTGTTCCTGTGTGTGGGTCATACTGAGTCTGTTGTCCCCTCCAGGTCCCCGAGGATCATGTGGTCATGCTGTCTTTCCGCCTCTTTGACTTAGAGGCTGACCCCATCTGCCGCTATGACTACCTGGACGTCTACAACGGTCACTCTCGCCTAGTGCAGAAGTTAGGTCGATTCTGCGGGACCTTCAGGCCCGGTGCCCTCATCTCCACCTCCAACACCATGATGCTGGAGATGGTGACGGATGAAGCCACTGGTGGAAGAGGATTTCTGGCTTCTTTCAATGCAGGGAAGCCACATATGGAAGGTGAGGACAAGTAATCCTGCAAATATTTTACTGGGGCTCCAGGACGCAGTTTTGTTATTCTCCTGCAAACACAGGGCAGCCCCATGCTTTTATTGTATCACCTGGCTTTTGTCTCACCTTAACATATTGTAGCACACTCTTATTTTTAACTCCATCTTCTTTTTCATATTTCCACAGAGAACCAGTTCTGTGGAGGACGACTGACCAAATCACAGGGCTCCGTAAAGACGCCCAACTGGCCCAACTCCAATTACCCAGCAGGCATCAGCTGCTCGTGGCACATCTCCGTAGAGCCGAGCAATGTAAGCTGATCACACTACACTTCATACAGATTGAGAGCGGTTCACATCAGAATTTCTGTTATTATTATTAGATTCCTAATGATCGCGTAGCATTAAAGACCTGCTCGCTTATATTAAAGAAAGCTGAATTTATCATTTTATTTATTTATAGCATATCAGTGCCTTAATATTAGTTTATCTGTCAAATTATTGTGACATGTTTAAGTGAATATTTTTACCATTTTACCGTATTTTTTACCGTTATTTATACTGTAATTTGCCATTATTCTTAAATTTAAAATTAGATAGCAGTAATTGAACGCGTCACCAGTTTTCTAGGTAAATATATTTTTAAAGGTGCTATTGACACACGCAAAGAAATTAAACCGCAGATATCCAAATATTAAGTTATATGTAATAATGAGAAATGACACAGAAAAAAAAATCAAAAACGCTTACTGAAATGTATTTAATGCTTCATACAAAAGCCTTTGATGAAACCTTCAAGACGCCTCCTTTATGGAGAAACTATAATCGCATGCATTGCTCAGGCATGATTTTGGCTCATTTTTCCACACCAACAGTCTTCAAATCCTGAAGACACCCTTATGAACTCTGAGCATCAGAGCTTTCCATAGATTTTCATTAGATTCAGGTCAGGTGGTTGGCTGGGTCATTCTACCAGCTTTATTTTAATCTGTGAAACCAGCTGAGTTTCCTTGGATGTGTTGGGCTCATCGTCTTGCTGAGATGTCAAACCCTCGTGTCGTCTTCATCATCCTGTTAGATTTTTATCAGGTATGTGAAGGGTGCCCGCGCCATATGCTGAAAAACAGCCCTACATCAGGATGTTGCCACCTCCAAACTTCACTGGAACCTTCAGTAGTTTAGAAATTCTTCTGTAACCAATGCCATCGGTATGTTTTGCATAATAAGGCTGCGACGGTCTTAAGAAAGCTCATTGGTTTTACCCTTCATTAGATGTTTCTTGTTGACACCTTGGTAACGAGACACCTTTTTATTTGGACTGAACCACCTGATATTAATTTGCAATAAGTGGAAGGATTGCTTTCTGATTACTGAAGATTTCAGCTGGTGTCTTTACTTTTTGTACCTCCTTTTCTTCATGCGTTCAATACTTTTTCTCTTTGTCATTATTACACATAACTTAATTCATGGACTATGGTTTGATTTCTTTGCATGTGTGGATTTGATAGGTTGTTACCGACATCGGGTCAATTTCATGTCAATAGCACCTTTAGAATAATATTTACTTAGAAAACTGCTGATGTGTTCAATACTTATTTTACCTGCTGTACATATATCTAGAATGAAGCATCAACATGTTGAAAAAAAAAAGTCAGATATCTACTGTTCCCCACATGGCCCACATATCTCTTTTGGTTATGTCACCCTAATTAACATATTAATTTGAATTCTGACATTTTCTACAGCCATGCCTAAAAGTGGCATTCTTCACATTCATATGCATTTGAAAAGACTGTAAAATATGTTGATTTTTGTGGCTATTCCGAACTTGTAAGTTAAATACCACAAATTAGGCCGTCTACAGATAGTTATTGACAAGAACACAAATTAGAAAACGAAGTGACATAAGTGGAAAGTAACATCCAGCGGAAATAAGGACACGTGTAGGACTGGTTCACTAGCTAGGCTAGCTAGCATAAATTTTCCCGGTGGAAAAATTTGACAGCATGATGTTGCACTGAGGAACAAATGCTAAGGAATATACGCTGTACATAGCCTTCCAACTAGCGTAAAAAAAGAGAGTAATTAATCCACCTCATAGGGTTTATTTTCCAAGGGTTAAAATGTTGTATCTGGGAGCTAAAAGCACCTAATTGTTAGCAAACACCAAACATGTATTACCTACTCACGCAGGAAAGTGCCCAGTCAAATAGTTTAGATTGAATGATTTATAAATACTCTGTCAGTGGGTGCTTCAGTCAGTTTAATAATAAAATCCAAAGGTGTTTTCTGTATCTTCAACACTTTAAAATACTTTTATAGTTAACTCTATAAAAACGAATAATATAGCCAATATTTCCAATCAAAGAACAAATAGATTCTTGTGGATCTAATCTACATAACCAGTGAAGCTGACAATGCACCAGGAATGCAATAACCTCAAAACAAAAAAATTTGCACATGATTGTTAACAAGAACTGGGCTTAAATCTTTGTGAAATATACAATTAGAAAATATGCACGGGTGCTGAGGTATCATTTTAATTTGTATTTCTATAATTTACGTGCACCAAATATTAGTCAAAATCAAATTTCAATTGACTGCATGTGCAGTTGAGTATGTTAAATGCCTTGTGTTGGAAATAAATGGCAGTAAAGGGGCCCATCACAAGGAAATGTACTTTCCTTGTATAATACTTAATGCAGTTATCGTGTGTGAGTGTGACAGCGGCCTTGTGCCGAAGTTAAAATGAAAGACCTCTTTGAGTCCCTGCAGGCGTGATAATGTGTGCCAAGAGATTGAACTAAAAGAAGGAGGGAAGGAAGCAAGGGCAAGAGAGGGAGTAAATGCACCTCTGTGTTTCAGAACTCCACCACCACCTCCTGATGGCTGCACTGTACACGGCTCATGAAAATTAGTCAGAAGTAAACATGTGCTAGCGCCATGCCCTGCCAAGACTTTCATAGCTTTCTGTTTCCACCTATTTTCCAGGTGATTGAGGTACAGTTTGAGAAACTGGATCTGGAGCCTGACATGTATTGTCGTTATGACTATGTGGCCTTATTTAATGGGGGAGAAACGGATGACTCGAGGAGGATAGGGAAATTCTGCGGAGACAAGCCACCAGGGTGAGATACTGTTCAGATATAAGCTACTTTGAATTAAGCTAAATACATGTATACATACCTTACAGCAGAGCTTTGCTGACGTGTTTATACTGTCACGTCCCGTTTCTTCCACGTGTCTGTCGCTTTATCCTTTCTTTCTACTTTCCCTGTTCCTTTCATAGCACTATAGTGACAAATGGGAACGAGCTGCTTCTCCAGTTTGTGTCTGACCTCAGCGTGACCTCAGATGGATTCATGGCCCACTACTCCAGCGTGCCTCGTGGGTCCCGCACACCCACTGCAGGAGGAGACTTTATCCACAGACCTCAGATAACCTCCACGACAAAAATACCCACCAAACCAACCCCCAAACCAGTTCCCAAACTCAGACCAAGCCCCAAGCCCAAACCCATTCCCAAACCAGTTCCCAAACTCAGACCAAGCCCCAAGCCCAAACCCATTCCCAAACCAGTTCCCAAACTCAGACCAAGCCCCAAGCCCAAACCCACCCCCAAACCACCCAAAAGGCAACCAGGAAGGCCACCGCTAGTAAAGAAACCTCCACTAAACAGACCCACTACTACTAACATCAAACCCACATCTAAACCTAAACCTACACCTAAGCCTAAACCTAAACCTGAAATTAAACCAACACTAAAGCCTAAACCTAAACCTGGAGTTAAACCTACACCAAAGCCCAAACCTACACCTAAACCCAAGGTCATTAAACCAACTCTTAAACCAAGAGTCAAGGTTAAACCCACACCTAAGCCCAGTATAAAACCCAAAGTGAAACCAGTGAAGCCAACCACTAAGGCAGGAGTTAAACCAACAGTCAAACCTAAGATGAAACCCACAGCATCATCTCAACCAGGAGTAACCAAAGCAGTGACCAAGAAACCCGATGTGAGCAAGAAACGTAAGTACAATAAAATGAGTGTTGAATTTTTAACCTGCTTTTTACCCCCATGTATGTATTTGTGTTTACTTGTACTAGAAAGTGTTTGTTGTTTTTCCTACAGCTTTACCACTGAACCCACTGTGTACACAACCCTGTAAGCGGACTGGAACCCTCCAAACCAGCTTCTGCCCTCATGACTTTGGTGAGCTACAAAACAAGCTGCAGTCTGGGCTTTGCAGAACTCCTCTCCATCTATTTTCACACCTTTACACCTACAAAATGTCACTTGGTTCTACACATTTTCTCCCCATTGAAACATGCCTTTTTTGTGATTCTAGCCCACTCTACAACTAAGTGCTTTCTAACATTTAGACACATTTATACTCAGACGAATGCATCTGAGAGCAACTTATGGTTAGTGTCTTTCCCAGTCTTTGGCATGAAGACTGGGGCACCCAGAGGTCAAACCACCAATCTTCAAATTAGTAGCGACCACTTTAGGGTGGCTTTTTAGCAATGGATATTTCACTCATAAGCAGATTCCTCAGATAATCACTCAGAAAGTCTTAAATGTTTGACCAAAGTTTAAAGAAGTCTAAACACCTTGCAATGATAACTTTTAAAAAATCTTAAATTGTTTCCCTTAGTGACCACATCTTTCTTTTTTCTTTATTTTAGTGATTACGGGTAAGGTTACGTTTATAGATCCTGGTCCAAGGGGCTCAGCAACCATCGAGGTGTCACTGATCAAGGCGTATAAGACAGGAAGCCTCACCGTCACCAAATCAGGACCCGCCAAAACAGTCACACTGACTTCTACCTGCAAGAAATGCCCAGGGCTAATCAAAGGTAAAAAATGAGACAGTTTTCTTGCTCTCCATCTTACAGAAATATTGCCACATAATACAGTTAGAGCAGGGTGTCAAACGTCTGTAAATACTGTGTACAAACTGGAATTTCTTAATGATGGCTTTCTATGTTTAGGGTACTACCAGTGCTAAAATCCAGTTCAACGTCAAACTGTATGCAGATGATATGATTTTGTATTTAACCAATAAAAGTCAGCGATTAAAGGCAATAATGTAGATAATAAAACCATATAGAGGCGTCATATTGCAGCATATATCATTGGTGCCTCTGGGATTATTGTAAATAAATAACCACTACATAAAGAATAGGAGTAAAACAGAGTTCTGGATTGGTATAATGTTATTTAACAGGAATTGTTCATTTTCAGTGTTGTTCCTTTAAATGTTTCCCTTTAAAAATCACAAGCTGCTCTGATGTAAATGATAACAACTTGCTCTGGTATTTCTTCATTGTCTCTTGTCCAGGCCGTAACTACGTGTTGATGGGAAAAGTGGACACAGAGGGCAATGGCCATTTGAGCCCCTCCAGCTTCACCCTCCTCTTTAAGCCCGTTCATTCAAAAGCACTGGATGTCATTTCTCGCAAATCATGCTGACATCGTGGCCTAAACCACCAATCAAACTGACAGCCTTGACTCTTTAGAAAATGTAACATTGCATAAAGAGTGAAAATATTATAAACAATATCCTGCAGAATTTTTTTCATATTACAATATGGTTGTGAGAAGGAGTTACATTTTAAACATACGATATTAACATATTACTTTTGTATTTTCTATGTAAATTATAAAGTTTCTGTGTTAAAAGATACATAATAAACACAGTTTGGGGGTAATTTTAGTCTCGACTATCCATTACTTTCCCTGGTACACTGAAGTGCTGTACAACATAAAGATCTTAGAGACCATAAAACAAATATGACATTTATCACCAGCAGCAACATGACACATGATTGTGAGGGACTGTTGTCCTACATGATGACCTCCTGAAAAGCTTGCAATGGCCTTCATATATCAACCACGCTGTCACAGATGCCACTTTAGTGCGAAGGCAGCAAATCGAACAAAGTGCTGGTCTTCAGTGATTTTGGTCCATATTAACATCACACAGTTGCTGCAGATTTTTCAGTTGCTCATTCATGATGAAATATTTTTTTCTATCACATCCTGAAGCTGTTTTATAGTAATGAGATCTGGTGATTGTGGAGGCCATTTGAATACAACAAACTCATTGTCATGTTCAAGAAACCAGTTTGAGATGATCCCATGAACTTTGCAAAACATGGTTTGTCATCCTGCTGAAAACAGTCATCAGAAGATGGGACCACTGTGACCATAAAGGGACATGATCAGCAACAACACTCAGGTAGGCTGTGGCTTTTAAATGATGCTCATTAGTACTAAGTGACCCAAATTGTGCCAATATCCCCCACATCATTAAACCACAACCACTAACATTAACTGTTAATATAAGGCAGGGTGTATCAGTGCTTTCATCTTGTTTATGTCAAATTTTGAACATATCTTCCAAATGTTGCAGCAGAAATCGCGACACATTAGACCATTTGACAATTCAATTTTGTAGCCTCAATTTTTGCTTCCACTGCTTCAAGGTTTGACATGTCGTGTGTTCAGAGATGCTCTTCTACATAGCGTGGTTGTTAACAAGCGGTTGTTTGAATTACTTCTGCCTTCCTATCAGCTCAAAGGAAGGCATTCTCCTGGCATAAACGAGTCATTTTCACCTAGAAAACTGCTGCTCACAGGATATTTTCTGTCCATCTGACCATAGAGATGTGTGAAAATCTCAGTAGATGAGCATTTAAAAAAAAAAAAAAAAAAAGACTCAGACCAGTTGTCACGTTAATGGGTCTGTTGACCCAGCGTTTTAAGTTTTAGTTTATTTATGTTGATGTTTATGTTTTTTAGGTTAGCTAAGTTCATTTGTTTATCAGATTCCCTTTGTGTTTCCCTCACCCTTTATGTGTTTCATGCTGCGTGTCTTATGTTGTCAAGTTCGTATTGCCATGTCTGCGTCTCATGTTTCCGGTTTTATTTTGAAGGTCTGTGTCCTGTGTCAGTGTAGTCTGCTTTGCTTCCTTCGTCTCGTAATGTCAGCTTAGTGTTAGCAGTTTCCCCATGTGTTTCCACTTCCCCTAATCACCCTTGTGTGTATTTAGTCTGTGTGTTTCTTTTTGCTCATTGTCAGGTCGTCTGTTGTCCTTTCTGCTATGTTTCCAGGGTCCAGGTACCTTTGTGTCCATGTCGGGTTTCATGTTTTGATTTTTTTTAAGTTTATCTTTAGTTTCCACAGTTTAGATTATCGTTTAGCTTCATCTTCATCAGTTTTGTTTTGTAATATTTTACCTGCCTTAATAAACGGCTCGCTTTATGTTAACATTCAAGTTTTATTCCACGTCCATTCGTGTCTGCATTTTGGGTCCTCTTCGTCACTCTATACACTCTGCCTGTGCCAGACTGTGACACCAGCCCATTTAGCAGTAAAAAGCATTCAAAGTCCCTTAAATTACTTTTCTTCTCCATTCTGATGCCAGATTTGAAATTCTGTAGATCAGCTTGACCACGACAACATGCTGAAATGCACAGAGTGGCTGAAGTGATCGAACGATTGCATATTTGTATTAATGAAAAGTTGAACATGTCTACCGAATAAACTGGTGATCAAAGTAGGAAAACCTGAGATACAGTGCCATCCATAATGTTTAGGACACCATTTTTGTAGTTTTGCCTCTGTACACCACCATAGTGTTTGTAAATCAAACAATCAATATTTGACTGAAGTACAGATTTTTAGCTTTAAGGGGTTTCACAAAAACTTTGTAGGATTTAGTTTAAGAATTACAACCATTTCACATCCCCCATCTTCAGAGATTGTCACAGTGAGTTTTTTTTAAATTGGGCTTCCACACTAGCTGTCTTACTGTGTAATATATTTTGTTATTAAGATTGGATTATGAGGTATTTCAGGGTATATTTTCTGTCAACATCTTTGAAAAACAATTTCACAACTCATTTTTGTACTTTTTGCTTCTTTATTCTCATATTTGCAAAAAGAGGATGAAGTGCTGGGATTTTCTGAGATAAAGTACGCAGGTCTAAAAAACTGAAAGCATTTTAGGTGATTCAGGAGTGGAAGTGAAAAAGCTACAGTTATGATGGACAGCCTCCTTAAGCTTCCCGTCATGATATATACAGAAAACATTTACATTAAACAAGTTTATTCAGCTTCTGCACCTTCTCTGGTAACTTTCCCTGGGCACATGTGAAACAGCCTGAACTTTATAAAACAAAAAGCCTGTTTTTGTTTTCCTCTCATTTTTAATGACTCTTCTCTGAGGTGTTTTTGTGTTTGTTTTAGCCGCATGAGATTTGAGTTTTTTCAAAATGCATAATTCCTGTTTTCAGTTCTCAGTCTGACGTGGTTGTGCTGATCCATGTTTCAGTGTAAAAATGCACTGGACTAAAAATAAAAAAATACAGTAGGCTTTTTTCCACAATATTATTTTCTCATTATGAAACAAAACAAACCCACCATGGATTGGAAACTTCTAAATGAAGACTGTTTCAGAGGGATTTCTTTAGAATACAATACTGTGCAAAAACTTAGAGCAACCCCTGATTTCTTTATATTTTGGAAATAGGTGGAGTGATTTTTAACTGTACAATCATATGATGGAAATGGTCAAAGGAGCTTGCAAAGAAAAGCGTCTGGACTTCTTTAAGTTACTTGAAGACGTTTCACCTCTCATCCGAGAAGCTTCTTCAGTTCTAAGGTCAAATGGTGGAGAGTCCCAGATATAAACCTAGTGGGAGTTTCCCCCCACAGAGGGACAAAAGGACCCCCTGATGATCCTCTAATTGCCTGAGCCAAGGTGTGAAACTGGGTGTGGGTCCCAATCAGCCAGAGTTTCAGGTGAGCTCATTGTGAAACCTGGCCCCGCCTTATCATGCGAATTTCTGAGGTCAGATGGCCCAGGATGTGAGTGGGCGTTAAGGCGTCTGGGAAGGGATCTCAAAACTGGATTATAGATGGCAGAGAGTTGGTGTCGTAAACCCCCGCCTCTGTTCAAAGATGGTCGCTCACAGTGGACATAGATGGCTTCTTTCACTCCTCTGGATGGTTTGAAAGAGGAGTGAAAGAAGCCATCTATGTCCACTGTGAGCGACCATCTTTGAACAGAGGCGGGGGTTTACGACACCAACTCTGGTGTCGTAAACTGATTGGGACCCACACCCAGTTTCACACCTTGGCTCAGGCGATTAGAGGATCATCAGGGGGTCCTTTTGTCCCTTTGTGGGGGGTTACTCCCACTAGGTTTATATCTGGGACTCTCCACCATTTGACCTTAGAACTGAAGAAGCTTCTTGGATGAGAGGTGAAACGTCTTCAAGCAACTTAAAGAAGTGCAGACGCTTTTCTTTGCAAGCTCCTTTGACTACGATGACCTGGATGACTGAGAACCTTCACAGACACATGATGGAAATGCAGTATATAAAGAAAAAAGTGTTTCTACAGTTACAAGCTTGGAAGTCCATATTTGCTGTGACTGCGTTTAATCCTTAATCACAAATATGACAAACTTTCTTGTCATTTCTGTAAGAAATCTTCAGGAATAGATCTCCAGACATTTTGAAGGACATTCAAAGCTCTTCTTTGGATGTTCCTGCCTTCTGTTCTGTTCTCTGTCAAACTGATCTCACACTGCTTCAATAATGCCGAGATGTGTGCAGATGCACTCTCACCTGCCTGCTGCCACTCCTGAGCCGCCGCTGCACTGGTGGCACTGATCCCATAGCTGACGATCCTGGTGCTTGCTGGACTTTCTTGGGTGACCTGAAGCCTTTTTCACAACAATTAAACCTGTTTCCTAAAAGTTCTTGATGATCCGACAAAAGGTTAATTTAGGTGAAATCTCAGTTGCAACAACCTCCTTGCCTGTCAAGCTCTTTTTATGCAACGCAATGATGAATAAGAAGAATGATTTCAAGCATCCCCTTTTAACACATCCAGTGTACTATTCCAACTCAATCAGCATGACATAATGATCTCCAGCCTTGTGCTCATCAACCTTCTTTCCTGTGCTACTGAGAAGATTATTGAAGCGGTCTACTTTTATGCCAGCGATGAAATGCAGTGGAAGTGGGTTTTTTGGGATCAAGTTCATTTTCATGGCAGAGATGAATTTTGCAATTCATCTAATCACTCTTCATAACATTCGAGAGTATATGCAAATTGCCATCATAAAAACTGAAGCAGCATTTGGCCACGACTCTACTGCTCAAGACCACTTTAAAAAAAAAACACAAACAAAAAAAACAAACAAAAAAAACTCTGGTTGCTTGGAAGCAAAATATGAAGAAACGATGGGTGGCTAAAGACTTTTGCACATGAACATTCAGAAAGTAAACAAGCATTTTGATACACAACCAATTTACCCTCTGACTAAACAGCTCTATCCAATAAATATTCTGTTTTGAGCTGTTTTAAATATTCTTGTTCATTATTTTGCCTAACATTATATATATTATTAAAAACATCCAGTCAAATGTTTAGATAACAGAAATCTGCCGTGAAAAAAAAAAAAAAAAAAAGATTAAACATTTTCCACTAAACTTTGTATTTTACCTGGAAATTGTGACATTTCTCTGAAAAGAAAAAAGTGTGTTGTGTTATTAAAAGCTCTAAACATATATAAGACACATATCAAAGCCAAATTCCAACATGTTCAAAGCTTCATTTTTTATTTGTTAGTTTTCTTTTCATCCCCGCAGCAGACTCCGAGTGTTATCATCAGCCTCTCGTTGCTTACGACAGCAATAGGACAAGAGGAGCACACCTAACAGGATGTAGGTCAGGTTGGTGCTCCAAAATGCAAACAGGTAGAGCGTCTTGTTGCAGTATGGATCGGCTTTTGTTGTGTTTTTATTGTAGTTCGGTTCGTAAATGGAGTAGATCATCACATTACCTGGAGAAATATTAAACAAAAGAGACTCAGAGGTGCTTGCTCAGTAAGAAAATAGTGCTGTAATGCATTAATTCTCATGCCACGAGAAAATCAATTTGCTCCACAACATTAACAGCTTCTCAAATGTGCCAACTCATTATTTTTTGCTTTGGTGTTTAAAGCTGCACAAATCCATTTCTGGCCCCATGAGAGGGGCTGAAAACCCCTCTTTATTTCTCTGTTGTGAATGATCTATTTTAACTTTTAAATCAGTGAACCAGTTATTAAATGTCAGTCAACGGATCTGTGCAGAGCTGAAGTTTTCACGTACTTGAAATAAAATAAGGAAATAGCTCCTCTTTAAATTTCTTTTGAATAAGCATGTCTTACACTTCCATAAAACAAAGGGAAACAATACTATAAGACTCAACAATTAATTTTTACTCTTTGTCAGAGACACGAGTCTGAAACCTCTATGTCACGTATCCATTCATGCAATCAATATGAGTACTACTGTACTATCATGGGGACATTCAGGACTTTCTGTTGATACCACATTTGTGCGGGTTGTGCTAACAGAGCACATGGACTTTGCAGCTTCCACATTTCATGGCCACAGCTGTCATGATTCTATTGCAGAAACTGTCTTTATCAGTTCAGTTTCAACTGTACTGAAATTACCTTCAATTTTTTTTTTTTTTTTTTTTAAATTTACATAGCACGAAACATGAAAACAACACAGCCGCCACAAACATGTGGTCCTCTGATTACATCTCACAGAAAACAGACAACCAGGTTTTAGGAAATAAAAATTCAGAGCACACAAACCAGAGGGAGGCGCTCATTTCTGAAGGTATCATTAAAACTGAAACCATTCTTCAGCATATGTGTGGTCAGAGCATTGCTACCTCAGGCTACCTAAGATATGAATTTACTGGTTTAAGCAGATTCTTGAAGATTAGGCTCTCTAGAAAGCCTGAACTCTTTTAAACAGAATGCAACAAGGCTGCCTCGGTCTGTAAGACCACGGACAGATCATTGATTTAACAGGCTGGTGTGCTGCAATATATCGTTACGTTACACCCTTCTGTGATCAAACAAGACCTGATGCATCACACGTCTAAAGATAAGGAACAAATAAATAATAATAAAAAAACGATGGAACATGTTTCTTTCAAACACAATACTTACATTACCTTCAAAAATCTAAAAATATGTTTTTCTGGCTCTCAGGAGGTTAATCTTATTTTCCCCACATGCACTGATAGATGGTTCCTTAACAATCGTATTATTAGCTCTAGTTTTTATTTTAGATTTGCAACATCAGCTACTCTTTTGCTCTGCTACTCATCTAACTTGGTTGGGAAATAAAACAAAACAAAAAAAAAAATCTGCTTTGCTTGTGCAGGCTGTCTGTAATATTTCTAAAATAGCTGACTTTTGCTGTTAAGAAACTGGATTCAGCTCTCAAAGCTCACCTGTGATGAACCAGCAAACATAGAAGATGATGGCCACAGAGCACAGAACGATGTTGCAACAGTTGTAGCACCAGCTCAGTGCCAACAAGATGGGTACGAGTATGAAAAAACACATATAGACGGGGATGAAGGGCTGCCTCGGACAGTCGGTGCTGTACACCAATCCTACAGGGCACAAGAATAAAGATGAGTGTCTTTATTAAACACCTTTGATTATTTGATTTTTCAAACTTTGTTTCCAGCATATAAATTAAATTCAAACATCAGTAGATTCATCTCTCACTTACCAACTACCCCTTGAGCAATGAATATGATATCGAAAATCACCAAGGTACAATCTGAAGGAAGGCAGTGATATTTTTAGTCATAAATGACACCATGCAGCAGCTGCAGATGTGCAAAAATGTTTCAAATTACTCTTACTTAATATTACTGCCCAAGGCCGGCAGATGTGTTGTGACCTGTTGCTGTCTGGCATTATGCCTGGAAAGAAATCAAACATACGAAGACAAAGAGAGCCACATGATATTCCTCCACCAGTCGTCTCTATTTCTCAGTTACGTAGCAAAAGAAAAGATTTGTTGAAGAAGGACCAGCTCACCAAAGAAAAGTTTCATTTAAAACTTATTTATCACTGCAAGATCTAAACGCGTGTCAGTATAGTCAGGGAATGAAACTTAAATGTATTATGTGAAAGAATTAAAGTGAGATTTTTTTGCAGGCCTACCTGTTTGTGTGTCACCGGACTCCTTTGGAAACATGACAAGGACTGTTGTTAAAACTTGGTGACATTTAATGTGGCTATGTGGGCAAGAGCGTATTGTCAAACTTCCTTTTACAGCGTTTTCACGTTAGTGTATGCCTCTTTGTGTTCCCTTTCCATTATTGTTATATCAATTTCACAGATTTTAGAGTTATTGGGTTTTTTGGTGTATGGGTTTCCATAAGCTTCACGTTGGATAGAAGAGCTCACAGAAACATTCGCTTACATTATCACAAAGCTTCTGATAATTATTCCTTATTTATAGTTTTCCTTTTGCTGTGTGTTTCTCAGCAGAAATGAAATCTGTTTGCTGTCCCAAAAATCGCACTTTCTGTTTTCAGTTCCCAGGCTGATGTTCTGTGTTTTTTTTAAAATATTGGTTTAGTATGAAATAAAAATATTTTTCCCCGATGCAACAATTAACAGGAAGTGAAAAAGATGCAGTAAGCTATTAAACTGGACGTCTTTTTAAATCATCTATTTTGAAATGTAAAAAACAAAGCCAAAACACCACAGATATTGAAAAATTAAAACACTAGAACAGGGGTGAACAACTCCAGTATCCCTGCAGGTTTTAGATGTGTCCTTGAACCAACACAGCTGATTTAAATGGCTAAATTAGCTCCTGCAGTTCTCCAGAGGCCTGGTAACGAACTAATCATGTGATTCCGGTGTATTGACCCAAAGTGAGATCTAAAACCTGCAGGACACCGGCCCTCGGGGCCTGGAAATGCCCACCCCTGCACTAGAACATGGAGTGTATGTAAATAGCCTTAATAGTAGTCTAAACTATAAAAAGATGGCAAACGGTAGTTTGTAAAATAATTCAGTTGAATATTTTATTGAACAATTAATTATTAAATCAGAATATGGTAATCTGTGTCAAGGTTTGACTGAACAGACTCAAACGCAGGACTCAGAAGTGCAAGTTTAGTTAGTTTACTTACAGTGAGGGAACATTGTGCTATTATAAGTCTTTCAGCAGTTCTTAGGCAGCAATTTTGTTTTTCTGATCTTTAGCGTTTTCCAAAAAAGACTCTCCTCTCTCCACCATGCAAAACACTCTCTCACAGGGGCTCACAGGGTGGGCCGTCTTAAACAGAGGAAAGGATACATTGGAAATCTTTGTCATGATAACAGGGAATAAGACTTACAGACAAGCGAGGCGAATACTACTGCAGACAGACCACACTCAAGTGAAGACTGAAGGTTAGGTCCCAGCTTAAATAGTAGTCTGCTGATTGCCAGATGATTCACAGGTGCTTGATTGCTTCAGGTGCCTCAGGGAGAGGGTGGACATCCCCGGAGGATCCTGGCCTTGCAAGGTAAGTGAACACATACACAGTAACCCCGCCTTAAAAGGAGCCTCCCGGGGACCCTCCGGGTTTATGTGGATGACTATGATAGAAGTCCCAGAGCATGGTCTTATCCAGAACTACCGACTGAGGGATCCAGGAATGCTCTACTGGACATACACCTCTCAGTGCACCAGATACTGAAGAGCCCTCCCACAATGTCTGACATCCATGATGCGTCTCACCGAGTAGGATATGGGATATGGGACAAAAAGGCTTGGGCCACGGTTGGGGAATTGGTGATGCTAAAGGGCTTGACCAAGTACTCGAAGTGGCCCTGATGGGTGTTAAATCTTTCCACTGTCCCCCCCTCTCGTATCAGAACCAGGTGATAGGCGTTACGGAGATCCAGTTTTGTGAACACGGCTGCTACTTGTAGTAGCTCGAAAACAAAATTGTGAAAAGGCAAAGGGACTGGGGGACCATGGCGGTGTCCAAATTCAGGGGTTGTATCCTTCGAAGGCTGCAATTTCAGGCCGATTAAGTCACAGCAAAATGGCTAGGACTTTCCAAATTCTCTATATCAGTCATCCACCAAGGACATAGCTGCTGCTGTTTTCATTGCTAGACAACAGGACCCTTCAATTAAACAGTCGCACATCTTCACGGCCTTCGAAGGACTCGGTCTGACATTGTGTACTTAAATAGAAGTACAAATACTACTGTTAAAAAAAAATACTCCAGTAGAAGTTGAAGTACTGTAAAGAGTAGCTCTTTGGAGGATGTTTCTATTTTTTTGGTGAAAAGCTAACTGAACTTTGTGCTTTATCAACATAATGATAAATAATATCAGTAGATAGGAATAAAAACTTTAGTCTATTTTTTTTATTCTAATTTTCTCAGCTTGAATCTGATAAAGGGGAAGAAGGAAAATTAAAAGTATATTTGTATTTTCTGTTGCCTCCAGTTTAGAGGACTTTGCCTCTGAACAGAAAAATGTGTACAGTCAGGGGTTTGGTGGATTTAGCAGGTGGGGAAAACTGGTTTTAATCGATCAGTGTGGGGGAAAAAAAAATCATAACTCACATTAATCTGTACTGAGAGCTCGAGTAGATTTGCAGGCTGTGATCAGCTGACCTGCTGCTCTTTGAGGATGTAAACACCTGAATTATACCTGATGTGAGCAGATGTTTCATGAGTTGTCCTGGCTGATTTCCATCCTCTACACTGCCAGTAAACTGTTTATGCCATCTTTTTTCTACATGGTATGAAGGTGGAATTCATTGAATGAATTTAAGGAACTTCAGCTACAATTCAAAAGAATCTCTGCTGAATCTCAGTTGACGTGACTTCACTCTGAGCATGAAACCACAGCCACTATGTACCTGACACTTAAAAAACATCACTCCCTTTATCCTCGCTCCTCCTCAGTAGGGTTAGCTAGATGCCAGCCGTCATTCCTTTGTGGTGGCAAAAACAAAACAAAACAAACAACAAAAACACGCAGTCCCACTTTTAACCCCTGACTTTGGTCTTCCATGTGTTTCTGTTCAGGCTGAAATTAAAGGCTCAAAGGCTTCAATTCCTCTTTCACTCCCTGATTTGTAGTTAGATACTAAGTTGTTCCCACACAGAGCTCAGAGATCTGCAGAAAAGGTAGGACAGATATTTTATACTAACGAGCAGCTTAAAAGAGTCAGTAATCTTTGAACTCATGAGACTTTGGTATTAGTGTTATCAGGAAGACGTGCAGCTGCAATGATGAATAAATTATTAATATTATTATTGTTATTATTATACTTCAACTGCAGTAACAAAATAAGCGGACTTAATGATGCATGTCACTTAGGCTGGATGCTAAATAAAAATATCCATCACTGTAGAAGTGACAGCTTACATCGGTTTTACTTTCTGTGTTTGAAACAGTGTTATTCTGGTATTTAATATGTTATATAATTTTGATATAGCATTTTACATTTCTGGCTTCCTCAAAATGCTGTATCATTTTCAAAATGCTGCTTTCAGTTTGCGTGAGTTGTGTTTTTAAGCAAGTCACATCAGGCCTCTCCACGCCATCTTGTGGAGAGGCCTGAGGTTACTTCACCTGCTCTGGCTATTTCTGAAGTGATCGGCCATGAATTTGAATTTTGGCATCAAAGTTCAGACCTACGTGCACAATTACAGCAGGTTTTATTACTGCAAAATGCATTTTTAAATAGTCAAAAACTTCAATTGAGTTTTATTTATATACTGCAAAATCACAGTCACAGCTTTCTCAAAATGCTCATGTGGCCATTAAGTTCTGCATAGTGACGTATCTATTGTTCAGTTGCACTCTTAAAGTATAAAACACATACTAACATCTGTATTTCATTGGCAGCTTATTCAGTTATTATAAGGTTATAAACACCACATAGACTTTATCAGACAGGTCTTCATAGTGCTTTACATGAAGCTAAAGATCCTGTTATCTGTATCTGTATTTGCGATTTATCTCCTCCAGCCATGGCTGTCCGACAGCAGCCCACCCAGATGATGACAACTGCCAGTGCTGGGCAGTGGACCACCGGCCTTTGTGAATGTTGTGTTGATATGGAGACCTGTAAGTCAACCGACCTATTTCTGCAAACAGCAGCGATTAGTGCATCAACCGTCTCCTTAGACTTTGCTTCAGGCTTTCTTTGCAATCATTTAGCAGAGAGTCTAAAGTCAGTAAATATTCAAGAATTTCTTCAAGCAATGAGACTATCTCACCAGAATGTCCAGGTAGTAGTATTATAGAGCAACAAAGTTTAAGTTGCTTTAATGGGAACAGGAATTTAAATGTTAAAACTGATCTAATCTGGTCTCTTTGTGGTTTCACTCGGGGAAAGCTGAAATAGCTCCCCCTGGAGGATACCAAAAACATCACAATGGTACACCAGTGCAAAATTTAAAGTGGATCAAACTCAGTGGAGACCTTCATGTCACAGTGTCACACAGGGACATGCGTAACTGTGCTCTTCAACATGTTTTTTTTAATGGATTATTCTATCTCTGTATGTATGTTTTAAGATCTTCTTTCCTTTTTCACAAACAGGTAAAACGTTTGAAAAAAAAGAAAAGAAAGAACATTAAAAGATTTAAACAACATATCAATTTTTTCCCCAAAGTGACTTTTTTAAATCAAAGACAATAAAACAAAAGATACAAGATTTTTCATTTGATGTGATCACATTCATGAGACATTAGAAAACTTCTTGTAAAATCCACTAGCGTTAACATTCATAATGCCACACACATAAATGCTGTGGTGGAGGTGTTTCTGCAGGTAGACAAGCAAAAGAAGAAATGCTGCCCTGCTTCCTTGGTACTCTCACAGAGGAGCATTAAAGGACAATTTGACTGACTGGAAACTGGAACAAAAGCATGCAGTCAAAATATGAAGAAATAGCCACTGAAACTTTCATAATGTACAATGAGCCACGCAAAACATGATGTAGACATGAGACGAGGAAGATGCGCAAGAAACAGACAAACTGACAGCACGGAGAAGGAGAAGTGCTAAACAATGAACTCTCCATGTCTTTATAAAACAGATTGAAACGGCAGCGTTAGTAAAAATCTATGTTGTTTGCATTGTGATTTAAAACATAGTTATTATATATGAAACGTGGACATTTTATATATAATAACTCTGTACGTGTTTCTCGTCAAAGGTTGCTGTGGCTTTTGGTGTTTCCCCTGCATGCAGTGTGATGCAGCCAGTAAACATGGATGGTGCTGCGCACTGCCACTGCTGGATGTTTGTGGTGTGGTGTCCTGCTTACTCCGTGGGTCCATCAGAGAGCGCCACAACATTGTTGTAAGACTGCTTTCAGATGGAGGACACTGTTACAAACTACATTTAAAAGATAGATGAGGTCACTGGAGGAGGTGCAGTTTTAAGACTTCCTAAAAGTCCTGGAGGTTTCTGCTTGGAGTAATAAGTTATGATATTTTCAGAATATAGTAAAAGTCCTGAGATCGGTCTTTATTATTGAATGTGTGTATTTCAGATGTGGTTCTAAAATGAACTTCATTGCATAAAATGTGGGAAGGAACCTGCACATGTGGCTGCAACTCTCAGATATTTGGTTACCAGCTCCACACAGCATTTTTAAAGGACATGTTACTCTCAGTGCTGACGCCAGCCTGTTGTAACAGTTAGCTGTGGCAGGTTCCTGCCAGCATCAAAAAGCTGATAGTTAGTGAATATAGTGGAGCTTTTAGCAGATAAGGAGAAAGAGACTGCCGTCATTAATTTACGTCTTTATTGTTAGTAAAAACAGATGAATGTTGAATGTTGTGATGTGAAATTTACTGTCTGGAAATCACAGGAAAACCTCCTCTGCATGTTTCTGTTACTATTCATGTTGGTTTGAGTTCAGAATAATCAGTGCCGTACCTACACAGTGGCAACCACGACAGCACAATAATATTTGTTTTTATATAGCGCCAAATCACAACAGCAGTGGCCTGAAAGTGCTTTATATTGTAAGGTGAAGAAGCTGAAATCCTGCAGAGACCCCGTAACTCCTGCTGCTTCATCCTCTCTTTCTGCTTCTTCTCCTCCATCCTGCAGGGCTCGTTCTGTGATGACTGCTGTAAAGTGTGCTGGTGTTACCCGTGCGTTTGGTGCCAGATGCATCGTGAGCTGAAGATCAGGCAGTAATAGCAGCCCGCCACCTCGACTGCTGCCAGCACGCAGGTCGTCTGTGGATAGGATGCAAACATTTCGGCTGTGTGTTGAGGGCCTATGTCACTGCTGAAGAAAAATGCTTTAAATTTGTTGTCATATTAATGTGTCGAATCCTATTTGACTTTTTCAGGCCAATAAAATCCTTTAATTTTATACAACATCATGTGTGAGATTAATTGTCCTAGTGTTCAGATATAAACTAGTCGTATTCACTAATTGTGAACTTTGATAGGATAGTGAGAAGGACGGTATCATAATATATGTAGATGAAGTAATTGTTTGTAATAGTGGAACCTGTCGGGCTGAAACTGTGTTTTTCTGTTGTGCTTAATTCATTATAACATTGCATCATATAATGCTGCTGTATTAGAGCATTACTACTTCATTTAGATTTATTTGACCTAAAACATTTGAAAGAAAATCCACTGCTTCTGTAACGGTACTTTATCACCTTATATTATTTTTACCTTAGAAAATTTGTTAGAAAAATAAAAGTGCGCCATGCAAAATAAATAAAAATATCTAGCAATGAAACCAAGAGTACCCGAAATCATAAACATTTGAGTTCTTTGTCTAGTAAATCTTTGAGATTGGGTTCTTCTTATTCTGATGTGCCTAAAGCTTTGCAGCATATCGTTGCTTCCAGTTGCCTGAGGCCTCTCTTCTTGCTACACTGATGTAAGCAAACGCTGGACCAGTACACTGACACTGTAGATGTAGTCCCATTCGATACCTGATCTTTGTTTACTCTTGCTTCCTGGGTGAAAATGTGTAGCGAAGAATCGCTGCAATAGTACTTATCGGCCACTACATGCCCCCTTAATGCCTCTACATCACAGAACTCATGGCTAAACAACAAATCTGAGATTCATATTTTTTGACCAGATCATGCATGTACACAACAACGAAGCCTTGACTGCCTTAGTAAAGGTAAACACTGAAAGGTAAACACTCTTATTTTTGCCTACCTTATTTAATTACTAAACACTACCAACTGTTCTATTCACTTCATTTACACAAAGTTGTGTCCAAGGCGAAAATATGAAGAGTTCAAGAAGTTATTGGGTATCCAGATTTTTACAGACCCAAAATGGGACCTAAAATTCCCAAACTGTAAAACAATGCTTAACCTTTCACATGAGGCATACTGAGCGTCAGCTGAACAATATGAAACTGAGGCTACAATTTGATATTCTGGTGTGATGAGTCTCGATTTCTGCCAAAACATTCAGATGTTAGGGTCAGAGTTTGCTGTAAACATTATGAAAATATGGATCCATGCTCCATTGTATCAACAGTTCAGGCTGGTGATGGTGTGAAGATGCTGGTGATATTTTTTTTGGCACACTTTGGGTCCCTTAGTACTAACTAGCATGCTAGTAGTTAGGACTAGCATCATTTAAACACCAGAGCCTAACTGACCATTGTTGTGAGATGTCAGAGGCTAACCTCCACTGAGGAAGTGTCGATAGAAATATAACACAGAATTCAACAACAAGTATAACTGTATTTGAATTTGCTGAAGCTAATCTTTGTAGGAGCAAAGATATATTTTATTCGATGTAACAAACATACATATTTTGTTCGATGTAGTGAATAAGCAGAAAAGTACAAAATGTGTTGATTCTGAATACTGAAGTGTCATCTGAGTTCTGAGTTAGGCAACCGGATGAGCCACGGGGCATCTGCAGGGTTAGGGGGGTTACTGTATTTATAAGTAAATATTAGGAGGTATTTCAGGGTTTAAAGCATGTGATTTCTTGGCCAGCATCATCTGCCTGATTCCAAGTACAAATTTCGCAAGTCATGCCATGTACGCAGTTTGCAGATTTCTTGCTTCCTCATTTTCATGTTGCCGATGTGCATGTTACACAGATGTTACAACAGACAGTTTCTCATCATATTGTGTATTAAAAACATTCAGGTTACTATAGACAAGTTTATTGAGCTTTTACCCTCTTTGATAATTATTCCTTACATTTTTGTGGTATGTTCTTGTTATGAATTCTGAACTAGTACATTTCAAACAGGCATTTGGGATCAAACATTTTTTAGAGATTCAGAACAGTTCCCTTTTTGAGGATTGGTTTCTCTTTTTTTTGTTTTTCTCAGCGTCTTAAGACCCTCTTTTCCAAAACTCAAACTCAAAAGAAACATAAATAATAAAACAGAATACAATTTTAGATTTTTTGTAGAGCAAGTCCAAGTAGAACTGATAAGGAGGATCGATAGGCAGGCAGACTAACAATTCCAAGGAAATGATCTACTGGTGTGCAATTCCCATCCCTAGACAGGACTATTTATACACATCCAGTACCTCACTACAACACCTGCCTTACTTCACATAAAAAAGGCACTTCTAAAGTATGTAAGCAGATACAAGTGACCATAATATTTTTTACAGCAGTAATGCATTGCTCCTTTTATTATTGTTTTGGTGATGGTTCACAGAGAGGCAAAAACAAAATGGTCTTCTCTGATAAATGAACCATTCATGATGCCATGGTAGAAGCAGCAGACAGAGAGGTCTTCACTGACACATGTGCTTTCATCGCAGTTAACCTTTAATGATATGATTTACGTTCGTTTTGATTCGCTCAAAACTAGACGAAAACTATTTTTTTTGTTTGGGAGTTCTCCCTCTCCCATTTTTACATCTCTCTTGATCTCTACAGGCCTGACCGGAGGACAGGAGACAGTTGCCATGGTGAAGTGGGAAGAGTGGTCTTCTTATTACAGAGAGAAGTTTGTGCCATACAGGGCGAAAGATAAACCAAGTGCAGTTCTATTATAATGCATAATAGAACTGTTTACTGCCTGGGTGTTGTGCTCTTTGTTCGTTTAGGTTTGCTAAATGAAGTAAGAGACACGGTGCTGTTAGTAACTCTAACCTTTAACTGTCTAATTAAAATGTGTACTTTGAGTTTATGTTGTCTTCTCTCATAAAGAACCTGACCTTCAGATACTGTTATCTTCTGCCAAGACATCAGCTGCCTTGTCCTTCCATACCTGAGAATAGAAGCTAACCGTTGTGTTGAGCTTCTTCTTTAATCACTTACATGTAAAATCTACAAATGTGATGACTTGGTCCTCACGTTTCACTAGCTTTACACCAGATGTGTGCGCTGTGTGTACTCATTCCTGGAGCTGTCAGTAAAAATCGAACATGGTGACCTATTCTGAGTTTATACTTACACGGTTACACCGTGTAACAGATTGCAACTACCTGAGATTTCGTTAGTTTTATTGAGTTTTGGTCTCACCTTCTAATTCATTGTGATACCCGTGCGACCCATGCAGGACATACACTAGTTATGTACTTTACTGTCTGGGCCAAAAACATAAAAAAACAGCTTTGACAGCACGACACTGCCTGTGAAATCAACTAAAGACCAAAGCTAGCTCGTTAGCAGCTAAAAATGGCATCTTGTTAATTTAATTAAACTGCCAACAACTATCTTGTTTCTTCAGACTTTAATCATCTTCAATAAATATCCTCACAAATGTGACACTGTTTAAGGGGAACTAACAGCAATATTTATAACAGCAAGATTTATTCCCAGGAAGCGTTTTTACGGCAAAGAAATAATCAACCAAACACAAATTTACTCATCTTCGTGTAAATATCCAGCAGCTCCATTTAAAAAAGCAGACATCCCTCCAGCCATAACAGTAAATAAGTGAAATAAATTGTGATAAAAATACAGATAAAAATACATTTGAGCTAAGTCATCTTGTTTCCTTTCCCAGAAGAATTTGACTCATGAAATGTCAAGAGAAAAACCCGAGGTAGTGACCAGTTTATAAAATACTACATCATCTCTTGGACATTTACATTTTTTGGTTGATGGTGTAGTATTCAGTCCATAAGAATGCATTAATATGCAGGGTTGGTTCTTCTCATATCTACATGTTACTATTATTATGATTATTATTATTAGCAGTCGTATTACACGTTGAAGTATCATCGGTGCACTTACTAAGCCTCAGGTTGCTCTAGGTGTGTCCATCAGAGTGTGAGTGTGAATGTGGGACAAGGTGCAATGGAACAGTAAAAAGCAGTGTTTGGATGTGTTTATGTAGTAAAGAAACACTAAGTACTCAGAGTAGAAAAGCAATATATAGGTACCAGTCCATTTGGCTTTCAAATGTCAGTGTAAGTACTCTTAGACCTGCTGGTGACCAAATGTTTGGCTAAAGTACAGACTTTCTGCACTTAAGTACAAATAATACTGTTAAAAAATACTCCAGTAAAACTTGAACAACTGATTCAACGTCTTTACTCAAGTAAAAGTAAAAAAGTACAAGCTCTGAAATGTACTCAGAGTAAGAAAGTAAAAAGTATCCCTTTGGAGGAAGTTTCCATTTTGTGTGCCGAGCTAAGTGAACCTTGTGCTTTATTGCAACCGCCCCCCCAAAAAACACACACAAAAAAACACAGTCCCACTTTTAACCCAGACTTTGGCACAGTCATCTCTTGTTATGCAACATCCTCTGGTCATTTATAAAAAAGCCTGTCATATGTTTCTGTTTAGGCTCAAATTAGTTCGATGTTTGGAGGCTCACAGTGACAGAACTGCGTTAAAGCAACAGTAACTTTTTTACAAAATGTAAGGTGTAGAAAGTACAGATATATGTAGTAAAAAGTAATCATTAAAAACACGCTACTCAAGTACAGTACAGATACCTGAAGTACAGTAATAAAGTATTTGTACTTTCCACCTCTGGTGTCAAGTGTGTTTGGATTAACAGCAGAAGTACTGATGGATTCATAGAATAAGTCTTGTTGCTGCTCATCGGTTAAGCAGTGTGTTCTCCTTTCCCAGCACTGAAGCAGGGGCTCAGTGAATTCCTAAACATTCGTCATAGCAGTTACTGTGCGTGTGGACTTCCCATCAGGCTCAGCCCTCCGCGGCTCATAAGTAATCCAAAAACATCTGGCAATCCAGTAAGACTTAGATGTATGCGTACTCTCGGCACCTCCCCTTCCTGTTATTGGTCTGTGCTTAAATGCTGGTGCTTCCAAACTTTTTCTCTTGTTTTGAAAGCTCAGAGAACCAGAGAAGACAAAAGAAGGTAAGAAAGACATTTTACACTGATGAACAGCTTAAGAGAATCAGAAATCTTTGTAAAATCATGAATGTAATACGTGGTAACATGTTTCTGAGGAAGTCAGAGATAATAAATCTGTGCATAAAACCGGTGTCAGCTCTTTTGTCTGGGCCGTACATAAATCATTTGTACAGCTGGCCAAAGGTATTTGTTGTCATTTATATGAACCAGGAATCATCCTGTTATAACATGTATCAAAACCAGTCTTTCACCTTTTTCATGTTGAATTTCTCTAACCAGATAACCACTACAGCCTTTCAGTCTGTGTGTGTGTTTCTTTCAGCATGGTGATTCCTACAGGCACGGCTGTCCACAAGCAGCCCACCCAGGTGGTGACAGTCGTCAGGACCGTTGAAAACTCTGGCCAATGGAGCACCGACCTCTGTGATTGCTGCTCTGATATGGAGAGCTGTAAGTAAACCCAGGAAACCCTACAAACAGCAGTGATTTCTGCATGAGCGATCTCCTCAGACTTTGTTTGCAACAAGCTAATCGAGTGTTTGAAGTCAGTAAAAAATCAAGAATAAATGAACTATCTGAGACTACATGATAGCAATGATCATTTAGTAGCATTATGGAGTTTTTCATTATTTTACATTTACAGTTTTCGTAATTGGAGTGGAAATGTCGCAATACGTTGTGAGATGTGATGATTCATGCGCTGAGGTGTCTGTCTGTCTGAAAAATAACTCTGTACCTGTTTCTCCCCAAAGGTTGCTGTGGCCTTTGCTGTTTCCCCTGCATGCAGTGTGATGCAGCCAATAAACATGGATGGTGCTGTGCAATGCCACTCCTGGACGTTTGTGGTGTGGTGTCCTGCTTACTCCGTGGCTCCATCAGAGAGCGCCACAACATCGAAGTAAGGCTGGATTAGAGATGGAGGACACTGTTACAAACTACACTTAAAAGATAGATGTGGTCACTAGAGGAAGTGCACTTTTATAACTTCTGCACTGGCTTCATTTTTTGAATTGAAGCGAGTTGAATGTGTGTCTTTGTGATGTGGTTGTAAAATGAACTGACGTAAAATCTAAATGTAAATTTTATGAGATTCATATAAAATGCACACAAATTGTGCTTTGTGCAGATCCTTCTCACTCACCGTCACCTCTTCAATAGCTCCCAGATGTCTCTGTGTCCTCATTATTTGTTTATAAGTAACCACATCATGTAGTGCCATCATAAACGTGACCTGGATAAAACTTGTGGTATTTTGCAATCCGTGGAAGTTATAAAGGAGTAGCTTGAGTTGAGAAAGAGGAAGAGTAAAGTTCTTCAAATCTGAAATCTCTTGCCCTCATCGTGGGAAAAAAAGTTGAGGTTGCTTGTTTTGACAAACTCTCAGATATTTGGTTACCCAGCTCTACACAGGGACACAGCTGCCAGATGAGGGGATGACAACACCCCACTAAACTTTTATGTCTGAGGGGTAACAACAGTAACTCCTGCTGCTTCATCCTCTGTCTATCTGCTTCTTCTTCTCCATCCTGCAGGGCTCGTTCACTGATGACTGCTGTAAAGTGTGCTTTTGTTACCCGTGTGTTTGGGGCCAGATGCATCGTGAGCTGAAGATCAGGGAAAACAAGTAGCCCACCACCTCGACTGTGATCAGCACGCAAGTCGTCTGTGGATACGATGCAAACATTTTGGCTGTGTGATGAGAGGCTATGACTTTTTCAGGCCAATAAAATCCTTTAATTTTATACATCATGTGTGAGATTAATTGTCCTCTTCTGCAAAACAGAGTTTAACCATTGTTCAGATATAAACTAGTCATATTCACTAATTGTGAACTTAGATAGGATAGTGAGAAAGACATTGTGAGATCACACTGTCCACTCACATAACTTTTCACAGTATTATAATATATGCAAATGAAATAATTGTGTATGATGGTGGAACCTGGCAGGGTGACGCTGATCCTTAACAACAAGGAAACAGACCACAGACACATAGACGTCTGAATGTCAGTAAGTGCATCTCTCACCAACATGAACATTGATCATAATGAAAAAGACCAGCATGGTACGGCCTGAAGAAAGCCAGACACCATGTGGCGCTTTTACAAATGACAGCTGCAGATGTGTGCAAAGAACTCTACGTGTGGGGAACAATAATGTGACTCAAAGCATCTGTTATGTGTATCTGCTGTCCAAGTAGGTTAAACAACATTAGCCAACATCAGAGTTAATAAGCTCGTTTTAGCTCTGTGCACTGGCACTGGTCTGCTGCCATGTCGTTTCTAGACAAAAAGCTGACGTACTTTATTGTCATAGTTGATAAAGTTTCTTCATCAAGCTTTAACATTTACAGAACAGCTCAAGATCCAGATGAGAGCAAGTCAAATGGACATTATTTGTCAAAGGCCAGCAGCAGCAGCCATATTCAAATTGATAATTGTCATGAACTTTTTGGGTTGTAAATTCTGTTTCACTTTTACTTAGACTGAGAGACGAGGACATTAACATTAACACATCAACATGTGTTTCTTGTCCAGGTGTGTGGAGTGGCAGAAGGATTTTTATGTCTACACTGAATAATGCTTCTTTAATTGCTTGATAGTTTAGTGGATTGTAACAAGCTCAGCTCCTCAACTCTGTGCGGTGCTGTAAATAATGGATGAAGGTTTGTTTGTCTTTTAGTGTTACCTATTAATGTCTGGATAAGAACAGATTATGTGCAGAACAGCACATTACTGTAGCAGAGAAGCTCCAGAGCTACCCAAGCCAGTGTTCAGTGCTATTATGTCACTGTTTTAACACTCCCAGCTTCAACAATCCACTTAAAAGCTTCTTATTAACAGTTAAATAATTCACAGTGATCACAGTGGCCACACAGATGTTCATATCCCATAATCGTACACAGTGCTGTGCTCTACAACCCACCTGATGCTCATCTCTCAGTGCATTTATCCACTGCCTCTGAGAGAGAGTGCCATTGCTCTTCCACAGAGTAATAGATAAATACATTGTGGTTATTATGGCAAGTGGAGTCACACACAACATAAACACAGCTACACCTCCATGTGGTTAAGAGACTGAAACAATGTTAAGCATGTTTCTCCTTTTATCTGCTTTATTACAAATAGTTCAGCTTACTTAGGAAAGTTCTGATCAACGTGAGCGAGCCTCTGCATCAGGCGGGATAATTACTGGGTCCACCTTAAAACCAGTGTATTTTACTCTAATCGCACTACAAAGGTTGCTTTTCAAAGTAACACTGCAATAACTACACCTTTAAATTCAGGTTTATGAAGGTGAAAAAGTTTGTTTGTAACAAGAATGCAATAATGTTCATTTTTGGCGCAATGTATGCATGACATTATGATTGGGTGATGACATCCTCTAAAGGTTTTACCCTAGAATCACGTCAGTTCACCATTAAATAAATGAAACAGAATTTACATGTAAATTGATGCGATTGCCTTGCAATATATTTAAAACAGGCTTTGTGGTAACAGTAGTCTGTGTAATTCAGTTCAATTTTATTTATATGGGCCAATTCACAACAGCAGTTGTCTCAAGGCTCTAAGTGGATTTAAACTTTCTGTTCTTCACCAACTGATTTTTCTTACTTTGTAAGAAACAGTCTGAGTAACTGGACTTCTATAACACCCAGTAACAACATTAACATCTGTCCACTGGTCTTTTACAGTGTTTCACAGTTGTTCAGTATCATTAGGCATCATTAGTTGGCTCAGATGAACATGGATTGTTCATTTTGTGTTTTTCTGTCCTTTCTGACTTTGAGAAATTAATTAATGCCTTCATTTCATCCAGGCTTGATTATTTCCTTCATTTTGGAGGCAGGGGGAGAGAACGAGAGAAGAAGAGGCAGCTGTGCAGCGTAACGACAGAATAACTCCAGCTTTGTGTCTTTTTTTCATTATAGCGAAAGTCCGGGACAAACTGCGTCTCTTCTCAGCTCAACACGAAACGCGTAATATTTTCTCTGAATGAGGGACCATCACATTTTTTTTAAGGAGCCGTTGGCAACTCTACTAACTAACTTTATGAATAAAATAAAGTAAACTATCAGTAACATCATAGCAACCACCCAGTTGTATAAAAACTCCGTCAAGCTGGCTAGAATGCAGTACGAGTTATTGCAACTGAGGGTAAAAAGTCAGCACAACGAAAATAAACTCCACCTAAACTTGGTTTATATCTGACCCAGATAGACTGCAGGTCATAACTTCTTACCTGAAGTTCAGTTCACCTGACACTCGGACCGGTGGCTGCCTCGGGTCTCTCCTCCTGCCTCCCCTTGCCTCATCCACCTGCTGGCCTCTGTGGAAGCCCCGCCACAGCCACCACCAAACAACTGAGTTATTTTTACACATCGACCTGCATCTGGCCAATCCACCACCTCTCATTGTTCATGCCATTACAAAAAAAATAAATAAATAAGTCACGGGGCATATGCCCGGTATGCCTGATGGCCAGTCCAGCTATGTTAACCTGCAACCACATCTGCAGCTCCATACAGCAATGTTACGACTTAGATTATATCTTATAACTCATAACTCTTATGTTAGCTGCCCTCAGTAGCATACTGTCTGAAATATTCAACAGCTGCAATAATTCTTTAAGTGTTATTTTTTCCTTGGTATTCTAATTTTTTACTAAACTCAACAAACTTAATATTACTTACATTTATTCTGTCCTCATTTTCTTTCACCAAAAAATTGTTTCCTGCGGTGCCGTCTTTCGTGCTTGCCTCTCCTACCTTTGCTAACGTGATGCGCATAGCGCAGAAGCCGATGCTGCATTCACTTACACTCGGATATCTGAGCTTCACCGTGAAAACATAATCGGACATTTGATATTTGATTGAATTTTATTGTTTTGCCTTTGGGGTGGCACCTGGGGTGGCCAGTCTGGTTGGGGGCGTGGCCTGTGCCCCCCCAGGCCACCCCGCTGGACACGCCACTGCCCACACTCGACATCTTTAAAACCCACTTGAAGACACATCTTTACTCTCTAGCATTTAAATATGAGTTTTTTGTGTGTCTTGTTTGTCCTTTTTTCTCTGTGTTTGTTTTATTCCTTTAAGTTGAACACCACTTTAATCAACTCTTATTGTTTTTAAATAAATTGACTTGGCAAGTTGATTTGAAAACACCAAAGTGTGCAGAGGTTTCAGTGTGTGTGTGTGTGTGTGTGTGTGTGTAGTAGCAGCCGCTATTGGTTTATATGAGTACCATGTCATGTGACCAAACATTTGACGATTGTCTTAAAAACACGAAACTTACATTTTTTTAAGGGTCACACACACCAACCATAACATGCCAGCTGATGTGAACCTGATCAAATGTCGTGGTTTTGAAAACACAGAAGCTCTTTTTGCTGTTACATGATGTTACTTACAAGTTTAGACTTGAGAGTCTGGGCAGGCTGTGGCTGGTTCTGTTTTTAGTTTATAGTTATGGTTTATGGTTAGTATGCTGGAGGCAGAGCTGAGGTTTGTTCCACTCGCCTGTACTTCCCGAGGCAGCTCGGATCAGAGCTGACCCTTCTCACCCTGGACACAGTCTGTTTGACCTGCTCCCCTCAGGCAGGAGGCTCCGGTCCATTCGCACCAGAACCTCTCGCCATAAGAACAGTTTCTTCCCCTCTGCTGTTGGACTCATGAACAATAACCATATGACTGTTCGCACCACTAACACATGACCCTACGCTGTGTTCACTGCATCATCCCATTTTTGCACTGATCACCACCTGCACTCATGTATATATCTATCTAGTTAGCACTTTTAATTCTTATCTTTATGTTTATTTGAGCGTTGTCTGACAGAATGTTTTGCACTAAGTACCGCAGCAATTTCCTAATGTTGTAAACCTGCTCAACATTTGGCAATAAAACCCTTTCTGTTTCTGATTCTGTGTTTGAAATTAGTTCGATGTTTGGAGGCTCACAGTGACAGAACTGCATTGAGCAAAAGTAACAAGCCTTTTTACACAATGAGTAGAAAGTACAGATATTTGTAGTAAAAAGTAATCACTAAAAAAACTCTACTCAAGTACAGTACAGATACCTGAAGTACAGTAATAAAGTATTTGTACTTTCCACCTCTGGTGTCAAGTGTGTTTGGATTAACAGCAGAAGT